>NW_027185903.1:8675339-8688676 GCF_028583685.1 Petaurus breviceps papuanus
CTTGAGAGCCATATCTGCCTAAAGCACCTTACTTTATATAGAGACAGTGTGTTATGTAAAGGAAAGAACTTTGGTCTGGGAGTAAGGGAAGCTAGATTCTAATTCTGACTCCCTTACTAATTAATTGTTTGAACTTGGTGAGTTATGTGACCTCTGGGCCCTAACTTTCCCCTCTGTAAAAAGAAGGCTGACTAATTCTACAAACGAGTAAGGCTTCTAATGACAGATTTAACTTAATCAGCAGACTTCATTAATCAACAATCAAAAAAGTATTTATTGAAAACCAATTCCATGCCTCGCACTGTGACATAGTCCCCGTCACAAAGAGTTTAAATCAGTTTTAGGGACAAGACAATCAAACAAAACAATTAATGAACAAGACAGGATGAACTATTGATCAAATAAGGAAATAAATTGCAGGAGCCGGAAGTCAATTAGATGACTGGACAATATATAATAAGGTGCTAATTATATAGTGTGTAGAACAAATACAAAATAAGGAAGGTGAAGGGAAGAAAACTCCAGTACGGATTTGAGACATCAAGAAAGACTTTATAGAGGGGTTGGAAGAATAAACAATTTTTTACTGGTTCAGGTAAAAATCCCCTGAGACAGAATGGCTTGAGGTGGGGATATAAAGTATGACAAACTTCTCCTGGTTCTAGGAACCTGAAATATTAGATTCCTCTATCAGAGATGGCATAGAACTTAGAAATCACCTAGGTTAATGTACTTCTTTTAGAGATAAGGAAGCTGAGGAGTTGTGCATGCCTGAGGTCACACAGCTATTTTGTGGTAAAGCCTTGATTAAAATATCTTTCTCTTGACTCATAGTTTAGTGCTTTCCATTTCTTCATCTAACCCTTTTCTCCAAAGACCACTCAAGACATCCTAATAATGATATTTAGAGTAGGAAGGATGGCATATAATGTAGTGGAAAGATCATTGGATTTGGAATCAGAAGAATTGAGTACAAAACTGGCTCTGCTGTTTATTGCCTGTATAACCTGGAGTAAGTTCCTTTCCCTCTCTGGTCCTCAGTTTCCTATAAAATGACAGAGTAGACCTAAACCATCTCTAAGTTGGCTTCTGACTCCAAATCTATGATCCCATCAATCACTCACATGTTAGCTAACTATAGAAGTTATTTTTTAATACTTCTGAATTTGAAACATCTTATTTTACTGCTTTCTTTCTTTTTTTTAAAGCAATTGGGGTTCAGTAACTTGCTCAAGGTTACACGGCCAGTTATTTTGTGTGGGTGCCAAGTATCTGAGGCCGGAACAGATCCCAGGTCTCCCGACGCCGGGGCTGGTGCTCTTACTCACTGCGCCACTTGACCACCCCTGCTGTCTTTCTTTTAATACCTCCATTTCTAAATAGTCAAGCCTCCCCTTCCCAGTGATCCATCCCTTGCAACAAAGAGAGGAAAAATGGGAAAGAAAAGAAAGAAAAATGAAGTTCAGCAAAGCCAATGATCTATGCAATATTCACAACCATTGTTCTCTACTTTTGAAGAAGAGGGAGTGAGGCATATTTCTTCTAATTCTTCTTTGGGACCAAATTTGGTCACTATAATTATATAGTATTTAGTTGTCCCCCCCCTTTCCATTTAAATTGTTGTCATCATGTTTATTGTTTTCCTGATTCTGCTCACTTCACTCTGCATGAATTCACATGAACCTTCCCATGCTTCTCCGTATACTTCATTTTCTTATGACACAATAATATTCCGTTGCATTCATTTATCACAATTTTCAGAAGTCATTGTTGATGACATCCATTACAGATTTTCCAATGACTACTTTGCTAATTACAAATTCCTAACTTGTCAAAGATAAGGCTTTCCTATGCTGCTAACTGTACCTCCCCCTACTCAGGACCAGTCCCCACCCCTGGAATAGGTCTATCAACCCAAGTGGTGGCATTGAGAGAAGAGGGAGTTTAGTTGTATTACTTGTTCTCCCTGCCTTCTAAAGCCCTTAATAGTCTTGGGATGTTTTCTAGGTGAAATTTAGGTTACAAGTAAGTAGACAGTAAGAAAATCAGAAAGAGACAATAGCAAGACTTGTGAGACAGTGCTTTGTGCCATCTGTCAGTTATTGAGGGTTTCTGAAGTGGCTAGATGACTCAAACTATGTGCTTCCTGCCTCTAGATTTTCCTGTTGCCCTCAAGCCATCACCTTGGAAAAGGCCATGGTGGGAAGATTCCTGGTGATTTATTCACTGCAGTCTCAATAAGACTAGTTGGAGCAACCTTCCAAAATATGGAAACATGCTATGTGTGGTTGTTTGTCCATTCAAAATTTCCTGATTATTTTTAGTTAGTCTGGGCAGTTTTCTTTCCATCTGCATCTGTGGATATAACTTGGTTCATTTCATGAAAATCAAATAATTCAAGAGCTAGCAATGTATTTCTGTCACATTATATTTTTATTTATGTTTTGGAGGTATTTTTATGAATTGAATTACAAAAGTAATTACATCAGAAATGCATCTCTCTCAGGAAGCTGAATTGAAGTATTTTATTAAATAAAATTAGCACAGGAAATTGACCTAATTATTCAGAAAGTTGAGATGCAAACTGAATAGTGTAGTACAGTGGAGCCAATGTTTTGACAGCCCCATCATAGGGTTTACCAAAGTGCTGGAAAATGGTTTTCATTTCTCTGACTTTCAGAAAGTACAGCTTTCTTTTATTTATGAAAGTACTTTGGGATGTATTATATAAAAAATACTTTTCACCTTTTAAAGGCCACAGTTCTTCAAAACTGGCTCAATGTTTCCTTTTTCTGCCATTTCTAACCACTGCTAATTAAATAGGAAATGTTATTTTGTCTTTAGGCTTAGAAGCCATATACATAGGCTTGTCTAACTCTCATTTAAATTTGTCACACAAGTGAGTGACCTTTGAAAACAACCTGATTTCATTCAGCAATGAGTAAGCACAGGCACTTTGTTATACTATGGTATAGAAGGTCACAGAAAGAGTAGATGTTTAAAATCATCATGAAAACATTTGTTTGGAGACAAATTGTTTCCGTCTGCTTACCATTAAGGATGTTTGAGAGACATGACTCTGATTTCACAAATGTGGCTTATTACCACCAATGACCTTACTCTTAAGGATGTAAGAGATATATGAAATACCTTCAGAGGGGTAACCATCTTGTCATTAGTGTGAGGAACAGGGAAAGGACCTTGAGAAAATCATTTGACTCAACATTCAGCCTACCCTCAATCTTTTGCCCAGCATTTTCCAGACTAACTTGACCATTGAACTTCAAATTTGAAAGACACAGAAAGAACCCATAAATTCTAGTCCAGAGAGCCTGAGAGTATACAAAACTTCCCCTCCCCCTTTCCTGCCCCCAACTTCTTTTCCTTAGGAGGAAAAATGAAGAGTTCCATGGAAATTTTGGACAAATAGAGGAAGTTAATTCTACTTCCATGCTCCTCAAATTACTGTATATACCTACATATTTTGACGCATATATACTTTCATGGACAAGTTAAAAACTTTCTGAGTCTCATTCACCTTTTTTTATTAAAAAAAATTTTTTTGGAGGGGAGACAGCAAGGCAGGGCAATTGGGATTAAGTGACTTGCCCAAGGTCACACAGCTAGTAAGTGTGTCAAGTGTATGAGGTCAGATTTGAATTCAGGTCCTCGACTTCAGTGCTGGTACTCTATTAGCTGTGCCACCTATCTGCCCCCATTTACTTTTCTAACACCACTGAATGATAGATTTAGAGATTTAGAACTGGAAGGAAACTTTGAAGCAACCTAGTTCAACTTACTTATTTTATAATTGAGGAAACTGAGACGCAGAGTGGTTAAATGATTTACCCAAGATCACATACATGGCAAGTGGCAGATTGGGGGGGGGGGGCAAGTCAAGATGGAGGAGTAGAAACAGTACCTCCATGTGGCTCCGACTCCCACCACCTCCAATCCATATAAAAGGGGACTCTGAACAAACTTTGGAGCTACAGAACCCACAAAATGACACAGTGAAAATAACCTCCCACTGAGGACAGCCTGGCAGGCCAGCAGGAATCACCCAGCGCAAGGCTCTGGGAGCTGACCCCAGCCCCACACTAGAAGTTTTAGTCCCATGGTGGGCCTGACCAAACACCAGCTGGAGGGACTCCAGATCACTAGCAGCTGTGGCTATCCAGAATTATCAACACGTAGATGCTAAAGACAAAGTGAGAGGTCAGTGCAGTGTGGACTTTGGGACCCAGTACTTGGGAATGCATTGGCTTTTGCCCCCAGGGCGAGAAGCCGCTCTCAGCCACTGCCCTGTGGCAGCTTTAGCTCCTGGCCTGCAGAGTGTAGGGGGACCAGTCTGAGGGGTAATCGCTCTTGCTTTAACCTGCTTGGATCTGGATTGTGGTCTAGGGTGGAGGCCCTGGGGTGTGTGACCAGCTTGCCAGAGCATATGGAGGCTTCAAAGAGGGCAACCAACTTCAGAGAGCAACTTCAGCAGCTGAGAAAACTCCAGCATTTGGTACAAAGCTCCCATGTGTGGTAGCAGAGTCCTACTGCGGCAAAAATCCCAAAAGTCAAGTAATTGAGTGGCAAAATGAGCAGGCAAAGAAAGCAAACCAAGCAAACCAATCCAAGAGTAGACTCCTATTTTGGGGACAAACAGGATCAAAGCATGGAACAGGAGTAAGACAGTGAAGTCAGAACTCCTGCACCAAAATCTTCCAAGAAAAATAGGAGCTGATTACAGGCCATAGAGGACATTAAGAAGCAGATAAGAGAAGTGGAGGAAAAATTGGGAAGAGAAATAAGAACGCTGCAAGAAAATTACGAAATGAGAGTCAACAGCCTGACTGAGGAAAATAACACCTTAAAAAAATAGACTAACTCAAATGGCAAAAGAGGTTCAAAAAGGCAGTGAGGAGAAGAATGCCTTAAAAAGCCAAATTTTCCAGATGGAAAAAGAATCTCAAAAGCTCAATGAGGAGAATCATTGCTTCAGAATTAGATTGGAGCAAATGGAAGCTAATGACTTTATGAGAAATCAAGATGCTATTAAACAGATCCAAACAAATAAAAGAATAGTAGGCAATGTGAAATATCTTATGGGAAAAACCACTGACCTGGAAAATAGATCCAGGAGAGATGATTTAAAAATTATTGGATTACCTGAAAGCCATGATCAAAAAAAGAACCTAGAAATCATCCTCCAAGAAATTCTCAAGGAAAACTGCCCTGATGTTTTAGAACCAGAGGGCAAAATAAAGGTTGAAAGAATCTACCAATCACCTCCTGAAAAAGATCCCAAAAAGAAAACTCCTAGGAATATTACAGCCAGGTTCCGGAATTCCCCGATCAAGGAGAGAATATTACAAGCAGACAGGAAGAAACAATTTGAATATTGTGGAAACACAATCAGGATAACTCAGGATCTGGCAGCTTCTACACTGAGGGATCAAGGGCTTGGAATATGATATTCCGGAGGGCAGAGAACCTGGGATTAAAACCTACCCAGCAAAACTAGCTATCATGTTTCAGGGGAAAATATGGTCATTCCATGGAATAGAGGACGTTCAAGCATTCTTGATGAAAAAACCAGAGTTGAATAGAAAATTTGACATTCAGATACAAGAAGCAAGAGAAGCATGAGAAGGTAAACAGGGAAAAGAAATCATAAGCTACTTATCAAAGTTGAACTATTAACATTCCTACAGGGAAAAATGATAATTATAACTGATGAAACTTTTCTCAGTATGAAAATAGCTGAAGGAAATATAAATATATATATGTATATTTATATTTATATATATATATATAGTCTATATCGGAGGGTATACGGGCATATGAATACATATGTGAATGTGTGTATGTTTACAGATATACATAGAGGGCACAGGACCAATTTAATAGGAAGGGGTGATACTTAAAAGGTGAAACTAAGAGGTGAGAAAGGAATATAATGAGAGGAGATGGGGAGAGACAGAATGGGGTAAACTATCTCATATAGAAGAGGCAAGGGAAAATGGTTACAAAGGAGGGGAAGAACCTTATTCTCATTGAATTTGGCTCAGGGAGGGAATGACTTACACACTAAATAGGGTATCTCACCCTACAGGAGAGTAGGGGGGGCGGGGGATGAGAGGGGGGATGATGGAAGGGAGGTCAGGCTGTGGGGGAGGGAAGCTGGAAGCACCCACTTTTGAAAAGGGATGGGATCAAAGTAGAGAATAGAACAAGTGGGAGGTGGGATGGGAGGGAGGGAAACATAGTTAGTCTTTTACAATATATCTACTATGTTAATGTTTTGCATTAGCTACACATGTACAACCTATACTGAACTGCTTATCTTCCCAGTAAGTGTGGGTGACAAGGGAGGAAGGGAATGAATCTGGAATTCAAAGTCTTAAAATTAAATGTTTAAATATATATATTATTAATACTATTTTACATTTAATTTGTAAATAAGATATACAGGCACTGGGGCATAGAGATCCACCATGCCCTATTGGAAAAGTTGAAGGGGGTATGGGAGAAGATATGGGAGAGAGCAGATTGGAGGAGGGGCTATCCTGTGGGACTGCTATTTTGGGTCGGTGGGTAGGGGAAAAATGGGGAGAAAATTTGTAACTCAAAATCTGGCAGAAATGAATGATATAAACCAGAAGTTAATAAAGCATTTGAAAAAATGAAAAAAAAAACAAAAAGAAAAAGAAAGTGGCAGATCCAAGATATAAACCCAACTTCTCTGACTACAAATCCAATATCCTTTCTACCAACTAAAGCACTGGTTTTGATGTATTGCAGTTAGGTGGTGCAGAGAATAGTTCCAAGCCTGGAGTCAGGAAGACTCGTGTTCCTGAGTTCAAATCTGGACTCAGACACTTACTAGGTGTATGACCATGGTAAGTCACTTGACCTTTTTTACCTCAGTCTCCTCACCTATAAAATGAGCTGGAGAAGGAAACAGCAAATTGTTCCAGTATCTTTGCTAAGAAAACCTCAAATAGGGTCGTAAAGGATCAGACATGACTGAAAACAATAAAAAACAGCACAATTGTATGTGAAATATTTTAAAGCTATATACATATCCAAAATGATATTTTCCTCATGGAACCCATAGTTATGAGATGTTAAACCCATGGGAGTGATGGAAAACAATTTGGGAAATGCTGCTTTTGCACAAGCATCAGTTGTGGTAGATCAATCTTTTATAGCCACATTCCACGGACCATTACACATAGAACTGTGAGCATGAGGATGGTCCATCTCTAAAATAGGCTCTGTATAGGATTTCTCATGGAGAAGATTAGTTCTAGTTATTAGCTGTTGCCACACCTTGTTTGCTCCAACCACTGCTTCTTTACCTCTACTGTTTCTTCTTCCTTTTATGCCTTAGCATTATGGAATCATAAGAATACAATGAGTTAGGGGGATGTCTATCCCAAGCAAGTGAAAACCTCCCCTGGCAGGAGGGACAGATTGAAACAACTTATTCCAGTGACCATGAATGTAGTAGAAGCAGGTGCTGAGGAGTGCTGAGAGCTTGGTCAGACATTGAAGACACCAAGGTCGTCTACTGCATCGTGGGCCATCACTGGCTGTCCTCACTTAGTTCCTGATTTGGAGTCCAGTGGACACTTACACCACATGGCTTGTCTTCCTCAAGGTTAATGGTTAGTAGGGAAGGCAGGTCTGGGAATTAGCAGATTTCAGAAAGATGGAAATGCATATAGAAGTCTGACTGCTGGAATCAATTCCCTTCTGATACTGGATCAAACCACTGGGAAAATGCCTCATTGTCGGAATCCTTCATCACATTCAATTTATGTTTCTCCTCTGGTAAAGCAGTATTTAGGTTATATATTGAAAATTCAATGGATTTTTCCTAGAAAGCTTAACTTTTCTTGAAACTATTGCCTGTGAATATTATACTTCGGGGATTGTTCATTGGGTCTTCATGCCCATGTGTCAAGCTCTATCATCCCCTTCTTCATCACAATATATCTCTTCCATATCAGAACTCCATTTGTGTCTTACTTGGTGGCATGTAATTTAAGTCCTGTATTGGCAGCCAAAAAAATCATTGCCTTGCTCTCTCTTTTCCCCAGCCTTTCTTCAGATCACTTTTCCAGGTAGGTTTCTATGTGGCACAGTAAAAAGAGGATACCTCGCATCTCCACTGCATTTTGGGAGAGGCATCTTAATTCTTTGGAAAGAGCACTGGCTCTGGATTTGGAAGACCTGAGTTCAGGTGCTAATAACCACTTGCTAGTCGACCTTGGGGGATCAATCTACAAACATGTATTAAATATTTGCCAAGTGTGGGGCAAACCGCTTAATCTCCCTTCTCTATCTTCATCTTTAAAATTAGCTAGATTAGTGGTGTCAAACTCAAATGGATATCATTGTGAGCCATTTTGATTTTGAGAACCACAAATTAAATTTATCTGTTGTATTTTTTAAACATTTTATTAAACATTTCCCAATTACATTTTAATCTGGTTGTGCATCTCAAAAGTGTTGCAGTCCATGGCCAATGAGTTTGACATCACTGGACCAGATGGTCTCTGAAGTTCCTTCCAGCTGTAAATCTATGATGCACTGCCTGGGGTTCCACTCTTACCTCTGATTTGTTTTTGTTTTATACATTTGTGATTTTGAAAATAGGTGATAACTTAAATTCACTGGGCCTTAATTTCCTCATCAACAAGATGAGAGGTTTGGGTTAAATGGTCTCTGAGGACACTTCCATCTCTAGAACTATGATTCCGTGATAGATCAAATTCCATCCAGATCAAATGTCTTCTCCATGAATCCTAAAAATAGCATTTCTCTCCTCTGAATTCCAGCAATTCTTTGTATCTACCTTACTTCACTTTTACATTCTACTTTGTGTTACTGCAAATTGTTTCTATAGCTTATCCTCTAACTAGTCTATGAACTATCAAAGGACAGACTGTTCTACCTGCAGTACCTAGCACAAGGCATTCAATAACTGCACACTGAATTAAAGGATGAATGAATCATAGACAAAGGAAGTATTTTCAAAGACCTAGCCCTACTCACCATCATCCCACACCATCAGTTTTTGTTTGTAGCCTAGGATATCCTTTTCTATAATATGCCACAGAAAAAGCCAAACATGCAGTTTGCCAGAGGACAAAAATAATTGGGAAATCCTACTCCAGAGAACATTCCCTTATATTTTAAAATTATTGTTATTTCCCTGAAGCATTTTGTGCCTGAATGGATGGAGGGTCACACTATTTGGATGTTCTACATAGCTTTTTGCGTGTGGGAGTACCTCAATAAATGCTAATTAATGATTTAGGATGGCATAATTTACAAAAATGAATAACTTTCTTGCTAGGGCTCATTCATTTTCCAGGACGGTTGGTCATTATTTTACACAGATACTATACCTTTTGTTATTTTGTCAAACTAATAGACTTGCCCAGCTAATTGCATGCTATTTTTGGTGTTAGTGTCTAGAGGTACGCTCTGCATGTGAAAAATGAAACAATACAGTGGATGGAGTCTGTTCTAACCCCAATAAGAGTAATTAAGCTGATATTTTATTATAGATTTTCTCAAGTTACAAAGGACAGAAGTCGGCACACATGGTCACAGTATGCACTCACACACAGTACCTTCATTTTGTTAATATAAAGATTCTTTGAAATGAGAGAAAATTCTAAACCATGGTCTAGCATGTGCTAGCTTTCAATGCTCTCTCTATATACATTGTATTGATACCCTCTTTCTCCATATTGAATTCTCCCATGTGACAGAGAAAAATAGATACAGTGGCCAACACATCAACCCAGTCAGACAATTTATACAATATTCCATATACATCGTTTTCCACTTCTGGAAAAGAGGTGAAGAGGTACACTTTTTTGACTCCTCTTTGAGAGCGAATTTGGTCATTATATTCCCACGCTATTATGTCCTGATCATCTCCTGCCCTTCTACCAGGCTGAAGGAAGGACGGACATTGGTTTTTTTCTGTTAGACTTCTTTTTAGTGAATTTACATTGTTACAGCCATGGTGGATATGATTCTCTTGGTTATTCATATTTTTGCTCTGCACCAAGTCATAGAAGTTTAACAGTGTAGTTATGGGTTCCTTACATTTGTCCTTTCTTAATGCCCAATAATATTCTGTTATATACATATAAAATAGTTATTTTTCATCCATTCCCCAGTTGAAGGAAGGGCAACCATAAAAGTATGAGTCTATTTTTTGTATGCTCCCATGCTTGAGTGTACTTTCTGTAGGCTCATAAGTGTGAGTATGTTTTTGGTAGGCAGGCTCGTAGTGGGAATATGCTTTGATTTTGTGTGCTTATACATTTAAGTATACACATGCTATTTGCACTATGAGTATATTGATACATATTGGACCTCTGTTTTTGTCTCCTACTTCTTTGTGATATATATGGAGTGATGGGATTGTTATGTCAAAGAATATGGAAAACTTAGTCATTTTCTTTTATGGTTCTCACTTGATAGCTAGATTGATTCATCACTTCTCCAAAAGTGTGTAAGTATGCCTGTCTTCCCAATATTGACTGTCCTTAACTTTTTTCTAGCTTATGTGTTTGGATTTGTCAAACATTGGCCTGCTATTTAGATCTGAACTCTTGACTGCTGAATGTGACACTAAGGACAGTACATTATAGCAGATCCTCCTTAAAGTATCTATAAAACCCTAAAAGAGTATCTCCCTTGCATTGATTCTGATTGGAGAAGTAACTGGTGGTTTTCCCAGAGTAATGCAGCAGATGGACTCCTGCAGGTCTGTGGGTGAATATGCATAGGGTCTGATAAATTCTTCTAATCATCTCTTTTAGCCAGTTTTAAGTTTACTACATGGCCCTTTAAACTTAAGAATAAATTGACAAGTGGTGGTTGATATTAAAGTCTAAATTTAGTCCATAACTAAGCTCCTGATAGGGGTGAATCAGAAAGTGTCAGGCCATCCTTACCCCCGAGTCTTTTTGGAGGGTTTCTGTGACTCCAGAGACTACAGAAGGGATTTGGTCAAGAAACCTGAGTTAATTTACCAGAAAAAAAATTAATTCACCATGATAAAATACAGTCGACTTATCTATAGCCTTCATTGCAAGGTATATATATGACTTTGAATTTTAGCTGAGTTTCTGATATTTTCTTCTTAACAGCCACATAAGACCTCCCTTGCGCCTTCTAACAGTTTCCTTTTGTTTTGAGGCAGGCAGGCTGGGTCCACCTGTTCACATCCTGCTGGATTCTTTAAACTGCTCTGCTTTCCAGATTCAATGGAGAATGCCACAGCATCACACCAGCCTCATCACCGGCTATACTGTGAGTATATAGACTTGTTGTTTGTTTGTTTTTTAAGCAGAATGTCTGCCTTCTTAATCCTGTCCCTATGTGTACTCTTTTTGCTTGAGCAGCCCTAATTTTGGTAGGATCACTTCTCTGGAAGTGCCAGGTGTTCTACTAGCCTTGAAATGAGGGCGAAAACAGTTTGCACTTGCACATTCATTAAAAGCTACAGGTGGGTTAGTAAACATCTATGTGGTTCCTACATCATTCATAGCTTCAGGCCAGGTTTAATAGGGGTTGTAGATACAGTCTCTGCCATCAAGTTTGGAAAGACTAAACATGTATGTATGAAACAAATAGAGAACTGTAACAAAGCACCCTACAGTAAAAGAAAAAGAATGTCAACAGTGAATCCAATTGCTAGGCACTGAGGGAGCAGTAAGGAAGGTGAAAGAAAGTTTTTCAGGGAAAGCACCTATATAACATGACCTGAAGTAGGGTCATGTAAATAAAGTGTGTGGGAGGATGGGGAAGCCAAAGGAGGGGGTGTGGAGGGTGCAATGAAACTTGATAAATTAACTCACTACAGCTTTTAGTGAAATTAGAGCAGGATGTGTTCTGTAAGAAAACCTTTGCACTGCTCTTGACCCCAGTTAACTATGTTTCTTCAAGGTGTTTTACTCTGAGGCCAGGGAGGAAAAACTCCTACGCCAGATGTCAAAAGATGTGCCTCTCAGCGAGGATGTGCTCAATATGGTGAGTGTCCCGATAGCTGGGAACGTCCCTTCATTACGATATGAACATCAGTGCCCACAAGGACTTTAACTAGCATCAGGAACCGGAATGTCCCTTGTCCTTTAAGCAAGTGTGTTTTTCCTTAAATTTGTATGTTGGAGAGGTGGGAAACTACCAAGTCAGGATGTTGTGTATACCACCAGTCATCATCTCTCATATTTGGGTTTATTTTTCTTTATCTCCTTAATTGTTTTCTTTGAAGGTTCAATCTGGAGGAGTGGGGTGGGGTTTCATTCTCTTTTATTTCCCAAGAAGATAGTGATATAATGACAAAAGTCATCAATACAATGTATTTTTTTAAATAAAATAAAATTTGTGTGTTGTGTGCCTCCAAATATTCAGTCATTTTCAGGAAATATAACAGCTTTAAATTGTCCCAGTCTCTCACCACTCTTTCTGTCAATTGCAATGAAAATGACTTCCTTATAGCGGCTTTTTCCTTCTCTCCATAAAGTTCAATTTTGATCTCTTAGAACTAACTCTCAGGAAAGCTTTATAAGTAAAAATGACAAATCTAAATGTTCCCAACTGCCTGAAGAGATACAATGAAATGAAGGGAACAATGTATTTTCAAGTATATTTTAATGGTCCTATCTTTGATTTTTTTCCCCTCTTTCTCATTACTCTCTCCCTCCATTTTCCTACAGCTTTCTTCATTCTTTTCTATGTTCTCTACCTTTCTTTTTTGAAGAAATTTTTCTTCTTAGATATTTTCTTTCCTTTTCCCCCTAATTTTCTAATTTTGGGGGGGATATACTTTGTTTTCTCATCATCTTCATTTCCAAACCTATTCTTCTCCCCCTCCCTATACAGCAAGCCATCCATTATAATTTATGTTCAGTTGTTTCAGTTGTGTCTGCCTCTTCATGACTCCATTTGGAGTTTCTTGGAAGAGACACTGCAGTAGTTTGCCATTTCCTCTTCCAGCTCATTTGACAGATGAGGGAACTGAGGCAAACAGGATTAAGTGATTTTCCCAAGGTCACAAAGCTAGTAAGTGTCCGAGACTGAATTTGAACTCAGAGACATGTGTTTTCCTGACTTTAGGCCCAGCACTCTATCTACTGTACCACCTAGCTACCCATCTTTTATAATAAACAATTAAAAAGAACAAACAAAAGGCTACAGTAAAACTACCCAATATACTTGGTATATTCTGTATCCCCTTTTCCATTGCTCAGTATACTTTCTTCTTCCTCTCTCTCTCTCTCTCTCTCTCTCTCTCTCTCTCTCTCTCT
>NW_027185903.1:8689076-8791920 GCF_028583685.1 Petaurus breviceps papuanus
TCTCTCTCTCTCTCTCTCTCTCTCTCTCTCTCTCTCTCTCTGTCTCTCTCTTTCTGTCTGTCTCTCCTCTCTGTCTGTCTCTCTTTCTCTCTGTATCTGTCTCTTGCAACTAAGGGGACTTCTAAAACAGAGCCTGCTCCCTTCTGACTGAGACTGGGCAAAGGATTAGGATACTGGCCTCAAGGCCTTCAAGAGAAAATGTTCCTATTGTTGTTTTTCAACACAAGAGTTTCCTGCCAGATTTTGGTCTTTTTCCTCATCCTGCTAATGTCAATAAGCATTTATTGTGTGACTGACTCCTTTTTTTTTCCCAGTTTAGGGAACTAGTTTGGGGCTAATTGGTGGGGGAGGAGGGGGCGGTATAAGACAATGATATGGTATGGTTCCTGCCTGTGAGCTGCCTAGAGCCTTATTGGAAAGAGAAAATATGAAACAGAGAGCAGCATAGGTCTTTAAGGAATGCTCATTAAATGCTGAATTATGTACCATAGACTACAAACATTACAGGAGCTTAGAGAAGGGAGGGGTTAGTGTGGGGTGCACTCATCAAAGAAGATTTCATGGAAACAGGAACTTGAGACAGTGTGAGATGCTGAACTTGGAATCATTGGACCTGAAGTTCAAATCCTAGTTAGATTTAGAGCTGGAAGAGACCTTAGAATCCACGAGTCCATTTTGCAGATAAAGAAACTGATACACAGAAAGGTGATGTGACTTGCCCAGCTCACAAAACAAAGAAATCTCTTAGTCTAGATTTGAACTCAGATTTTTCCCAACTCCAAATCCAGTGTCGCCACGAAACCACCTTACTCCCTTGCCAGCCTACCTAGATACTACCTGTGGGACTTTGGGCAAGTCAATTTCTCTGGGCCTCAGTTTCCTCTGTGGTCATAGATTTGGAGCTCATATAGTCAAACCATGCCATTTTAGAGAGAGGGAAATTAAGGCACAGAAATGTTGCCCAAGGTCAAACAGACAGCAATGTCTAAAGTGAAAATAGTAATATTTTTACTCTTGCGCTTGTGGACTTTTCTATGATAAAAGCACTTTGTAAAGTTTAGAACTCCATAAATGTGGTGTCATAGTATTTGGCTGACAGGACGGGATAGGAAGAGCATCCCTTGCTGTGGGGCAGTGTGAAGGAAGGCTCAACGGTAAGAAAGGACTGGAATGAGTTATGAGATTATTAGGAAGGTGTATGGACTGATTGGAGTGGAGGGCTTCTGTAGGAATGATAGGAGTTTCCAGCTGTCACCTGGACGCTAGCATAATTGGTTTTCAGACTGACCTTGAGGCTGTCCATGTCCCATCATCCTTCATGCTATTGTTTCTTTTCTTTCCCCTCTACAGGGTCAACTTGATGGCCAGGCAGCTTTTGTAAGTATGCTTTAAATGCTAATGTAGCCATGATGCAACTCTAGGAGTGTAGGTGGTCTCTTCTCATCAAAATATTGAAGTTGGCAGACACTCTTTTGATATTTATTAATCAGAAAGACCAACCAGACAGTGCATATTGCCAGTGAGAGCAGAGACCGTGGAGTGTACAAGGTGAATTTTTAATCATTAAAAAAATAAGCCTCTCTTAGCCTTAGCTGTGTGATGCTTCAGCTCACATGTCAATAGAAGCATAAGAAGCCCATTTTTTTTCCTCCCAATCACTTTTTTTTATTAATTTGTTTATTTACTTTTAGTTCACAAGATTCGATTCCACAATTCCTTGAGTTTCAAATTCTGTCCTCCGCCCTCCCCTCCCCACCCCATGGCGGCATATAGTCAATTATAGGATCTGTAAATACTTTCACATTAGACATTAGTCAGGTTATAAAGATAGATTGTATCAGATGGAATGAAAAATGGTAAAGAGGAAATAAAACCAAACAAGAAAAAGAAAAAGAGCCGGTAGTTTGCTTCAATCTGGATTCAAACTTAGTTCTTTCTAGTTCTTTCTCTGGATGTAGACATCTCTCTCCATCATGAGTCCTTTGGGATTGACTTATATCACTGCATTGCTGAGAAGAGTCCAGTCTATCAAAGTTGGTCATCACACATACGTTGTGTCTGTAATTGTGTACAAATTTCTCCTGGTTCTACTCTTCTCACTCAGCATCAGTTTGTATAAGCCTCTCCAGGTGAATATGAAGTCCAAATGCTCCTCATTTCTTATAGCACAATAGTATTCCATAACATGCATATACCACAACTTATTCAATCATTCCCCAATTGATGGGCACCCCTTTAATTTCCAATTCCTTGCTACCACAAAAAGAGCTGCTATAAATATTTTTGTACATATGGGTCTTTCTCCCACTTCTATGATCTCTTTGGGATATAACCCTAGAAGTGGTATTGCTGGGTCAAAGGTTATGAAATTATTTATAGCCCTTTGGGCATAATTCCAGATTGCTCTCCAGAAAGATTGGATCAGTTCACAACTCCAACAGCAATGCATTAGTGTTCCAATTTGCCCACATCCTCTCCAGCATTTGTCATTTTCCTGTTTTGTCATCTTAGCCAATCTGACTGGTGAGATGTGGTACCTCAGAGTTGTTTTGATTTGCATTTCTCTAATCAATAGTTATTTAGAGCATTTCTTCATGTGCTTATAGATATTTTTAATTTCTTTCTCTGAAAACTGCCTGTTCATATCCTTTGACCATTTATCAATTGGGGAATGACTTGTATTCTTATAGATTTGACTCAATTCTCTGTATATTTTAGAAATGAGTCCTTTATCAGAGACATAAGTTATAAAAATTCTTTCCCAATTTCCCACCTCCCTCTTAATCTTGGTTACATTGGCTTTGTTTTTACAGAAGCTTTTCAATTTAATGTAATCAAAATTATCCATTTTGCATTTTATAATGCTCTCTAATTCTTGTTTAGTCATAAAGTCTTTCCCTCTCCACAAGTGATGGGTAAACTATTCCTTGTTTTCCGAGATTGAAGAAACCCATTTTTTAAAAGAATGAAATAATTTAATCTCTGTCTCGAGGCCAGGTGAAATAGATTGGAAGAGAGAGAAAATATTTAAACTGGTAAAGTGTAATGATTTTTTTAAAAATCTTTTCCTTCCTTTCCTTTCTCTCATTCCCCCTGAACTTTTGCTGCACACAGTATCAATTACTTCAGACATTTCTGCAGGATGTAGTCAATTCAACCAAACAAGAGTTGATTTTTGAAACTAGTTCTTATAGCCTGTCTACTGCAAAAGAAATATTTAAGCTGAAAATGGTGTATTTGATTTTTTTGGTCAAGTGCCAAACAATGGACTGGATTGACAACCAGTTGGTCTGGTTCACTTAATAAAAAGGCCATAATAATTTGACTTATTGTTTAGAGTTTGGATCTTTTGTCTTGTGATCCATTGATAGGCTTTCATTGGGTGGAAAGAGCATTAGATTTTGAGTCAGTGGATGAAGGTTGTGTTCTAGCCTCCGTCATTTCCTATATGACCTTGGGAGAGGTAATGAGCCTTTCTGAGCCTCAATTTCCTAATCTGTAAAATGAGTGGCTTGAACTTTGTTATTGTTGTTTAATCATTTCTGCCTCTTCGTGACCCCATTTAGAATTTTCTTGGCAAAGATACTGGAGTGGTTTGCTATATAAGTGGTTAGCTTATTTTATAGATGAGGAAACTGAGGCAAACAGGGCTAAGTGACTTACCCAGGGTCACACAGCTATTTGAACTCAATATATATATCACACAGGATTTGAACTCAAGAAAATGTCTTCCTGACTCTAGACCTGACACTTTATCCACTGTAAGAAGACTGGAAAGGTGGGGCGGCCAGGTAGCACAGCGAGTAAGAGCACCGACTCCAGTGTTGAGAAGACCTGGAGATTGAATCCCGGACTCAGACACTTAGCACCCACCCAGAAACACCTGGCCGTGTAACCTTGAGCAAGTTACTTAACCCCAATTGCTTAGGGGCGGCCAGATGGCTCAGTGAGTAAGAGCACCGGCTCCAGTGTCAGGATGACCTGGATCATATCCGGGCTCAGATACTCAGCACCACACCCAGAAATAACTGGCCATGTAACCTTGAGCAAGTTACTTAACCCTGATTGCTTAATAAAAAAAAAAAAAAAGAAGACTGCAAAGGTAGGAAGGGACCAGGTTGGGAAGGGCTTTAGAAGCCAATCACAGGGCTTGTTATTTGATCCTGGAAGTAATAGGGAGCCACTGGAGTTTTGAGGAGAGGAAGTCAGACTTTAGAATGGTCACTTTCTTAGTGGAGGATGGGTTAGAGAAGGAGACACTTGAGGGAGGGAGACCAAAAATCTGTTCCTGATGGAATAAGTATCTTCGTAGGTCATTTACATGACTGGAAGGAGAGACAAGAGACATCTTGCGGCTTCATTTCCACAAGCCCGTAGCATGGATCCCAGTGGGGGAGGAGAGTTGAGCAGCAAGGAATTAGATAATTAGTTGGAGTAGTAGAGTATAGGTAGTTTCCCTTCAGGTCCCATAAGCATGGATTTTATTGTCATTCTACTCACAGCAAAACAAGGGAACTTTGGATCTGCTAAATGCAGATCAGAGAACTTTACGTGCAGAAGGATAACACATAATTAGGACATAATCCATGCTATTGCAGGGTTTACAGCCCAGCAAGGGATGGAAGTGGGAGGAAAAGGGATACATCACACCCATTTCAGTTCATTATAAACAGACACATCCACCTATCATCTACCAGGTGCTAGATGCTAGGGGTATGAAGATGGAGGAAAATATAAGTCCCTACCCTCAAGGAGCTTACATTCTATCCTTTTTTGGGAGGGAGGGGAAGGAGATATTCGGGATTAAGAGACTTGCTAGTGACACAGCTAGTAAATGTCTGAGGCTGGATTTGAACTCAGGTCCATACGATTCCAGGACTGGCTCTTTATCCATTGTACCATCTAGCTGCCCCTACATTTTGTCTTTAAATATTGTGGAATAAAATCTGACCAAAATGTAAAAAAGGTAGAATGACATTTGGCAAATGAATTGGTTAGTTCAGCTCAAGAGGGAGAGTAAAGCAGCTGCTTAAAAGGAAGTCTCTCCTTGTATTTAGCCTGGGACATCTGCCTCCTTGACTTTAGTTTAGCAGAGTGCAGGCATTTAAAGGGCTATTTTATAGATCTTGACTGCTTGTGGTCACACAGTCAGAGTGGCTGCTGTGTGGGTATTTGTTCTCCTGGAATGCAGAGTACAGTGGCCTGGTTGTCAGAAGTGCCCCCAGCACCCCAGAGGAGCACTTCCAGAAAGGAGAGGATGCTGTGGAGAAGCTATCCAGTGCCAAATGTGCATGTAAGAGGTTAGAACAGCCATGGGAGCCTCAGTTCAGGGGGATTCTAGGGAGAAACTAGTGATTGATTGGGTTTCTCAAATATAATTTTCATTCTTTCATGAATCTGCAGGAAATAGCATAGGCTTTTCTTATGCTTTAATTCTCCCTTCCCTCCATTCCCCTTCCCTGTCCCTTCCCTCCTCTCTCTCCTTTCCTCTCCTTCTTTCTCCTCTCTTCCCCTCTATTCCTCTCCTCTTCTCCTTTCCCTTCTCTTCCTCTTCTCCCTTCCCCTTTCCTCCTCTCCTCATCTTTCCTTTCTCTCCTCTGCTCTCTTCACCTCAGTTGGTCTCCTATTGCGATGACCTTTCAGTACCTTTCTGACAAAAAACTCCTCAAAGTACAAATTATATAATCATGTGATAAATACTTTCCTGGAAATTTATGCTATATGTCTATTGTTTGTTCTCTAAAAGTAAGTTACTTATCAGTCAGGCAAAAGAATTCTGGGTCCTGAGATCCACCTCAGACTCATTACTTTTGCACAAATAGAGCAAATAGGAGCAGAGGATCATAGCATTTGGTGCAGAAAGGACCTTGGATCATCTAATACAATATTCACATTTAACAGATGAGGAAACTGAGACCTAGAGACATAACATTAAATAATGTTATCCAAATGTTATTTAAGGAAATTTTAGGAGGAAAAAGTAACATTTAGAATTCACTCTAAGCATTTTAAAGAAATTCTAGAAAAAGGCAAACTTGTATTGTTTTATTATAGCAAAGCCCCATCTTAAGTAGGAAAAAAATATTGTTGAAAGTGACCTGAGTCTTAGCTCCTGTATAAAATCCCAGTGATTTATTTTTTTTCTTCATTCTATTTTTCAAGACAAAACAAAGGTTAAAAGGACAACAAGATCATAGATAGAAACAAGGCAGAAAGAAATAGCTTAACTTGTTTTGAAATTTTCATTCCATTAAAAAAAATTCTTTTTTTCTATCAAAAAAAACCCCCAAAACAACCAACCCAAACCTTTAAAAAACTTTTTATCTAGGCTGGTACAAATCGGAAATAATGAATAATAGACAGTTAGATACCCAGGATTAGTCTGATATTAATCAAGGAATTAAGATTTATCACTCCAGTAATGAAGTCAGCTAGATAAGAGGAGGGATATTAGAGAAGGAAATGAGCAATTAGATGATCAAATTCTGCTCCTTTCTCTACATTCTCTGGATCAGAAACTGTTTTATTCTAACCTAGAGTTGCCTTGCACATAGTAGGCATTTCTTGAATATTGAATTAAATTAAATTGAAATGCAAAGCCTCTAGAATGGGAAAATAAATGAACTCTGCCTCCAGAATTGATGAGTTAAGTGAAAAACATCTAACTTCCATGCCAGAGAGAGAATTTTTTTAATCCCACATGAGAACCTTCTGGATATAAAGATTTTCCTAATTTTTTAAAGTGAAAAGTTTGTCTTTTTGATTTGCAAACTTGAGTAGACCCAGGGCAATCTGATTTTGAAGGTTCTTAGTAAATATTTTTGGTGATTTGCACATTTCTTAATCTTTTCCACCCATGTATCAGACAGCTTTACACTCAGGGAGAGTGTTTAATGTTAACATTTGGTACATACTGGCTGAACTCTAATTTACGGCTTATAATGATTTTTGCAGACCACATCTTTAATTCATATGGTTTTATGATTTTTTAGGAGAGAAGGAACATGAAACAGATGGCTTTGAAATACTTTAGTTGGTCTAGAAGAGAAATTCTATATGCATTAGGAGTTTCCGAGGTTGGAAAGGAAGGGCTGGAAAAGGACTAGCCTTTTGCCCTCCTTAACTAGAAATGGAGAAATGGATGGATTATAGGACTGTTGTAAGTGATACCAGGAGATGGGATTCAGAGTGAAGAGGGTGAAAGGCAGCAGAGGAAGAGAGGCACTGTACAGTAATGGCTCCTCTTGCTCCAGAAATGCCTGTAAGACATGGGGGCAGCTAGGAAACCCTGGCTACTTATCAAAGACAACTTTATTTCCTCATCTTGCAACCATGGCTTCTGTGATTTCTTGCGTTGGATTAGATGGAATAATATTATTTGAATGGGTTCAAATTCTGTCTCTTCCAAGCATAGCTTATAAAATTCCAAGCATAGCTTAAAAAAAAAAAAATAGGGAATAAGGTTTCAAAGTGGGGGGAGGGGTTGGGGGGTAGGATCAATCAATAAATATTTATTAAATGCTTCCTAAGCATCAGGCACTGTGGTGAGCTCTGGGGATACAAAAAGAGGCAAAAGAAAATCCCTGCCCTCAAGGAGGTTGAAACAACATGTGAATGAATCTATACAAAACAATCTATACACAGGGTCAATAAGTCATTAATAGGGTGGCCAGGTAGCACAGCAAGTAAGAGCACCGGCTCCAGTGTTGGGATGACCTGGGGATCAAATCCAGGCTCAGACACTTAGCACCCACCCAGAAACACCTGGCCGTGTAACCTTGAGCAAGTTACTTAACCCCACTTGCTTAGAGGCGGCCAGGTGGCTCAGCGAGTAAGAGCACCAGCTCCAGTGTTGGGATAACCTGGATCAAATCTGGGCTCAGATACTTAGCACCACACCCAGAAATAACTGGCCGTGTGACCTTGAGCAAGTTACTTAACCCCGATTGCTTTAAAAAAAAATGTCATTAATAGAGAGAAGGCACTAGAATTGAGAGGGGTTGGTAAAGGCTTCCTGTACCCTAATACCAGCATTATAAAGGGGTACCATTGTGCTTTCACCATATTTTTGATTTTCCTCTGAGCATATAACCAAACTAAGGGTGTAGATAATTTTATGAAGGCAGTGATAAGAAAGTACTGTGTAATTAGGTTTACTTGGCACTACCTAAATTTAAATAGATTGTCACTAGCATGAATAAGTTTTAATATTGTAAATGCATTAATGTTAAAAGTTTTTCAAGTTAATATTTTGTTTAGCATTAGTGAAAACAGCTAGATCTTTCTGCTGACAACTGAGGTGGTATGAGTTATGCTTAAAAGCTTTAAATCTAATGTTTCTTGTATCTGCCACACAGTGTTAGAATGTTTCCTTCAAACATCCTCCTGCAACTTCTCAAGCTATACTAAATTGATATACCTTGAAGTCTGACTCTGTGCTAACAGAACTTCATTTTAAATAGAATATGGTTTTAATTTTTGATAAGCTGCTAAAATTTTTTTTAAAAGTAATCAGGGTTAAGTAACTTGCTCAAGGTCACACAGCCAGTTATTTCTGGGTGTGGTGCTGAGTATCTGAGCCCGGGATTCGATCTAGGTCATCCCAACACTGGAGCCGGTGCTCTTACTCACTGAGCCACCTGGCCACCCCTAAGCAATTGGGGTTAAGTAACTTGCTCAAGGTTACACAGCCAGGTGTTTCTGGATGGGTGCTAAGTGTCTGAGCCTGGGATTCGATCTCCAGGTCTTCTCAACACTGGAGCCAGTGTTCTTACTCGCTGTGCTACCTGGCCACCCCTAGCTGCTAAATTTTAAAGAAACTTTTTTGGGGCCACCAAATATTTTGGATCATGCAGAGAAAATATATTGTACTGTAGTAATTTTGTATTTACAATTGTATGATGTGACATAATAGATGTAAATGTTAATCACTACTTGACTGTTAATAAAGTTGTTTTAACATTTTAAAAAGATAGGATTTTAGCTGGAACTTAGAGGAGGCAGAGTTGAGGAAGGAGAGGGTTCCAGACGTGGAACATAGCCAGAAGGAGGCTGGTGTCACTGCATTGAGGAGTGTGTGGCAGGGAGTAAGGTGTAAGAAAACTTGAAAGGTAGGAGGGGACTATCAGAGCAGTTTGTATTTGATCCTGGAGGTAATAGGGAACCCCAGGAGTTTACTGAGTAGAAGGGTGACAGGTTGAATCTGAACTTCAGGAAAACCACTTTCTTAGCCTAATGGAGGAGAGATTGGAATGGAGAGAGATTTGAGGCAGACAGACTCACCAGCAGGCTATTGCAACAATCCAGGCATGATGAGGGCCTGCTCTACAGTTGTGGTGGTGGTGTCAGAGGAGAGAAGGGGCATGCTTAGGAGATGTTGCAAAGGTTAGTGACGATACAAAGAGCTCCAATTTGGGAGTCAAAGGACTGAGGTTGGAAACCTAATTTTCTACCACTTATTAGTTGTGTGACCCAAATCCTTACTCTCCTCCATGCGAAGAAGCAGCTGAATTGTTAGCAAAATTCTATATGTACATGTGCAGGAGGCATGGTCAGTCTCTCTCTCTCTCTTCTCTCTCTCATATGTCTGTATATATGTGTGTGTATATGTCTGTATGTGTGTGTATATGTCTGTATATGTGTGTATGTCTGTATATATATATGTGTGTGTGTATATATGTATATATATATATTTATATACACACACATACATATACATATACATACTAGAAGGCACCTTGGAGGCCTTCTAACCCAACTCCTTATGTGACAGATAAAGAGAGGGAGCCCCAGGGAGTTACTTGTGTTAATGCACAAAGCCCAGGGATCTTTGAGGATCAGTCAGGGAAGTGATTCAGAATTTCATAAAGAGTGTTGAAGAAAGGTTAAGAGATACGAGCTGTTGTAATAAGATAAGTCATTCTTTGTCTAGATGTTCATTACCTTAGATCAAGAGACATGTGTTCTGTTAGGGCATAAAGCTTTAGAAGCAGTTGACCTTAAAAGGAGTCGACCTTAAAAGTCACTTTATCCAGCCTCTTAATTTTACAGATCAGGAAAATGAAACCCAGAGAGTTGAAGTGATGTACTCAGTAGTAAATGGCAGAGACAGGATTCAAACTCAGGTCTCCTGGTCCAGATTTTCTCTAGACTATAGTGGCTCATGTCTATACTTTAGCATTTTCTTTCTTTTTTCTCCCACTTGGTGTCCTAAGTTCCTCTTGGAAGAATCCAAACTTATCTTGGCTTAATGGGGGGGGGGGGGGAGGATGATTTTGTTCACACCTAACTGAGATGAGGATCACAGTGTCCTTAGAAGTGAGGTATTATTGGGGTGATGAGGGTAATCTCAGGATCCTGAATGATGCTGGTGAAGATGGGGCTACTAAATTTCACTAACAGAATCCAGGATCATAGCATCATCATAGGCATATAAATTTTTAGAGTTAAAAGGGACCTGGAAGGTAATCTTGTCCAATCTCTTCATTTTATAGATGAGGAAACTGAAGAGAGATCACCTTCAGGGGTTTTTAACTTGGGGCCCAAGAACTTATGGATTTTTAAAATATGTATATTTTGATAAGTTTATTTCAATATAGTTGGTTTCCTTTATGATTTTATGTATCGTTGTTGTTTAGTCAATTAGTTATATCTGAATCTTTGTAACCCCATTTGGGGTTTTCTTGGCAAAGATACTGGAATGGTTTGCTATTTCCTTCTCCTGATCATTTTACAGATGAGGAAACTGAGGCAAACAAGGTTAAATGACTTGCCCAGAGTCACACAGCTAGTAAGAGTGAGGCTGGATTTGAACTCAGGTCCTGAACTCCAGGCCTGTCACTCTATCCACTGTGCCACCCATCTGCCTCCATAAGTATCATATTTTATGTATTTTTTTTAAATGGCAAAGTTGTCCACAGGCTACACTAGACTGCCAGATTGCCATGAAACAAAAAAGATCAAGAATTCCTCATGTAATTTGTATGACTTAGCCAAGGTTCCATAGGCAGTAAGAGGCTTTAATGGTAATGGAAATTTGAAGATCTTGGGAAGAGTTGTGTGATTTGGCCAGATGAGACTCTGGGCAGCCATTGAGCCCCCTGGCTTTGAAAACTCAGATGTTGGTGCTTCTCTCTCTGGTAACTAACTATATAGGTGTGTGATGGTCAGACAACTAGAAGCCCTGTCTGTTGGTCTGTTGAATTGTGTTATTTTCTCTCTCTGTATTTTTTTTCGTCCTTGTAATTTCTGTTTGTATTTTCTCTGAAGTTCAGGGTGCTGACTTTTCCCCTTGAACTAGGTAAATGATAAACTAAGATTGTTAACCTCTTTTGAGTTGCTTTCCTTTAGAAAAGCAAATCAAAGAACCTATGCTAGTAGCCATCCTGGGTATGCTGGCTGTTGCAAAGGACCAGTTAGAATTAGAACTCAGGTCCTCTGATTTCAAACCTAACACTTATTCCATTGTACCATTCTGCCCCTAGCATAATCTTTTATTGTTTAGTATTGTATTTTCAGTGCTACTTGTCAGGTAGCAGATGTAGAAAGCAGTCTTTGAGTCTTGGCTCAGTCATACAAAGGGAATGACCATTTCAGGTTGGTGGTCTGAGGACAACCAAAGCCGAGGCTGAGGGGCATGTCTGGATCTGTAACTGTGTATGTTTTTGCTGCCCCCCCCCCACACAGTCAGGGTAAGAAGCAAGGGCCTCATCTCTTGTGACTAGCCCCATTGCACTCAAGAACATCTGTGCTTCATAGATGAAAAAGGTATAGTTCAAGCTTTCCAACATTTGGCCTGAAGGAAGAATGTTCCTTATATTCAGCAGCTAAACCATAGGAGCTGCTTCAAACTTCGTAAACTGTTTCTGAATAGTGATGAGTAGCAGTTCTAGGATCATTTATACATCCCTCTAGAGAGCAAGTTTTCCAGTCTGATAGGAAACAGGTGAGGCTGCTTTCTTCTTTCTTGATTTTTCAAAACTGAGCTGACACTGCTTTCGTCTTTGAGGAAAGCCTGAAAACTGTTGCAAAAGGATTTTCCAGGTAGCCCCACATGATACAGCATCATTGGAGGTTTCCAAATCCCCAGACTCATGAATTCTTTATGTCTTTTTTTTGACCATTGACAGGAACTAGTGATTGGGGATTTAAAACCAGGTACCACCTACAGAGTGAGTGTAAGAGCTTATGGCTGGAACATCAAAGGACGCCCAAGCTCTCCCCGCCATGTTACCACTCTATCAAAAGGTAAAAAAATTGTCCTGAATCCCTTTTGGCATAAAAAGAATGGTGTCCATTAATGAGAAACATTTAATTTTGCATAGATAAATATAGGTGACTGAGAACTCAAGTTCTACTCATAGACTGAAATCCTCACAACATGAAGTAAGAGAACAGGATGTTATATTGTAGATTGTGGAACATTTCTATAAATGTAAAAGGATAAACACATGTGAGCTCCCAAGGGTCAAATGGTATGGACTTGTTAAAGCTATATTTTTAGTTGGAATTACCAGATGAAGAAAAGGAAAGGCAGTTTTTTGTGATTTTGGCCTATACTCTCAGAGAGAAGCAGCATTCGGGTAGAGGGCTTCAAAATCAACAAGACCCGGGTTCAAGTTGTTCCAGATGACCTCTGAGATTTCTTCTGATGCTTGAATTTGATGTCTCTAAATTGGGCTACGTATGAAAATACAAAGTGATTGATTTTCACTAAAATGATCTCTGACAAAATCAACATATTTGTGGTACGGGCAAGCAATGAAACTGGGGCCCTGATACATACTGATGTGATCCTGAGCAAGGTTCTTAATCATTCAGCATTCTGTAATGTTTAAAGATCTCATCTAGAGCAATGGGGTCAAACCTGAACATAAATAGGGGCCACTAATCTGCACATGAGGATCACTACCTCTGCACTCTGCCCTGGTGGGTTGCATAATTGACATTTCTGTTCTAGGTGACTCTCTAAAGTCTATAAATTGCAGAAAAGGTGCCAAATTGCATCTGCAAAGGGGGACTCCCCACCCAGCAATCTCCTACTCCAGTGAAGTCCCATATCTTATTCTTATCCTTTTGCTCCATACTTAGTAAGTCCAGCCACAACATAGATCACCTTTTAAACTCTCGTGGAATCCTAGAATACCGTCATTGGAAGGGACCTCAGAGGCCATCTGGTCCATTTGACCACAATCCCCTCTGCAATACTCCTGACAAAATAATCATGCAGCATTCTCTTAAAAATCTTCAAAGATGAACATTGATCCCTCATGTCGGCCCTTTCAACTTTTTTGTTGTTGTTCAGTCATTTTCCTGACTCTATTGACACTCTTCCTGACCCCCCATTTGGGATTTTCTTAGCATAGATACCAGAGTGGTTTGCCATTTCCTTCTCCAGCTCATTTTACAGATGAGGAAACAGAGGCAAATGGGGTAAAGTGACTTGTCCAGGGTCACAGCTAGGAAGTGTCTAAGGTCAGATTAGAACTTAGGAAGATGAGTCTTCATGACTCCAAGGCAAGTCTAGCTGCCCTTTCAACTTTTGAATAATTCTAATTGTTCAGAAATGTTTCTTCACATCAAACCTATTCCTGCCTCTCTGCAACTTCTTATTACTCTAATTTTACCCTCAGATGCTGAGCAGAACAAGTTTGACCTTTCTTTCTCAAGACAGCCCTAACATGTATCCTCCCCAATCCTAGTCTTTTTTCCCAGTTCCTTCAACTATCTCTTGCCCTTCTCTTATATGGAATGAAGTCCCTTCACCATCCTGATCACTCTCCTCTAGATACCTTTTAGCTGATTTTAGCATCATTCCTAAAATGAGGCAACCATAATTGAATGCCATGCTCCAGGAATGGTTTATCTGGATGGTGTTGTAAGGTGGAGAGTTCAATGATTGGGATGCTGATACCTCAGGCTTATAGGAAGTGCTCTTTGAATAAGATTCAATTGTTCCTAGAAGAGGAGGGAGATCTCAGAAGAGACAGATATGTTTTGTGGGCAAATAAAACCTCTCCATTTGCTCTAATAACCTGACGAATGTTCTTTTGCTCCTAATTAGATAAATGTATGCCCCCATCACCTCCTTACCAGCCTCATGTCATCGTGGTTTCTGACTCCGAGGTGGCACTGTCCTGGAAACCTGGAGAAAGTGAAGGAAGTTCACCTATTCAGTACTACTCTCTGGAGTACATCAGGTACCTTAATGGGGCCAATCTAAATGCTCAACATTTTCATTTCAGGCGTTTCAAGACCAGTAGGAGACCTGACTGTGAACCCTAGTTATTCCAGTGGGGATTTTCAGGGAAGAGTATGTTGATGCATGTTTATACTGCAACCCTGAACTTGTCCAGATTATGCCTCTGAAGTCCACCAGGGGGTCAATGCCAGTATCAATGGGCATGGCCTGTTACCACCAACTACCAACCCTATCCCCAAGTTGAGAGGCTGCCCTACAAACTAAAAACACAGATTGTAGCTGCCATTTTGTAGACTCATTGGAGTTGGCTTATTTTTAAAAATTTGCCCACAAAGTGAATATTTGATAGTGACTCTCCTTAGAAACTTACAAAATGAAAACCCGAATGGGCACTAAGACAGCTGTGCTGCTATGGGGCAATTTTTATACTCTCTTTATCCCCAGTCTCAGGTCTTCTATTTCCATTTATCAGAAAGGGGGTGGGGTAGAAGAAGGAAGATCATGGGATCTCAAATTCAGAGCTGGAAGTGACCTACTCCCAACCCTCTGCTTTTACAGATAAGTAATCTGAGGCCCCAGGGAGGGCAGAATAAAAAAGCTGCTCAGACCAAAGTCTCTTTAAAAAAATTCTGATGGTGACAACTGGAGTTTGAACCAAAGTGCCCATTTGATTAGTGGGTTTGAAACACAAGAAACATATATGGCTTTTGGAGTCTATGCATTAAAGAGGAGAGGGAGGGCGTGGTCCTAAGGTTCTCTCTCCTAGGGACTAACTTAGGCTATCATCTGAGTCAGAGGCTCTCCAGAGTTTGGGGAGATGATTCTGCCAAGATTTATATAGCTGTGCTCTTGGTTTCTCTTTCCCACACTTTATGTTAGTTGGGGAGGACAGGAATTGGACTTTTGGAGGAGAATGATCATGTTCCTTTCCTTGGCCTGCATAGCTCTTGGCCTGGTCTGTCACTACCACACTTAACACACATTTGCAGATGTAGAATTGACAAACTCATTATCATCCTCACTCAGAATACACTGATATGTACATACCGTCCGTCTAGGGATCTGAGGATTCTCCTCTAGTTTCCAATTAGTACCAATTTAGTGTCTATAGCTTGGAAAGCCCATACAAATTTCTTCTTAGAGAATTCTAGTATGTTGGTGTTGGAAGAGACATAATAAATGTGTCATCCTTGAACTTAAAAAAAAATTGGTAACTCTTTCAATGCACAGTATCTTAAAAGTCTTTGTTAAAAGTACATTAAGACTTTTGGGACACACTGCACAATCGGTTTCCTATGCAAACCTATGTATTTCAGTTTATGCATTTAAAAACATTGTTCTGAAAAGAAATCCCAGACATACACACAAAAAAGGGTAAAAACTCTATATTTAGTCATAGGATAATAGGAGCATTGATTTAGAATTGATAGAGGCCCAAGAGGCCGATTCATACAACTTCCTTGTTTTGCAAATAAAACTGAAGCTCAGAAAGGTTTAAGCTTAAGGTACAATAATGGAACCTGGTGTATATAACTCCAACTGACCAAAATACCAGTGGGTTTGGCGGAGGGAGGGGGGTAGAGGGGGGCCCAAGTCACTTAATCCAGTTTCCCCATTTGTGAAATGAAGGGATAGGACTAGATGACCTCCAAGGTCCCTTCCAGCTGTATGAGCCTTAAAGGAGAAGGAAAAAAAAATTTCCTCAGTACAGGCGATTATTCCTTTAGCTTCCTGTTCTGCAAAATAAAACTAGAGGTGATTCTACTCTGGTCCAAGAAAACGTGTCATTGGCAAAACTTATAAAGAGGAGGGAAATTTCTAGTGCAGGCACAGGGGATCATTTGTAGAAAGTTCCACTAATAAGCTGGTACTCATCCATTCATTTCAAGCTCATATGTTTGTTAAATACCTCCTGTGTGACTGACATGCAGGGAGAGGGAAGAAGACACTGAGAATTATGACAAGCTCACAGTTGAAAAGAATTTGCTTGTATTTAGTGGCAGGGTTGTTACTTTAGGCATTTCAACCTCACACTCAATCAAACAACAAATATTTAATTAAGCGTCTCCCCGGTGTAAATACTCTGCTTGGTAAAAATTAAATTCCCTGCTCTTAAGAAGTTTGTGTTCTATTGGGGGAGACAACAGGACAACAGATGGAGTTGTATATACAATATTTACAAAATTCCCTTTGTTTTTTGTCCTTCCTTTTTGATCTCCCCTCCACCCAAAAAAAGGTTTTCTAGCATTAACAATCAAATGGGTAGGATTCAAGCAGGACAAAACAAAGTGGGATGGTGGGGGAGGGTGAAAAAACTAAAAGAATATAGAAATTTCAGCTTCCAAAAAGCGTTCAAAGTTCTGGCTTCCCAGTGAGGTGGGAGGAGGGTAAGGGTACTATGACTACATAGAAAACATGCACATGTTTGCTTCCAAAAACTCTAACTCCAGATGACTTCACATTATTGCTGAATTCTAAATGTTGTCTCCTAGAAACAATGGGCATCAGGCATTTCAAATAAAATATGAGTGTATGTTTGTGTATGTTTCTTTCTAGATGTCCCTTTCTCTCTCTGTACAGAAGGGAGATCATTCCACAATCACAGCAGTTCTTTACATTTGTGGCACTCTCCAAAGTGCATCCCCATCTCTTTCTCCCTTTTCTCCTATGAGTTGCTAATGATTCTCATTTCCTAGGTGAGCAAATTGAGCCATAGAGAGGTGATATCACCTTATCCTAGGACTCTACTTCTAGGGCTGGAAGATAACTTGAAGGCCATCAAGTCCAACCCCTTCATTGTATACATGAGAAAACAGAGGCCTTGAGAGTCTTAATGAGTTGCCCAAGGTTACACAGGCAGTAAGTGACAGAGCCAAGATTGTAATGTGACCTGGTGACACCAAGTCCAATAGTCCAAGTTAAGGATACTTTCCACTGTACTTGCTGAAGGTCAGACAGCTAGTTCATGGCAAAGGGGAGCCTGAATTCCTTTCTAGTTCACTTTGTTCTAGCCTCTATACAGGGCTGGGGAACCTGAAGTCTATGGAAATTTTTATGTCAATATCTTCTCTACCAAGATTCAAGTCAGTAAGCATTTGTTCAGCACCTACTATATGCAAGGTCCTAGGATAACTGAATGGGATGCCAAGAAAAGATGAAAACTAATTTCTCCCCAATCCCAAGAGCTTACTTTCTCATAGGGAAATACAATGTTTAAATAAATAAATACAGAATAATTCAAGAAGGGAAGGAGCAGTAATAATTAAGGGGCTAGGAAAGGTCTCCTGTGGGAAAGGATACCTAAAGATCCTTGAAGGAAGCTAAGGATTCTAAGAAGCAGAGATGAGGAAAGAAGGAATGCATTCCAGCCATGGCAATTAATCTGTGCAAAGGCATGGTGGTGGGAAATACAATGTTGTATCCTGGGAACCCTAGGAAGTCTTGTTTTTTAAAAACAGAGTACTTGAGTGTGAGTAATGAGTGCTAAGTCTGGAAAGATAGGCTGGAGCCAAATCATAAAAGGCTTTAAATGACAAACAGAGGTGTTTGTATATTGTCCTAGGGATGGAAGATGGAATTACATCCATATGGTGCAAGGAACCTGCTGTCTAAGGAAATTGGAACCTCAGTTTCTATGATTTCAATGTTTGCTATGTTTCAGAAGGAATCCCACAACAATATATCACTGTGTTTGTTCCCCTGTTTTAAAATAAATCCCAGCATTCGTTTGTAAACATCTCAGATTATACTCCATTACAGCTGAGTGCCCAAGGATGTGTACTTAGCCAGAGCTTGTGTGGGCTCGAGATCAGAAAAGGCAATTAACGTAAATGATTTCTCAGGGGCTTCAATGATTCTCTTCTCCTAGATATGCCTGTTGAGTGTTTAATACTAAACTCTTCTTGTCCTGACACTTCACTTCTGCAGAAGGAGGAGTGTGGTATGCTTCTGGGCTCCATTTTGATGGCAAATGAATGGGTTCACAACATTCCCAAAAGATTGCATTGTAGGCACTTGTATAGAAAACGGAAGCACTTCTTAATGCCAGGGAAGAGGGCTGACAGCCTTCAAACTCAAAGTTGGCTAAACAGCCCTGATCTCATGATTCCTAGCTTAAGAGAATCAAGAAATCATTTAGGGTCATGTAAGGGGCTACTTATATAATATGTGCCTTTTGACCACTAGGAATGTGATTTTTCAGAAATAGGCTAATGTAAACCCCATTGGTCTTGCTCGAATTTAACCTGGAATGTTGCGCCAGGTCATGGTGTGGGGATATTTCTCCTTGCTTCCCTGTATAAAGTCCATAATGAAACTTAGAAACTCATCTGCACCCAAGGCTTCTCCAGAGCTGATAGTGACACCTAAGGATTGATTTCATTTGAGAACCTTGGTGTCATCCGTCCCTGAGCACGTGATAAGTTCGGAGATCTGGGTTCCAGTGGCTTTAGCCCTTAACTAGCTGAGAAATTATGACCAAGTCAGTTCACCTCTTTGAAGTTTCCATTTTGTCACTTATCATTTGGGATAGTACTCTCGCTATCTCACAGGGTTTTCATGAGGAAAGCATTACAGAAATGTGCTATATTCTCTCTGTGATTACCAAGATGGGCTCCCAGCATCTTGGGCACTGATATTCTTTCCTGTATAGTGGGAATGATGACATCAGAGACATAATAAAAAAAATGAACTTCTCATTATATTTTAGGGGTGTTTACAAAAAAAGTAACAACACAAATCCCACTATCAGTCAATGAATTAGCAAGCATTTCTTAAATGTTCCTACTCTGATTCAAGAGCTGTGCTAGTTGCTAAGGATATAAACCAATTTGAGACAGTCTCTGGCTTCAAAGAGCTTACATTCTATAAGAAGAAATGATGTATACATAAATAAGTCTATCCAAAATAAACAAAAGGTGTTTTTTTCAAATGGGGGAGATGGCAAAAGGGTGGAACAGGAAGGGTCTCCTATAGAAAGTGGAATATGGGATGAACTTTGAAAGAAACTAGGGGTTCCAAGAAGCAGAGGAATGGAGGGAGTGAATTCCAGGCAAGAGGAATAGGCAATACAAAAATGTGGAGGAAAGCATTGGAGTGGTATTTCTGAGGAAAGGCAAGAAAGCTGTTCTGGTGGGACGAAAGAGTGTGTTGTGGAGAGTAATGTATAACTAACTAGAGACTTAAAAATCATCTGAATAACACTCTTTGGTGAAGATTGATTACTCAGTGCTCCACACTTAAGTGAAGGGCAGAGTTGGTGAAAACTTGGGAGAGAAGAGAGCCTGGTCTCTTGACTTCCAGTTTTTGAGAAAAAAGCCTTAGAGTTCTAGATTTTCTTCAAGGGGAGCTCTCTGAAGGGAAAGACTTCCAAGAAGCTGACATGTTGAGGAACTGGCACTTTGATCATGTCCCTATCCCCAGTTTACTACACTAGAGAATTTGGGTGAAATCTGATTCACTCTCTTTCTCTGTCTCTGTCTGTTTATCTCTGTCTCTTTCTCTCTCTCTCTTTCTGTATGTGTCTCTTTCCCCTTCCCTTTCTCTCTGTCTCTCTCTGTCTCTCTGTCTCTCTGTCTCTCTCTGTCTCTGTCTCTCTCTCTCTCTGGTATGTCATTTTCATTCACTCTGGGTATTATCAACTTTAAATCTCTGATTTTTGTTCAAGTAATCTGGATAAATGCATTTATTTGATATTCATTTTGTGTCATTTTTGTATACCTGTCATTTGATAGGAAGGGAATTAAACCTTGGATATATGACTTGGGACACTCCTTCCCCATTTAGTAATAATGATCAGGAGTACAGCTTGAAACTAAAAATTACATCTCTTGAAGTAACAAAACTTAGGGAATCAGCTATCTTTAGTGTTTCTTCTGCTCACCCTTCTTTTAGGGAGATTGTCTGTAGTCTAGTCCAATATCCCCTATCTCTGAGGAGAGCAGATTGGCCAGCCTGTTGTCCCCAACCTCCTGCTCCCCTTCCAACCAGAATCAAAGGTTCCCTTGGAGAAGAGCAAGTGAAGGCGACTAGGCAACAATGTATAAGACTGGAAACATAGATCTGAATTAGGTTGGAAAGGGGTCTGAACTAGAGTTGAACATGAGTGACATTTCTTTTGTCATTGATAGGCTTGATGGTATACTTCAGGCCATAATACCCACATGGGGCAGTCACCAGGCAAGGTCCTAGTACCAAGAAAGTGAATGTTCTGTTTCAATTTACCCTTTCTGAGAGCAGCCACAGCTCACCTATGAAGTGAGACCAAACAAAGGAATTTGTTCTTTGTGACCTTATCAGAATAGGAGTTTGTCAGAAGCCAAGGCTGAGAATGAAAGTTTTCAGTCAGGTGTGATCATCATAATTTACCAAAGTTAGCCTGCAGGCTTGAGATTAACTTAGGCACTAGCATTTTATCTTTTTCAAATGTGCCCAACAGATGGTGGGTTGTTGTTTCTTATGCAATGGAGAGAATATTTAAAGTATGCAGGCTCAAAATAAGCCTGTAGACAGTAATGTTATCATTTTTTAACTTGACCCGATATTTTAATACAACAGATCCTATTTTCAGGTGAAGATGAATATCTGTTTTCCCAAATGATGTTGGGCATATCTTGGTGGACAGCAAAGCTTAGTGCTTATTGAAATAAGAGCCTAGCATATGTATAGCTACCTACATTTGAAATATTTTGGTTATGAATATCTGAAAAGCTACTCTACTTTCTGACTGCGAATTTCCCTAGGGTATCTCCCTTTCTCAAAAGAAAAATAAAATGTATTCTAGGGAAAGTAAAACTAGAGGCCTGTAAAGGAAATATTCTGATGTTCTAGTCTTTTCAATGCCCATATCCAAATATACTATCTGGCAGGTTGATCAGAGGTAAAAAATAGTTTTCACTTAACTCCCTTCTATAGTCTTTCAGATTGAACATTCCCGTAGGTGTAAACTGATTGGTTAAAATTTAATCACAGCATAGTATTGTTGACTAAGAAGGTAAAAATGAAACCTTCTTGAGTTGGAATATGGCCATTTTCAATTCTACCATTTCTTCTTATTGTCCATATAAAAACTCAAGATTATGTATGATTCAGAGCCATGGGTAAAAAAAAAAAAATCTCATATAAAAGTTAGATATTTTATCAGAAGGAAAATAGTTTTTCCTCTCTTCTGCCTCTTCTCCACTAAATAATTCAACACCTGTTTTTGCCCCCTTGTAAGAGAAACAATCCACAATTGAGACCCAGAAAATTCATCTTCACACAGGTCTGCTCCTAAGCTAATTGTAATACCTAAGAATTGATTTAATTTGGGAGTCTCAAAGGCATCCACATGAGGTTTTTTTTAACTAACAAACTGATATTTTCGTTAAAAAGTCATCCTTTTTTATACCCCACCACCTCACAGATCACAAACTACTTACTAATCCTAGAGTAACAAATGAACTCAATTAAAACTTTCTCACTGGAAGGTGCCTTCCAGGGAATTCAAGTGCGAGGAACACCAACCAGCCCTGAAATTCAGCATGGAGGTTAAGGCCAATGCAATGAGTCTCCTTGTGTGCTTCTAAAACATGAAGTTAAGGTTAACGGCTTTTCAGGTTAAGGAAATTTGTTGTTCAGAACCTGAATTTAAGGCTTATGCTGGAGAGAAAGAAAGGACACCTGGTGCTTATGCCACAAGAAAGCAATGAGCCCTAGAAAGATTTCCTTTTCTGATTGAAAGTGACCACTTTCCTTATATGATGAGCATGGAAGGATGGGTTACATCTTCCACCTGAAAAGCAGCCTTGAGCCTGCAATGCTAAATAATGAGCAGTACACTGAAGATCCTGGTTTCCATCAAGGAAATCTTGGAGCTGCAGCAAACTCTAAAAGCCCTGGGTGAGAGACAGGAATCAATCACAGTGGCCTTGGATCCCTGAGGTCATCTCTAGTGATCCCACTTCTACCAGCTTTGTTCAAGGACTTGGCTTCTAGGGGCACAATGAGCTGCATCTCTAGCCTGGCCTAAGTCAGACAAATAGAATCTTCTTTTAGTCAAGAGAAAGCTGAAGTTTCTCAAGAGGGACCTTATTAGGACATTGAGAAAAGCAAAAGAAAATTTAAGGGCACAGAAATGAGAAAATTTGGTGTAGTAAAAAGAATTCTGCCTCTGAGGTTAAAAGACCTGGGTCTTTATTCTGACTCTACCATTTCCAAGTATTGAAGTCACTTAGTTGACAGGTGATTTCATAGAGAATAGAACCCAGGTGTTGCAATATTTCATCTCTCCATGATCCATGCAATTCTCTGAGACTATATATTATGGGAAAATAGCTGGGGTATTCATATATCAATAGAGGGAGCTTACACAGTGGGGGTTTCCCATGTCTGAAATCATTGTGTGAACAACAATAAAAAGATGGTAATAATAACTACCATTTGTATATAATTTTAAGGTTTCCAGAATGCTGTACACATTATCTTACTGGATCCTCTGGGAGATAGGTTTTATTATCATACCCATTTTACAGACAAGGAAACTAAGAGACATTGACTTGCCCAAGGTCACAGCTAGTAGGTGAAACAATAAGCAAATATATACAGTATCTTAGAGTAAAGTTATATGGGAGTGTATTTTGATTTTTTTTTGTATACCCATTCCTTAGCCCAATGTCTGACACAAAGTAAAGTTCTTAATAAATGCATGTCAGTAGTGGACTGATTTGCACACTGGCTCAGATAAAATATAAGAAGTTTTAGAGCATCATGTTTTGTAGCTATAAGGGGCAGAGGTAGAGAATGGGAACTAGCTGAAAATTAACTTTCCTAGGTATCAATGGAAATTTCATATCAATAAGTATTTCTTTAAGAAGCATCTGTTTTTATGCTTCTTGTTTTGAGATTAGGCATCTCAGAGAAGACTCACAAAACTGCTACTGGGTGCCAGGATATCTCATAAAGTCCATTCACTCTGTACTGTAATGGAAGGGCTACAAGGGCGAGTCTGACGGTTTTCACAGAATGAAGACATACTAGCTCTACAAATTGATCACTTAAAGCTTCAGTCACTCCTATGGTGAGCTTTACCAATGTAATACCAAGTCAGATTGATGGAAGTTGACACAAATTGAATTTTTGTGAGGGTAACAGCACTGGGAGTCATTGGTAAAGCATAAAATGAAAAGTGCACTCCCTGGTTGGCTCGCCTGGGACAAATTGCCAGCTGAGTTTATCATTACCCCACTCTATCCATCTGTTTGTCATTTGGTGGGGTTGGACTGATTCGTAAATAAAGGAAGCAGGCTGAAAGCTGAAGGTCAAATGATACGTCATTCTTTTTTTCTCTTTTTTTGAGCTAAGACTACTTAGTGGTTTCTAGAGTTTCCTCTACAATACATTTTATTGGAAAGAAAATCTTTGCAGAAACTAGTTAGGATGAAACAAAAGAGATTAATTTGGGGAACATACCCCTAAAAAAACCAGTTTACCTTGAATAATATGTAGATCCATGAATCTCTTGTATAAGAGCAGTTTGTCAAAACCTAAAAAAGATAAAAAGATTTCTCTTTATGTGGCACAAATGGGATTGTGCTACCCAACATCTTTACATATTTATTCTAAGGAAGTGGAGATGATCATAAGAGCATGGATTCAGGATTTCCATGAACCTTAGAGAACATCTAGCCTGGTGGGCATCAAACTCAAATAGAAAGGGATTCTTGCAGATGGCATATTGACTTAGGAAACCACAAATTAACATTATCTGTGTGATGTTGTATTTTTATTTGTTTGGTTAAACATTTCCCAGTTACATTTTTTTTTCATTTCCAGTGAGTCAATAAGTATTTACTAAGCACCTGCCTAGTACCAGGCTCTGTGCTTAGTGTTAGACATACAGAAAGAGGAGTGAAAAGAGAACTCCCTCAGGGAATTGACAGTCTAATGATAATCCCTACTCTATTTCCACAGCAAACACTCTGTGTCATGTCCCCATCTCTTTTTACCTAGACTATTATTATAGCCTTCTTATAAAAATTTTTTTTAAATATTTTAATTTATTTATTTTTAACATTGTTTTCTTTTTACATTTTTTTGGAGGGGGGGAAGGCAAGACAATTGGGGTTAAATGACTTCCCCAAGGTCACACAGCTAGTGTGTCAAGTGTCTGAGGCTGGATTTGAACTCAGGTCCTCCTGACTCCAGGGCTGGTGCTCTATTCACTGTGACACCTAACTACCCCTTCTTTTTACACTTTGAGCTCATATTTCTCTCCCTCCCTCTCACACTTTCCCACAAACACTAAGAAGCAAGAAATATTTTATCAATTATACATGTGAAATCATGCAAAACATATTTCCATGCTCATCATATTATTAAAAAGCTAGAAAAATAAAAAAGCGAAAAAAATCATATTTTAATTTGCACTTGAAGTTCATTAGTTCTCTCTCTGGAGGTGGATAGCATTTTTTCATCATTAGTTCTTTGGAATTGTTTTAAATTAATCTGTTAATCAGAGTAGTCAAGTCTTTTACAATTGATCATCATGACAATTTTGCTGTTACTGCACACAGTGATTTCCCAGTTCTTCTCACTTCACTTTGCATCACTTTATATAGTAACATATATAGTGACAAATATAAAAACTTTCCATATTTTTCTGAAACCAACCCCCCCTTGTCATTTCCCACAGCACCGTTGTACCCCCGTCACAATCATAAGCCACAATTCGGTCAGCCATTCTCTAATTGATAAGCATCCCCTCAATATCCAATTTTTGCCACCACAAAAATAGCTGCTATAAATATTTCTGTACATATGGGTCCTTTTTCTTTTTCTCTGATTTCTTTGGGATAAAGACCTAGTGGTGGGATTACTGGGTCAAAGGGTATGTACAGTTTTATAGCCCTTTGTTCATAGTTTCAATTCTTCTCCAGAATGATTGGACCAGTTTACTACTCTACCAACAGTTCATTAGTGTATCTATTTTTACCTCATTCCTTCAAGCATTTGTCACTTCTGATAGGTGTGAGGTGGTACCTCAGAGTTGTTTTAATTTGCTTTTTTCAGTCAACGGTGATCTAGAGCCTGTTTTTCATAACTGTAGATAGCTTGATTTCTTCTTCTGAAAACTACCTGTTTATGTCCTTTGACCATTTATCAGTTGAGGAATGGCTCTTATTTTTATAAATTTAATTCAGTTCTATGCTTAATGTGTATTTAAGAAATGAGGGCTTTATCAGAGAAACTTTTTCATATTACTTCATTGTTTATGATTCCTTTTATCAAATGTGGTTTCCTTTGTTTTCCCTTTTATTTAGGTCTATTTTGCCTTGCTTTGTCTGAGACCATGGTTACCACCCCTAGTATAGTTTTTTATAGTTTAGCTGAAGCATATTAGATTCTATTCCAGCCCATTATTTTAAATCTGTGTGTGTCTTTTTGTTTCAACTGTGTGTCTTGTCAACAATGTATTGTTGATTTCTGGTTTCTAGTCCATTCTGCTATCCATTTCAATTTTATGAGTGAGTTCATCCCATTCACATTCAAGTTATGATTACTAACTGTGTTTTCCCTCCATCCCATTTTCTTGTCCCTCCTCAAAAGTTAGTTCTAACCACTGCCTCTCTTGATTTGTCTTCCCTTTTATCACAAACACACACACACACACACACATGTTCTTCCCTCTTTGAACCAATTCTGATGAGAGAGATATTCAAGCATTACCTGCCACCAGCACCCTCATTTCCCCCTCCACTGTAAAAGCTCTTCCTTGCTTGCCTCATTTATGTGAGAAAATTTTGCCCTTTTTACTTCCTCCTTCCCCCTTCTCCCAGTGTATCTCTCTTTCTCCCCCTTCATTCATTCTTTTTGGAGATCATTCTAGTGTAATCTATTCATACCCATGCCCTCTGGCTATGTAAATTCCTTTTAACTGCCCTAATAGTGTGGGAGTTACATGTATCATTTTCCCATATAAGAATGTAAACAGTTTTATTGAGACCCTTATGGTTATTCTTTCATGTTTACTTTTTTATGCTTCTATTGAGTCTTGCATCAGATTTTCCATTCAGCTCTAGTCTTTTCATCATGAATGTCTGAAAGTTCTCTATTTCCTCAAGTTTTCCATTTTTTTCCCCTTATGGATTATACTTAGTTTTGCTAAGTAGATTATTCTTGGTTTTAATCCTAGTCCTTTGCTATGTAGAATATCATATTATAAACCCTCTGGTCTTTTAACATGGAAGTCACTAAGTCTTATGTGATCCTGACTGTGACTCCACAATATTTAAATTGTTTCTTTCTAGCTGTTTGAAATCCTTTCTCTTTGATCTGGGAAGTCTAGAATTTGGCTATAATATTCCTGGAAGTTTTCATTTTGAGATTTCTTTCAGGAGGTGATTGGTGGATTCTTTCAATTTCTATTTTACCATCTGGTCCTAGAATATCAGGGCAGTTTTCCTCTATAATTTCTTGAAATATGATGTCTAGACTCTCTGAACATGGCTTTCAGGTGGTCCAATAATTCTTAAATTATCTCTCCTGGATCTATTTTCTAAGTCAGTTTTTTTTTTTAATTTTCATGAGATATTTCACATTTTCTTCTCTTTTTTCATGCTTTTGACTTTGTCGTATTGTTTCTTTTTTCTTTTTTTTTATTGGGAGGGGGAGACAGGGCAACTGGGGTTAAGTGACTTGCCCAAGGTCACATGGCTAGTTTTGTGTTAAGTGTCTGAGGCTGGATTTGAACCCAGGTCCTCCTGACTCCAGGGTCAATGTGCTATTCACTACACCACCTAGCTGCCCCTGTTGTATTGTTTCTTGATGTCTCATAGAGTCATTAGCTTATACTTGCCCAGTTCTAATTTTTGAGGAATTATTTTCTTCAGTGAGATTTTGTACCTCTTTTTCTATTTGGCCAATTCTACTTTTTTAGGAGCTCTTTTCTTCAATTAATTTCATGCCTCTTTTACCATTAGGCTAATTGTTTTTTTAAGATATGTTTTCTTCATTATTTTTTTGTACCTTTTACCAAGCTGTTAATTCTCTTTTCATAATCTTCTTGCATCACTTTCAGTTCTTTTCCGAATTTTTCCTCTAATACTCTTATCTCTTGCTTTAACTTTTCCAGGAACTCTTATTTGACTTGGGTCCAATTAGTATTTTTCTTTGAGGCTTTGTAGCTGTTTTCACATTATTGTCTTCTAAGTTTATGTCTTGTTCTTCCCTGTCACTATAGTTGATTTTTATGGTCAGATTCTTTTTTGTTGCTTGCTCGTTTTTCTAGCTTATTTCTTGACTTTGCTCATCTGGGATAGGGAGGCACTGTGCCAAGTATCAGGTACTTTCATGCTACTCTTTTCAGAGCTTTTCAGGGGGTCTTTGATTTTTTCAAAGTAGTGTTATCCTGGGAAAGGTGTAGTCACTATTCTTCTGCTCTGGGCTCTTGTTTTTACCAAGTAAGGGCCCCTGGTCCCCTACAGCTACAAGTGCTAGCATTCCTCTTTATCTTGGAATTGTGACCATAGCCTCTGGTTTCTTGTGACTGACACACAGGTCAGTCTATCCACCCTGGAGCTGAAACCTAGAAATGTGTATGGGAAATAGAACTGCCAATCAGTGCCAGCTGTACCCAGTGCCCACAAAGGGTCCCTTATGATCTCTTTCTGACCGGTTGTCTGACCTCCTTACCATCTCTGGGCTGAGAGCTTCTGAAGTTGTTGCTCTGGTCACTATTGCTGCTGCTGCATGTGTAGGCTTTGGTCAGGCCTCCGTCCAGGGACCTTCTAAATTTTCTTAGGCTGGAAAAATGTCTCACTCTGACCTTTTGTTGACACTGTTGCTCCCAAATTTGATTTGAGGCATTATTTTAAAGTTATTTGGAGGGGAATGTTGAGAGAGTTCAATTGGGTTACCTCTAGTCTTCCATTTTGGTTTTGCCCTTTCCTCCCAATTATATCTTAATCTGGTTAATGCCATTTAAGAGTTTTGTGAGTTGCTTGTGCCCAGGACAATGAGTTTGATACCTCTGATCTTGCCCAACCATCCCCTATTACAGATGGGAAAAATGAGGCCTGGAGTGACTGGCCTGTGATTATAAAGGCAATAAGTAATACAGTTGAACTTAGGCCTTCTGCCTCCAAATCACTATACCATTATCTTGGGAGGAAAAGGCATATAGGAAACAACAGTAAACAAATTTTTTAAAACCCTATCACTTTAGAAAACCGAGCTCCCAAAACTCCCACAGAGGTCAGGAAACCATCAAATAGTATAAATGGATATAGGTTGATGGGAAATACAGGGTGGGACCTTTATAATAGCCATTTCCAAATGCTATAATTAGATTTTCTCAAAATGAAGGAATGAAAAGCAGATTTCTGATCCATTCTTTTTCAGTCCAGGATGACCAGGCTGTCAAGAGATGCAAGATGCAGATCCTCTACCCTCACTTCCCCTGGAAGACATCCCACCCCTTAGTAGATTCCATTGTCAGAAATATTTTTCCCAACATTTAACCTTTTTAGCCCAATTTCTTAATAATAGATGATGTGTTTGTGTGTATATGTACCTATACATACAGACATATATTTATATATGCAAATATACATTACTGTGTCTTTTACTTCCCTTCCCTTAACATAATATGTACACACAGACATACACACAAATGCACACATACACATATACACACATTACATAAAGGGAAGAAAGGAAAAGGAATAAGAATTTAGGTGCTTAGCACTGTGCTAAGAACTTTTTGCAAGAATTTCATCTAATCCTCACAATAAAGGATTAGAATCAAGGTCACTGCTGATTCTAGGTGGAGTAGCCTTATTTACCATCATATCACCATTCCAAGGATCATAAGATTTAGAACAGAAAGAAACTGTCAAGTCCAAATCTTTCATTGTATTGATGTGAAGACAGGCTTACTCAGAGAAGTGATGTGACTTGCTCAGTTATATAAGTAATAACCAGCAGAGCCTGGGTTTGAATTCAGGTCCTCTGACTCCAAATTCAGTACTTTTTATACTATACCACACTCTATATGACTGAGTCTTTGTGTCTTTGCCTGAGTACTTACTTTCTAGGACATGAAAAGCAATATCAGTTAAGCATGGCACACTTGTTAATTTCTGAATATTCTCCTATGTCCTATGTGCTCTGTAACTCTTTCCATTGCTGAGGGAATCCTAGCTTCGTTGATTTAAAAAAAAATTGAATTTCTAAGTAAGGATCTCAGATATTATCTAGCTCAGTGGTATCAAACTCAAGTAGAGAGAGATGTCTGCTTGCTACATCCTGAATTTAAAAATCACAAATTAATGTTATGTATATTGTTTTATTTGTTTATTTTCTTAAACATTTCCCAAGTATATTTTAATCTGGTTCTGGTTGCCCTCAAGAGTTTTGCAAGTGATACCTCTGATGTAGCTCAACCCTCTAGGCTCAGAGCTTTATTTATTATTCTAAGTAAAGGACATGGCAGATCTGAACCCATCCCAGCATGGTCCAGCTGGATGGAACCCATCCAGTTACCATAAGGCATCAGAGCTGTGCTGAGTCAGACTAATACCCAGTGGACCAGTAGTCATCTACATGTGTCAGCTGTGCCTGAGGGATGGGGATAATGCTGCTATCAGACTCTCAGGGTTGTTTTTCCCAAGTCATCTATTGTCTTTCCTGCCCACTACATTTGCTGGGGTGGGGAACCTGTGGCCTGGAGGCCACATGTGGCCCTCTAGGACCTCAAGTACAGTCCTCTGACTGAATCCAAACTTCACAGAACAAATCCAGTTTGGATTCAGTTGGGATGACTGAGACAATTTTTGTTTCCTACAAGGAGTTAAGAGTCCTTGATTTCCAGTATTTCTACTAGAATGATAGCATGGGTGGAATGCAGAGTAAATTATTTGGATAGATGTCTCTTTGTCCATCAAATGTCCTGAGAGTCAATCAGTCCCTACCAAAATATTGTGGATTGCCAAAGTGAGAAAACGGTAGGAAAAATGATGAATTTGTAGTCAAAGGACCTGGATACAAATCCTGGCTTTGTGACTTACTTCCAGGGCCTTGGAAAATCCATTCTACCTCTCTCAAACTTATTTCCCACCAGGTAATTGGATGCTGTAGTGGAGAGTGTTTGAATTGGAGTGAGAAAGATGACCTGCATTAAAATCCTGCCTATTTATTTGATTAATGGCCCAGTTAATTATTTTTATCTTTTTTTAAAGCTTTCTCTTAGGACTGAAACCCACATTTATTTCTCCTTTCTCTGAAATTCTCTTGTACTTATAATATAATATAAACATAAATTAGCCCTTTATGATATACTTAGAATATTCTCACCTTGTGTTTTCTGCACATTTTGTGTGTGTGTGTGTGCGTGTGTGTGTGTGTGTATGTATGTATGCCTTGTCTCAGAGGCAGCTCGGTAGCATAGTAGATACAGCAATGAGCCTAGAGTCAGGAAGATCTGAGTTCAAATATGGCCTCAAACACTTACTAGATGTTTCACCCTGGGTAAGTGTAATGTAATGCCAAAAGAAGGCAACTTCCCAGGTTCAAAATACCAGCATAGGTGCTCTCTATTTTATTCAGTGACAAACCAAGAACAGAGAAGATCAAAACATGACATCATTCAAAATACAGCATTTACTAAGCGTGATTAAATAATCTCCAAGTACTACCCCACCCCAGGACCTTCCAATTATTCAATCAATTACAAAGTCTCTGTTCTAAATACTTCTCCACCCCTAGGCTATACCTTAATTAAGTCCACCACAAAGCCCCTCTTCTCAAATGGAGATTAGTTTCCAAACATAAGGTCAAAAGTTCCCCACTCCTGGATCACAATTGAATCTACCCCAGAGTTACATCAAGTTTAAACACAGCACTTAATACCCAAATGGAGGTCTTTTCTTCATCTTGACACGGGCAAGTTCTCAGCAATCTTAGTTCCTGGGGAGACAAGGCTTAGCAAGGCCATAAGATACATTGCCAGTCCCTTCATGAATTTATCCTCTGTCTGTAGAACAGTCCTAGAACCCCTGAACACATTAGCAAAGCCCTCTCCCAGGATTTCTGTAAACATACAACAAGAAAATCCTTCTTCAGGGCTTCTGAACCAACAGAAAGGCTCCCAGACCCCTGCAACAACAGCACTGTCCCTCACCAGTGGACAGTATTCACTCTCTGTCTGCAGGACAGTCTCAGGGCTTCTTAGCGAACAGCCAGGTTCCAGGACTTCTTCAACAAAAGGACTGTCTTTCACCAGTGGACAAATCTGGCAAAATAACATCAAAACAGACAGACAAAGTACCAGCAAAACAGCCATGTCTCCTCAGTCCTTGGCAGCTCAGGGGGCAGGTCTCAAAAGTCCAGGGCAATTCAAAGCGGCCACCAGCAATTGTCTTAGCCTCTCTCTCCCTCCACGAGGTGCTGCTTCCAAAAAGATCTTCCGCCTCTCTCTAGTGTCTCTCCAAATCTACATCACCAGCTCCTCCCAGTTCAGGACTTTCTTTTCACATCAAAAAGTCCATCCCACAGGTGGGATTAACAAGCTCTGGGTTCTAACACAATCAATTTGAAAACCAAGCCAATACAGGGGAATCTTTAATTGCCATTACTATCACAGTAAGTCACTTCACCTCTATTTTCCTTAGTTCCCTCAACTGTAAAACAGGGGTCCTCACAGAGTTGTTGTGAGGAACAAATGAGATGTTTCTGAAATGCTTAGCGTTGTGCCTGGTCTACAGTAGGTGCTACATAGAGCCTTGTTTCCTTCCATTCCTTTCCCGTGTCTCCTGAACTTGTATATAAATTCCTTGAAATCAAGGATTGAATCTCCTTCTTCTTTTGTAAATCCACAGACTCACACAAATGATGACCACAAGTAGCCATTTCATAAATACTTGCTAGTGAATTGATTTTCCACTTTGTAAGGCAGTCATTTTGTGACTAGCTAGAATAAGAGTGAGATATCCTGTTCAATTTAACTCATTAAATGTTAATTAAGCATGTATTATATACAAAGTCCTGTGTCCAGCACTGAGATTGCCAAGTAGACATGACTCTAACCCTGTGGATCTGACTGCCCCATTGAAGCTGTTGTTGGCATTGATGATTCAGTGGCACAGAGTTCCCAAGGAAAGGAAGGGAGCTCTAGGTGACACTGCCCAAAATAATGACTTCTGTAGATTCTTCTGTCCCTTCTCCATTTCTTCTCTTATTCTCTCCATCTCAACAGCCAGATCCACTGCTCTGTTCTTGAACAAGGTGAGTAAAGGCAATCCTTGATGATAGTTCTAGTTTTTCCAGTTCTGTCTCCTGACAGCCATCTCACCAGTAAATGTTATTGACCAAAAGGAAAATTAGATTGGAGATTGTACAACTTAGAGGAAATATCCCCACTAGTGGCTAAAAAAAAGGGAGAGGGAAGGGGGAGTAATGAAAAGTCTATTCTGTACTGATGGTGGGTCAAGAGCATCACATTTATCATGCAGGACAGTCTGTGCTTCCATGTACCCTTTTCTTTCTATTTTTTTTTAATGAATATCTTCATTTGCCAGGATATGACTGTTAAGATCCCCCATGTGTAATTGGGGCATTATATTTAGGTTGAGACAAATTTCTTTGACTGAAAAGAGGATTTAAGGTTATGCCTTTGCCTGATTCATCACATCCCCTACATTTTTACCTTTGCCTGGAGCGTGTCTCTCTCCCAACCTCTACAGTGCCCTCTTGGTAGACAACAAGTATTCAAGTCAGGAAGCCAGTGAGGTAATCAGTCAGGCGGGGGTTCATAGTTATAAACAGCTCTTCAATCAGTGTATCATCCTTTCTTTTCTTTCTTTCCTTAGAGAAATAAAATCTGGAGGCTTTGAACACACCTTGGGTTGACTAACAAAAGGAACCATCCATTTGTATTTCTTTCCAGTAGCAAATGAATGGGAAATACATAATACTATCTCCCACTAAAATATTCACTTGAAGACCATTGGTAACATTGGCAGCTTGTCTTGTGTAAACAGAGGCACATTCAGGGAGCACTTGGAGGTTACTTCCTGCAATAAATATCACAAGGACATCTTAGGAAAGGACACCAGAATCATTTTATCTCAAAGGTCACATCTTTTCTGACTTGACTTGTAGATATTCCCAACTGACTTTTCTGGGTTGCAGTGATTTTGTTCTAATTTCAGTTTGTAAATGTGTTTCCTTCTTTTGACTTAATTCTCCTCTTTGATGATAAACTTAGCTCTTCTGAAAAGTCTGGCAGTTATTAAACCATCCAGCAGCTCCTCATTCTCTCTGTTTGGAGGGGCAATATTTTTACCACTTAACTAAAGTCATAAGGCATGCAAATTATTGTGAGAAAATGCCCTACACACGTCACTTATTAGCAGAGATGGAGGAGTTGTCCCAGCTCCTAATCTTGGTTTTTAAAACTTCATACTTAAGGCATCAGCTCTCAATTACTCACACTAATGAGGAACAGAACTAACCTGGATTAAATAAATCCATGGATAATCTACACATGTTTCATCAACTGAAAGAAACCTTTTAATGGAGGCATTAGTAGCAAAGAAGCAAGATAGTTGAGTCTCACTATACCTGCTTTCCTCTAATAATCTCCTGAGCGAGGTATTTACAATGAAACGATCAGTGGACATCAAGAAGCATTAAAGCTTCAAGAGAGTGAACAGGGCTCTGCATTCATAGAATAAGGCACAAATTCCACATCTTAGCTTTCAAGGTCTCCTGCATCCCACTAGTTTGGCTCTAGCCAAACTCTCTTTCATTAATCTCCAGTATAAACCCTTCATACCAGTCAGATGTCTCCACATTTTCTCCTAAACATATTCATCCCAAATCTCTACTCATGCTGTCTATGCTCCTATCTATACCCGTTCTCTCTGAGAGTTCCTCATTCCCTACTGCTGCCTACCATCCAAATTCCATGCATGCTTCAAAATGTCATCCCACCACTTCCATGCAGGCCTTTCCTTACTACTCTAGCCCACAGCGACCTTTACTTTCCATTAGCCTGTGAACTCTTCCAGAGTAGGGACTGTCTTCTGCCTTTCATGGCATCTTCCATACTTAGCCAGTAACACCCATAGTGTCTCACTTAAATGTTGTTGACTGACTTTCTTTCTTACTGATTGTAGCACATATTAGCTAAATTACTGGTTCTCAGTTTAACCAGTCTACATGAACAATACCTGGGAGACTCCAGGATTATAACCAAGGGTCTATGAAAACATATTCACACCAGGGATCGTTCTGAACTCCATCTAATGCCAACAAAATATGCAGCATGACTCAGCAATCAATAAGCAGGCATACCTTCCTCAGGTTGAGCAAATGATATGTCCTGCACATCTATTCATTTCTATTTTCAAATTAGTGTAGATGCCTTTGTGGTTAATAAAATACAAATTTATGTCACTGAATTCATAGATGCTTTTGGCCAGCATTCATTTTTCCAATTTACCAGTACTAACAGTACAACTCCTGTTGTATGATATGTATAAATGTATGTAATATCTTGTATCAAAAAGAGATTCTTATTCTTTTTAAATTTATTTTTAACATATTTAAAAGTTTGAGTTCCAAATTCTCTCCCTCTCTCCATCATTTTTCCACCAAATGAGAGGGCAAGTAATATGATAGTCATTATATATGTGAAGTCATGGAAAACATATTTCCATATTAGCCACGATGCAAAAAAGCAAGAAAAATGACGAAAGTGAAAAAATGCTTCAATTTGCATTAAGAGTTTATCACTTCTCTTTCTGGAGATATCTAACATTTGCATCATGGGTCCTTTGGAATCATTGTGGAGAATTTCATTGATCAGAGTAGCTAAGTCTTTTACGATTAGTCATCCTCACAATATTGCTGCTCCTGTGTGCAGTGTTCTCCTGGTTCTGCTCGCTTCATTTTCTCTCAGTTCATATAAGTCTGCCCAGGTTTTTCTGAAACTAAAAGATCTTTATTCTTTAAAAAGATTGGGAACCACTAATCTATACCACTCTTTTGGACCCTTTATCATGCACTGTATTAAAGTGTCTCTTAAAAACTATGTATATGTGTGCCATGTCCTTGACTGATTTTGAGGACAGAAATGATTTCAACTATTTCTTTAGTACCTACTTAAGCACATAGTACAGAGAATAATGAGCTAACTTTTATATAGCTCTATACGGTTTGCAAAGTTCTCTCTATTCATGTCTCATCTGATCCTTACTATAATCCTGTGACAAAATTGCTATCCTTATCCCCAATTTACAGAGAAGTTAAGTAGGGCTGAGAGAGTGATTTGTCCAGGGTTATACAACTAATAAATGTCTATGGCAGTATTTTAATTCAGTTTTCCCTGACTCCAAGGCCAGCACTCTCTGCATTGTCTTCTATCTACCTAATGCTTTTATGGCTATGTAATCTCATAGACATGGGCACTTCAATCATAGAGATAAAAGACCATCCCTGCCTTTTCATCTTGTGTTACTCTTGACCCTGTCCTCACAGAATGGCTTCTCAGCATGTTGGGGACTTCCTTTAGACCTTGTAACATTGTATGAATGCCAATGGAAGATTCAAAATGCCCATCAGTTATCTCTTGCTTTTACTATGAGGCTAGCCTATACCCTTTCCATATCTCTGCTTTACATTGTTTCTCCTGCACAGGCCTTCAGATATGTCTTTGTTGTAGACATTGATTCATATCGGTTAAATTTCTTTAATATCTGGTGATGGTCTATGTTGATATCTGTTGTTCTATTGATTTCCTATGGGGAGAGGGGGTCACCAACAGTTTATTCAAATTGGTCAGGGAGGAGTTACTTCAATTGTATTCATCACATTTTTTTCTTTTAATTTTGTGTTGATTTTGATTTATGTTCAAGTGAATAAATAATCTGGCCATATACTTACATGTGATTTGGAAATTACTCACACATTGATAACCAGTGGTCTTGTCTGTTATAAAAGAAGTAACATCATTTTTTAATGTCATGACACCCAATGCCTTATAACATTCTTTTGTTATACTAATTAGCCTGAGATATCTATATAATCTAGATGCTTTGTACTCTTTCATTTCTTACCCTTGAATTGTGTTATCCGCTATATTTTTCATGATCTTCCCTATTCTCAACTTTGCAATGAAGTCATTGAGTTTTAAAGTATATATTGATATAATAAATAGGCTCTTATTAAGTTCTTGATACCATCGGTAAAATTTATTTACCACCACCCATTCCCCATCCTCTTCAGCAGATACCATCCTATAATATGCAACTATCTTCATGATGGTTGTTTCCCAAGTGAATGTCATCAGTAGAGGAGGTGGAGAGGCATAGTATCTGGAGTGATAGATGCAGAATAAAGAAGGTCTGTGTTCAAATCCCACCTCTGACACATTAACTGTGTAACTCTGAGCAAGTTACTTAACATCCCTGAGCTTTAGATAACTCTCTAACACCAAAAATCATAGGTTAAAATCTACAAGTCATCAACTCTGTAATATAACAAGGAAATGTTTCTTAGGTTTTTTTAGGTAGCTAATTAAGCTAACACCTATGAACTAATAACACTAACCTGTGAATTAGTACCTCCTAGGAGCTAGCTTGCTTAGTGCATAGAGTGCAGGGCCAAGAGTCAGGAAGACTCATGCTCCTTAATTCAAATACAGTTTCTGACACTTAGTAGCTATGTGACCCTGGGCAAGTCACTTAGCCCTTTGTGCCTCGGTTTCCTCATCTGTAAATTGAGCTGGAGAAGGAAATGGCAAACCACTCTAGTATCTTTGCCAAAAAAACCCCCAAACAAACCCAAATGTGATCACAAAGAGCCAGACACAACTGAAAGGACTGAATAACTATAAAGCTTCAATTATAAGAAGGATGTTAATATTTTCATATATAATTACATATTATTGATATAATTCAGCTCTTTCAGCAGCAGGTCCACTCACTGGTCACTTGGGCAAGAATTTCCCATTTAAAGTGACCAAAAAGATTGTATGATTCTTAGCACTCTCTGTCCCCTTTTCTCCTTAAATTCATTGTGAGCCCTAGAAAGCCAATGATCAGTTGTCCCAAATAGTGATACTTCTTGTTAATTTAGATGATGATGAAAGTAACCTCTGAAGACAGGTAGTGCTAGACTTGGAGTCAGGAATGGCCAAAGGCCAAATCCTGCCTTAGACACTTCCTAGTTTTGTGGTGTTAGGCAAGTCACTTATCCTCCCTCAGACTCAGTTTCCTTGTCTATAAAATGGGGATAATGAAAGTACCCACCTCCTAGAACTGTTACAAGAACTAAATGAGATAATATATATAAAGCACAACTTAAAAGACCATACAAATTCTAATTATAGTTATTGGTGTTTTTTATTACCCACGCCCACCTCTCTGTTTAACTCTGGATGCATCCTTCCATTTAGCTTCAACTTCCTTAATTCTTTTGATTGTATTTATGGAGAGAATGCCAATATTGATATGAAGCTGTTCCTGCAGTAGTAAATGCTGGTGGTTGACTGAGTATCTCACATTTTGAGTACCAACAATTAAGATAATCTCTATGGATGATTCTTTTTTTAAAAAAAATTATTGTTTATTTATTTTTTCATTCTTTTATTTTTAAATTTTGAGTTCCAGATTCTCTCCCTCCCTCCCACCTCCCCTTTCCCTCCCACTGAGAAGATGAGCAAATATGGTGTCACTTTATTCATGTGAAATCATGTAAAACATTTCCATATTAGCCATATTCAAAAGAAAGCAAGAAAAATTAAAAAGTGAGAAAATCCTGCTTCAATCTGCACTCACAGAGTTCATTAGTTCTCTCTCTCTCTGGAAGTGAATAGCATTTTTTTCATCATGAGTCCTTTGGATTTGTCTTGGATCATTGTATTGAACAGAGTGGGCAAGTCTTTCACAACTGATCTTTACAAATACTGCTGTTACTGTGCACAATGATCTCCTGGTTCTTCTTGCTTCACTTTGCATCAATTCCTTTAGTTCTTACAATAAGACTCTGTGGTTTTCTATGTTCTCCCTCTGCTGCCATCACCACAGAAGCTGAAAGGGGCCGTGACACTCTCTTTGTGACTCTGCTCTCTCTTGGCTCTCCTCTTGTCTGTTTGATGAGTCCTTGGGCTCTTTTGGGATCTTCATCCATGTGATACCCACTAACTAAAAAGATGTCTTCCAGGGCTCTTTCCTGGACCTTCTTGTCTCCCCTTTCATACTCTCATACTTAATGAACTCATCCGATCCCATGAGTTAAGGCAACAAGGTGGTGCAATGGAAAGAGTGCAAATGACAATAATCATTGTAGTAGCAGCAGTTGTGATAGTGTTGTTGGTGGTGTTTGGCTGATGCTTGGAGAGCAGGCACAATCTGTTCCAAGGACCACAATCCAAGACTTTCCGGAGTGGTAGAACCTTCCTAGAGTCAGGAAGACCTGAGTTCAAATTTGGCCTCAGATACTTATTAGCTATGTGACCCCTGGATTTAACCACTGTCTGCCTCAGTTTTTCCATCTGTAAAATAGGGATAATTATTGAATTTACCTCCCGAGTTTGTTGTGAGGGTTAAATGAGATAATATTTGTAAAACACTTTAAAAATCTTAAAGTGCTATATGCATGCTAGCTATTGATAGCTATTATTATATTTATACAGTTGAATCCCAGATCTATTTATCCAACCCTAAAGTCTTCCTCCTAAGTTCCATTCTTGCATCATCAACCTCCTTTTAGACATTTCAGACTGAATGTCTTATAGGCATCTCAAATTCAACATGTACAAAAGAGAACTCAGAACCTTTCCCCACAAATCCCCTTCCCCTCTTACAGTCTTCTACCAGCCTTCAAGCCACCCAAGTTTGCAGCCTCATTGTCATCCCTGATGCCCCACTCTTGATTATCCGATGTAGCCAATGAGTTTCCAAATCTGGTCATTTCTTTTTCCATAACATCTCCTGTATGAATCCCCTTCTCCACTCACACAGATGCCACCCTGGTTCAGGCTCTCATTTCCTCTCACCTGGATTATTGCAATAGCTTTCTAACTGGTCTCCCTGACTCAAAATTCTCCTCACTCCTATGCAATCCATCCTCCACCCAGCTAGCAAAGTGATTTTACTATCATGTATAGGAAAAACTCACCCTTTGTTTATCTCTGACCCTCAGGTAAATCTCTAACACTGAAAGTTAAACACAGGACATCCTACCTCTAGAATTCAATAGAAATTCTTCTGATTGGCATTTAAATTTCTTCATAACCCAGCCCCTTCCTGACTTTCTGGTGTCCTTATACATTACTCTTCACACATTCTAAGGTCCACCCACAACAACCTATTTGCTATTCCTCATACACAGTGCCCCATCTCCCAATTTCTGGGCCTTTGCATTGGCTGTCCCCCCATGCCTGAGATTCTTCTCTCTGTTTCTCTGTCACTATCTCCTTCTGTCTTTCTCTGTCTCTGTCTCTCTCTCTTCCTCTCCCCCTACTTTTTCTCTTAGAATTCCCAGCTTCCTTTGAGATTCAGCTAATCTACCTTCTACAGAAGCCTTACTCAATGACCCAAGTTGTTAGCACCTCCCCACTCAAACTAACCTTCCATCTACTCTACAGGTATCTGATACTTATTTATGTACATGTTATCTCCTCCATTAGAATGTAAGCTCCTTGAGGGTAGGGGCTACTTCTGCTTTTTCTTTATGTCCCCAACACTTAGCACAGTACCTGCCACATTAAGTAAAAATTTAATGCTTTTTGATTGCTTAAGGAACATTTTGCATTTTTCTTTGTGTCATGGCTTGCCATGGCCAAGAAATGCATCACCACTTGGCCAATTTACTGGTGATAAATCCCTCTGCACTAAGTATCTGTCATCTTGATCAAATGGGGTTGCTGTATGGTTCAAAGGAGGTATAATATATTAAATGTCTTACAAATTTTATAGTGTTCTGTAAATTACAGTAATAATTATAGCAGCAGTAGTTGTGACAGTGATGGCGGTGGTGTTTGGATGATCCTTGGAGAGCATGCATAGTCTGTTCCAAAGACAATGCTAAAAGACTTTCCAGAGTGGTAGAACCTTCCAGAGTCTGTACAACCTTGGGAATAACCCAGGGTTGATGTCACTTCACAATGAGTCATCAGAATGAAACCCTACCTCAGATCCTTACTAGATGTGTGATCCGGGGCAAGTTAGTTAACCTCTCTGGGACTCAGGTTTCGAAAGGGGGTGTGGGGAGACAGTTTAGTGGCCACTGGGGTCCCTTCCAGCTCTAAATCTACAATCCCATGATTTTCACTCTGAAGAACATATAGCAAGTGCAGAAATATTCTAGTAATTGTAATTGTGGGGGGAAGTTACTAAATGCCTATTAAATGAATAGAAACTGGATGGTTTCATGGTAATTCAAGACTAGGAGTCATGAGCCCTGGAATCAAGCCCCAGTTCAGCTACTAACTAGCAGTGTGACCTTAGGTCACTTCTTCTCTCAGAACATGTTTCTTTATCTGTAAAAGGAAATCAGAAATTATGTCTATATACCCCTCCAGGATTCAAATTCTGTGTCTATGAATGACTAAGAATCAAAGGGCCTAGATAATCCATAGATGCTCTCATTATGCCAGAAACAATTGAAACATGACCGTGGGATGTTTGTGGAGGCCCTAGCTCCCTCTCATCCTGGCTCTCTTTGTGTGGAGGGTTCATTCAAAGACCCCCCTGAAAGTTCTGTGCCTGAAGGCAGACAGGAGCCATGGGACAATTTCCACTCTTCTGTATAGGGCCTGCTGCTGGAAATGTGAAAATTTAGTGCCCTATCAGGCCTATGGCTATTAAATCTCCTTTCACATTTTAGGTACAAATAAGGACTTGCCAAGAACAGAAAGAGTTTCTAGGGATTTCTCGTAGGGATTAGTGCAATTAGCCACCCTATAAAATCTTTATTTGTTTTATGAACTGCAAGTTGGGAATAGATTGCATCTCTGTTCCTCTGACCTCCAGGGATGGGGATTGCTGAGTGGATGCTTGTTTATAAAACATCTGGACAGAAGAGTCCTTGAATGATTATCAGGACTGCTATTATCTTTCAGTCATATTATAAATGGAGGAGGGGAAGGAGCAGGAAGCAACCTTTAAATCGAGTTTTAAGGCTGATCCTACAAATTATCCAGTATGTTTTATTGGGAGAACCCACAAATATACAGCCTCTGATTTACACTACAGGTCCCTTTCTAGATAGGAAACCATTATTCATTTTTACGAGTATTACTTCCAGAGTTGAAATGTTATTGGTTTTTATGGTTTTCTTTTCCTCTAGTGTTTCTGAAGCACTCCTTCTTCCTTCTCTCTCTCTTTTTTTTTAATGATAAAGGCCAGATTTCGACAACAGTTGGACTGTGATCAAAGAACAGATCCAGATGGACTCCATGGTTCTAAAGGGGCTCATTTCAGAAACCCAGTACCAGTTTGCTGTGAAGGCTGTGAATACTTTTGGAGCTAGCTCCCGCAGCCAGCCCAGTGACACCATACGGACCTTCAGTGAGTAGAACAGCTTTTCTTTTTAAAAAAACGTTAATTCATATATTTTGTTTTGACATCACCTCTTCCCACTATGGCTCCCCTCTACTACCCAGAGAGCCATCCATTATAATAAAGGACAAAAAAGATAGATGGGGCTGGGTGGGGGCGGGGAGCACTTTGTCAAAACTAACCAACACATCAACCAAGTCTGACTGTATATTCTGTGTTCCATGTCATCAGTCCCCCCACTTCTGCAAAGAAGTAAGGGAAGCATATTTTCTTATCTCTTCTTTTGGGACAAGCATATCCCTACAGTTAGGAACAGCTTTGCTCAGCTGAGAAACATGGCTGTGTTTGCAGGGTTGACTTGCAGGGATCCAGTCCTTCGGTGAGTTTTCTTAGGACCCTGCAGAATGTACATGCCCACAATCTGACACTACCACGAGGACCTTTCTCCTTAGAGTTTTTCTCAGCTCTGTAGAAGTTGAGCCTCTTGTGAGAGACGCCTGGAGCAAAGGCCCTCCCTTCCTGTTCCTGAACTCTGGAGGTCACTGACAAATTTATTTTTGGACTGTCCTTATGGAGGTTGGGGTCAGCTTTCTTTCATGAACGCAGTGCAGGCTTATATACTCACAGTAAGATGGAATTCCGCCACATTCCTTCTTCATCCTTGGAGGAATTGAGTTAATCTTAGATTCATTGTGGGGAAGGAGAGTGGTGGGGGTGGGGGTGGAAAGAGACATAAAATTTGGAAGAAACTAGGCCTTTCAGGTTTAGCTTTCTGCTCAGTGCCATCAATATTCAAATAAAAATCAGTCCCCCTGGATGATTATGACACAGCATCAATGAAGCCTTCATTCTCAACTGCAGCAATCCAAACAACATATCCTGCCCTGTAAGGCAGGCTTTGGCCTCATGGCACTGGTGGCCTAAACAAGGACAAAAACAAAAGAATCCTCCTTGTTGAGTCTCAGCACCTTGTCTGTGGTGGTTGCTTAATAAATGTTTGCTTAATTATAATAAAATTAAATTGGGTTAGAATGGATTGGATAATGTGCCCATCATTTATTTAGGTATTCTTTTCTAATAGAGGAGATAGGAGGAAGACTGTGCCTCCTTGATCACCCCAAACTTATGCATCTTAAGTACTTTGAGAAAGATTATCCACCTACCCAGTCCTCACAGGAGAGCCGAGACTGTGTACCTCTTTTAGGATGTCCTTGTACTTCTTTACTTTCTCAGGAAACTCTTTGTGGTACAGCAGGAAAGAGCACTGAATGTGGGGGGCAGAGGACATGGCTTTGCATACTGCCTCTCCCACTTACTAGCTCTGCAGCCTTAGAGAGATCACTTAATCTCTCTGAGTCTCAGATTCAATATCTGTAAAATGAAAAATAGCATGGGGTTAGAAAGAGCAACAAACTGTGAGTCAGAAATTGTTCAGCACTCAAGGAGCTCAAAGTCTAATGGGAAAGACAAAATATAAACAATTATACATATAAATAATATGTACAATTAAGCAATATACAGAATCAATAGAAAATAATTACCAGAAAGAAGGTGCTAGGATTAAAGGGGATGAAGAAAAGCGTCTTGTAGAAGGTAAGATTTTACCTGGAACTCAAAGGAAGCCAGGAACCTACACTTTTTTTTTTAAATTTCGTCTGTGTCTCACTCTCCTCTTCTATAAAATCAAGTGATTGGACTTAGTAGTTTCTAAGATTGCTGTCACCTCTAAAACTGTGATTGGGTGGCTACAAGAGCTCTAATTCCTTCCTGGCTGAATCTTTGATCCTATGAGGCTCATGGTTTCTAAACCAGGACACACTTGCTAAATGCCTTTACCCTTTTTGCTTGCAGAAGGAGAATCAAGGTAGAAGTACAAGCCTCTGTATGTGGCTTGGCAATGGGCAAACAAAAAAGACTGTTCTGATAATTGACATTTAACTAGTCCAATTTTAGAAACAAACTGTACTTTATCACCAAAAGCCAAAAAAAACTGCAGATTAACCAGGGGTTCCTTTTTTCATTTTTATTATTATTAGTTTTTTAGCATAAAAGGGTTACTATATTCCTAAAGTCTAATGGAAATTAGAACTTTTTGAAACTGGGTGGAAAAGTTATGTATAAATCCATTTAAAAGGCAGAGTTTCTTGTACCAAAATGTATTTTCTGGCTATGTGAGCAAGCATATCCTACCCTTTTTTCATCCCCTATCATTTTGGATGCATGCATGCACACACCACGCACATGCATGTACACACACATACACACACACACACTAAACCTATCATGGTTAGGATGATCCTCAGTATTTTTTCCCATACTGGAACCCGTCAGAGGAAAGTGATCAGTTCATTTCCTACAATACGCAAGGCACTATGGGTAGTACAGTGTTGTGATTCTGACCCATGCCCTCTTAAGGAACCAGGCATATTTTGCCTGAAGAAAAGAAGACTTGCCAGTAGGTAAAGAGGATTATAATAAGTCTTCAAATATTTGAAGGGCTATCATAGGAAAGAAGTATTATATTTGTCTACAGAGCTCTAGCCTCAGCTCTCCCACTAACTAGCTCTGTGTCCTTGGGGAAATCATTGGTCTGGGCTTCAAAATTCCTCATCTATATAAAACAAGAGAGATCAATTCTATGATCTCCTAGATCTCTTCCGCCCTGAAATAATCTTATGGCATCTACTTAATGCCCTCCACTTTTTTGCTTGCCTGTGGGATGAGATATGTTACCAGAAATATTACTTTCTTCAAATAGAATTCCTTAGAATCATGAAATGTGAGAGTGAAAGGGCAGAACAAAGGCCAAGAGATGGGAATGATAGGGAGGCAGACTGTTCAGCTCAATATGGGCTGCTCCAAGCTAGAACAGTCTTCCCTACCAGGTAGTGGGTGCCTCATCATGAGATATATTAAATAGAAGCTAGATGGCAGGTTGGGCTAGTTGTAGAGAGACACATTCTTTGGGTGGGGTCGGACTGACAGGTTTCACTCCAAATCTGGGATTCTAAGATCTTATAAAGATTATTAGCCTTTGAATGAATGAGCGTTTATTAAGCATCTTACTACATGCCAAGCATTACACTCAGTATTGGAAATGAAAATACATGCACAATCAGAACAGCTCTTGTATTCAAGAAGCTTAGAGTCTAGTAGGGGAAACACATTATTTAGGGGAATAATTACAGGGAGGAGGGTTTTAGACAAGGAAGTCAGAGAGAATAGTGTCCTTTTCAGGAATGGTAGTGTTGATTTGATTACAACTCTCAGAGCAAGAGCTGGAAAGGGGGGAGAGGAATAATGCATGCCAGGCATGGAGATGGGGGGAGGGGGGAAAGAGGAGGGGAAGTAGCATGGAAATTGAAATCAAACAGCCTCAGACATTTGTAAATAAAAAAGTTGTTTTTTTTTTTTTCCAAAAAAAAGAAAAAAAAGTTTATGACTTTAGCAAGACCTTAAAAGTATTTCTTTGCTTTTTCAGAAGAAAAAGCAAATCCACACTATTACCTTTACCCAGAGTTTCTGATTTAAGGGTTGGGGTGGGGTGGGAATTGGGCAACTGAAAGCTTGGGGTTGTTCACTTGTTCTTTTTTGATCTCTAGTTGAGCAAAATAACAGCAAAACAGTATTTGCCCCCAGTCTTTGTCCTTTCCCCAATCCTTGACCCTATGTCCTTTTACTGAATAATACTCCTCTGCTCACTTTCCTTTTGTCCAAGGTTCTTAATATTTGGGAGTGTGTCCTGTACCCTTTGGCAGTCTGGTGAAGTCTAGGAACCCCTTCTCAGAATGATGTTTTTAAATACATAAAATAAAATACCTAGGATTTCCAAGGAAACAAAATATGAACATAGTATATGTTATATTTAACTATATTATGGTTTATTCATTTCAATTTAATATAATATGTAATATATTATAAAATAATTTTATTATATTTATATATACATATATATATATATATATATATATATTTCCCCCCTTCAAACAAACTCAAGAATCCCTGCAAGTCCATCCATATATCCCTTCAGGGTTAATGTATCCCAGGCAAAGAACCCATGACTTAATCCAATGGCCCACAGAACAATAGAATTAGAAAGGACTTTAGAGATCATCTAATTTAGGTCCCTTATTTAGCAGAACAGGACCTAGCTATTCCTCTTTTTATGAATTTCTCATTCCCAGCAAAGGAGATCTGAATAACTGAAGACAGCATAAAACTTCCCATTAGCCTATGAATGTATAGTCATGCATCATAGAGTTGGAACTGGACAGAACCTTAGATGTCCTCAAGTCCAACCTTCTCATTTTACAAGAAACAAAGACCCAGAGAGATGAATTTGTCCAGAGTAAGGCATGTAGTAAACATGTGAGGCAGCATTCAAACCCAGATCTTCCTGACTTTTAAGGACAGCTCTGATACACCAGTCTATCTCAAACTTTTTGGTCTTAGGACCCCTTTATACTACTAAAAATCATTAAGGATTACAAAGAGCTTTTGTTTACTTGGTTTATAACTATCAATATTTGCTATATTAAAAATTTTAACTGATAAATTTTAAAATATGTGCTTATTCATTTAAAAATGATAAACCCATTACATGTTAACATATTATAACATTTGTGAAAATTAATTATTTACCAAAAAAATTATGGGAATTAGTATTATTTTACATATTTTCATAAATCTCCTTAATGGCTAATTTAATAGAATACAACTGGATACCTGTTTCTGCATTCAATCTTTTGTGATAGGTTGTTTTGGTTGAAGTATATGATATACAATAAATATAGACAAGTTTATGAAATACAGTAATGATATAGCTTGCTATATGCTACTATATTGTTATAAGAGCGAGAAATATTTTAATAGGCAAATAACATCTTGGTATTATTATGAATATAGTTTAAACTTCAAGGACCCACATCAAGGGTCTCAGGGACCCCCTGAAAAAGTCTTGTGGACCCCCAGTTGTTTGCAGACCACACTTTGATAACTGCTATACTACGCCATACTAATAATCCCGCCCAGAGAGATCAGAGAGATTGGGTGTCCCTTGCATCTTTCTTCTTAAATAGAACAACCATGCTAGTTAATTTTTTCTTTTTTTTTTTTTAAGTTGTGGGAATCATTTTCCTTTTCATAAGCTCTTTGTGGAGCTCCCCATGGGAAGACATTTCCTTCTGATCAAGGCAGAAGGCAATATAACTAACAAAAGACCTGAAATTTGAACTATTCTTAAACAAATCTAGGTTCAGTATTTTCAGTGTTTCTAATTTCTTGGTAATTTTGCAAGTAAAACAATGGCAAAACAGTGTTGTAAAAGTGGAGGTCCCTAGAGAGTCTGTTTTCACAATAGCTAGCTATGAAAGTCGTTCTTATCATTTTAATTGTTTGCAAGTCACTGGGTCCTCCCAAGTATTTGAAAACATTGAGAGATTTTACTTTTCAGTTTGGCAGTCTTATTTCTATAGTTCTTTTGCTTTAAAACCTTCCTTTAGACTGCTTCTTAAAGCAGTCACCAAAGTTCCAAGCTTCCTGAGACAGTCCCTGGGCCGTAACCCAAGAGCCTTTGAGCCATGAAGTGGCTCCTTCCTCTAAGGACCTCTCTTGGCCTACAGGCTAGCCCTCCTCCTGCTCACTGCTTCCCTCTCTTAGGCTTTTTTGTTTTCCTAGGTGTGCATTTGTTCAGTTGGATATCTGGCCCTGCATAGTTTCTGTACCATGAACTTGCACACTCCTCTGGCTTAGCTGAGCCAGAACAGAATGTTCAAGGAGACTGCAAGACCCCAAGAGCTCAGCAGGAACCTTGGCCCTCTCTGATCTTGCCTTGGAACATCCCCACCACTCCTACCTTATTCTCATCCATTTCCTGTTTATCTTGCATCCAGGACATCCACATTCTTCCAGCAGGAGAGATAACATTTCAGTTTTGCTAATAAGGAAAGGATCGACTTCCTCCTGTGCCTATTAAGAGCTTAATCACTGTAACTGGAAGATCACTGTAGCCTTCTTGAGTTTACTCACAAAAAAAACCTAGGCCCATTGTTTTTACTTAATTGAAGATTAAGTCTAGGTTAGACATTAATGGTTCCCAGGTTTGGAGTGGCTTGGGATGGCATTTTGAGAGGCTCAGGACACTTTAATAATCCATCCCTTAATAACCCATGGATAATAAAGCTTTAATTAATAGCCAACCCAGAGCTTTCTTCCTGTGCACTTCTCATTATAGACCTGTGCAGACTCAATGATTCTAGAGGATGCTAGCACTGCCCTGGCTTTACTAACCCCCTTGCTGTAAAGGGCTTCCCATCTGCAGTTTTATTTATACTCCCAAACATTCCAAGGAGGCAAGGAGGAGGAAAGGTCATAATTCACCCAAATCCCTCCCCTTCTAACTAGCTTCCTTGCTAACCTCCTAAAAAAATAACCCTAACACCCCCTCCATATTGCTACATTACTAAGTTTGTTTGGGTTTTTTTACCCTGTTTTATTCTTTGGACTTAAGATTTCGTTAATAGGATAGGAATTTGTCAATGAGCAAACTCTCTATCAATGCAGACTGTTACCTGTTCTGCAACCAAGAATCTTAGAGGATTACTCGGGGCATGAAAAATGTAAGTGACTCACCCAGGGTCACCTAGCCAGTATGTGTCAAAGGTAAGACTTGAATCTGGGTGTTCCTGACTCTGATGCTGTTCCTCTATTCACTATACTATGTGGCCACTCTCCCCTTGCAAATTATCTTAGAAAGTAACCATCTAGTTTTTAGTATTAGTTGGCAGGGTTGAGATTTAGCAAAATATGATGTTAATGCCATCATAGGGAAGATGAAAGTGGAGAAATTAGTCTTGGGTTTTATGAGCTTTTTCCTCCCTTCTACTCCAAACACCCATGGTCTATATATACAATTCATTTTGCTACTATGTGAAGAACTCAGGGCAAAAACCACAATTCAATTCAAGGATCATTTGTTAAGGGCCTACTGTTGCAAAGTACTATGCTAGGAAATGGGGATATTTAAACAAAACTAAAACAATCTGTGCCCTTAAGAGGATCATATCCTACTAGAGAAATACACCATGTGTTCGGAGAAGTAAAAAGGAAAAATATGGAAAGGAGAACAAATAACCCCTCCCTTTCCAGGATGGGGAGGGGAGGAGAATTAACAATTCAGGTGACATCTGAATTGAACCTGAAAGGAGCTAGGGATTTAGGAGTATTCTAGGCACTAGGCACAGCCTATGAAAAGTCATGGAGGAAGGAGATAGATTCTCATTAACCTAGGAGCAGCAAATGGGCCAATTTGGAAAGAAAAGGGAGTGTGGGAGGAAAAATAATGTGAATTATATGAAAGATGGTCTCTCGCCAGTTTGAGTAGGGCTTTAATGCCAGAGTGAAGAGTCTCTATTTTATCCTTAAGACAATAGGGAGCCACTGAGTCTTCTTGAGAAAAAGAATGACACAATCAAAACTATACTTTAGAAAGATTATTTTAGCATTTTTTATGGTAGAAGAATGGAGAGTCTGGAAACATAGAAACCTGCTAGCTGTAGGTTGAAGCTGCCTCTATTTACTGGTGTAAGATGTGTGTGTGTGTGTTGTCTAAATATAAATAGATGCATTTATCTAAAGATAAAGAGATGCAGTTTGTTGGTGGCATGGATAGATATAAGCTGAGGTCTGGTCTACCTGTCAGAGAATAAGAGGGCTATCAGCATATATGGGTAGGAATGGTCCAAGATTGCTGATACTGAGTCGCCCTTGAAGGGAAAGGAAATTTGCCAGTTTAGCTCCTTCTCACCAAGTGCTAGTTAGTTACACCAACCCTCCTCCCAAAACAAATAGACAAACAAAAATGAATAGCAAAGAGCTAATAAACCTATTAATAAACAAAATAGTGAATAGAAATCAGAGAAGTTCTGTAGATTAGAGTATATCGGAGACTACACAAGAGTAAATAAGCTCCTCCATTGGGAGCAAGTTAAGATCTTGGTTCAAACCAGGAGAGAGTTGTTTAAGTCTAGTTATTATATTATTATATAATATATTATATATATATATATATATATATAATTATATAATTAGTGGTTCCCAGGTTTGGGGGTATCATGGGCTGGCATTGTGAGAGGCTCAAGACACTTTAATAATCTATCCTGGTAACAAATTCACTAATAGAGTCAAACCCATGGAAAATAAAGCTTTAATTACTAACCAACCCAGTGCTTCCCTCTCACTCAAGGGAGGCCCATTCTTTGCAGTCTCTAAAGTTACAAGCTCTGGAGGTCAAGGATGATGAGGTCAGTATCCTATATGTATTCATGGCGCCAAGGATTCCTGTCCACAATTACAAAATTCCCTCCATTCAAGTCTCTCTTGAGCATATCTCTCTCTCTCTCTGCTTGCCAAGTATCAGTGCAGGACTATCCTTCAGTTCTGAGACCTGGTAAAGAACTTAGCTTAAAAAAGCCAAGGTCTCCCATTGCCTCCAGGGCCATCTCCAGTCACCCTGATCTATATCTTGACCCTGGACCCCGGATGGGTCTGGAGGAGAGAGTGAGGCTGGTGACTTTGCACAGTTCTCCCTCACTTAAATCCAATTCACTGGTAAGTCATTACATCACATTCCTGATGTCTTTGATCCTCTTCAAGAACAAAGGACAAATAGCAACAATCAGGACACTACTGAAGCTTGTTGTTGTTTGTCTGAGGACCGATGATATCAGGAGGGTGTTGTCTTGACTTGTAAGTGATTTAGATTTAAGTGAGGTAGGGCTGTGCAGTCATCAGCCTCACTGTCTCCTCCAGAACCATTGGAGTCCAATGGCAAGACATAGGTCAAGATGACTGGCGATGGTCCCAGATGCTTGTATTACACTGGGAAGGCATGAAAATGAACTGTCTTATGGCTAGCAAACTCTCTCCTCCGTCTCTTCAAATCCTTGTGATTCAGGGTTACAGACTGCCTAGGCAAAAACTCCATTCCTCAAACAACACTCCGCCTCAGGTACCCAGTTTTCTATTGCTATTAGCCTGACCCAAATTTAAAACACTATTCCTATGTCTTCCATGCTTTCCCCTTCTAGGGTGTACATCCTAAACTTGAGGTCATTTCTTTCCTTGCTAATGAGATCTTTGCTTCTACCTTCAGTGATAAGGTTGAGCTATTATTTCCTTTGGTTTTTTTGGTTGTCAGAAGGAGCAAAACCTTTTTCTCTCTGTCCCAGATCCACCCTCACAGCTTCACGTCAAAACCAATTTCCTTGTATCTTCCTGACTGCCAACTCAGACCATATTCCCTAGATTCTGTTTCCTGACTATCCTTTCCTGTCTGTTGTAGGCACATAGGCACTTTCCAATCTCAATTAGCCCTTTCTAGATTCTCTCTACTTCCCCTCCTGTTCTCCCACTCAGCAGAAGCATCCAGAGCTTTGTGATTATTAAAACCTTCCATCTTTGTGAAGTTAGTTATATTTCTAGGCCAGAGCCTCTCTCTGAGCCATCGTTTCTTCTTGAACATTAATACAACCATTTACATTTCCTCACTTAATTGAAATTCAATTCCTCTGGCTCCAACCAGGCTGGACAAATGTGTCTAAACCACAGCTTTGGGAAAAATACTTGGTTTTTTTTTTGGCCATACAGTGCTTCCAAAAAATTCATTTCCTTCAGAACTCAACTCTCCCACTGAGATTTCCTAGATCTTCCATAACCTTTGCTCTTTCCCTATTTTTTCTCCATCCTCTCTTTTCTAGCTGCTCAGGCATTTCTGTGTTTAACTGTGCACAGCTGCGGCTGGTTGGATATATGTTTATGTGTTTCTGTCACGCATGTTTATGTGTGTGAATCTGGTTATGTCCAGTTCCCCTTTGAGGACAGCAACCCAGTCTCCTTTGTTGCTCCCCAGGCCCAAGTTTCAACATTCTTATATTGTTGAATACTTTTCCTCAGCCACAGAGCAACAAATAGTCTCCCTTTATTCCTTCCCACCCCCTGGTAACAAAGCAACAACCTGTGAATCATCAAGGACAACGTTGGAGAGGAGACGATGGAGGCAGATAAATATTTTCACACTCTTGTTTGGTAGAGATGCAATTAGGAATAGATTGGAACCAAATTCTTTCTGGGGTGTCCAAGATGTGTTTACCCATTACAATCTCTCCTCACCACAGAACTAAGTTCTGGAGTAACCCAAAGACCTTCATTTCCTTGTTGCCTATGAAAATCCCCCACCATCCATCCAGAAACACTTCTTGATCTCTGAAGTATTTGTTCCTCCAAGGCTTTGAATAAATCCATCAATAAATAAGCATTATTAAACAAGTCTCTGAGGATACAAAAGTACTGTTCTAGGCTCTAGGGATCCAGCAATCCATGCCCTTAAGAATCTTACATTCTTTGGTGCTAATGTGGTATAGCAGAAGAATTTGTTGTTCAGTTGTTATCAGTCATGGCCAACTCTTTGTGACCCTATTTGGGGTTTTCTTGCCAGAGATACTGGAGTGGTTTGCTCCACATCATTTTACAGATGAGGAAACTAAGGCAAACAGGGTTAAGTGACTTGCTCAAGGTCATACAGCTAGTAAGTATCTGAGGCTGGATTTGAACTCAGGAAGATGAGACTTCCTGACTCCAGCCCTAGCACTCTATGCACTATAGCGCCACCTCGCTGCCCATAATAGAAGAAACCTAGAAGGACTAAAGCATTTAGTGCATAGTAGGAGAAACCTGGGACTAAAAGCTAAAAAACCTGAATCTTGATTCTTCTGTTGACTTGATATATGACTTTGCTATGCCTCAGCGCCCTTGTTTGTAAAATGTGGATGCTACTATCCAATGTAGATAATGACTGTGCTGAGGATCATGGGAGATGGAAATGTGAAAGCAAAATTAAAAGTGGAAGGTATTATGATTAGTTACAAGTTGTAGCTCCTTGAGAGTAAATACTATCTTCTGGTTTTCTTTGTATCTCCAGTGCTTAGTAAAATGCCTGAGACATGATTGGTATTTATTAAATGCTTTTTGACTGACTGAGTGACTGGCTGACATTTCAACTTGAGAAAAATATAGGAAAAATATCCCCTACCCATTAAGACAATGTACTTAGACTACAATCCCAAGAAAGTAATTTAGTCTAGGGGAACAAACATGAATTAAAACACCAGCAAGTGAACTTTATCCTAATTTTCAGTGAGGAATATTTAATTCAGTTACCTTTCCTGAAACTAAAAGAATCATAGAGAAGGGGAAAAACTTAGAGATTCTCTAGAACAGACATTACCAATCTTTATTTTTTTTTTCTGTTCCTGACTCCTTTTGGCTTTAAATCAACCTTCCTGTTCACTCTATTCAATATGAAAGGAAATAAATTCTTGAGTTTACCATGGTTATACACAAAAGAAAAACCTTCCATTCCCCTTAATCACCGCTAAAGGAAGCAAACTAGAGCTTGTATATATACATATATATATATTATATATATATATGCATATGCACATAAGAAATAAAATAAAGGGATTATTAATTAAGTCCAATTAAGTTCAATAGGATCATATAGTTCTTTGCCAAATATTCCCTAGACCCTCTTAACAAGCTACTCACATTCCCAGGAGCTATACATGCCCCAGATTGAGAACTCCTGATCTGTACCAACCCTTTCTTTAAAGACATAAGGACACTGAGCTCCAAAAAATAAGGTGACTTGCTAAAAAGTCCCAAGGCTGGTTAGAGGAAGAGATGGGATGGGAATCCCACTCATCCTCCCTCAGTTCAGTGTTCTTTCTACGGTATCATGCATCCCTAAGGGACAATGTCTATATTAAGAAACCAAAGAGAAAGATTCATAGTCCCACCCACTAGGTGTTATCTCTGTTTTATAGGATTGGAACATTCCAGAAAAGCTTTGCTTAGATGAATAGTAAAGTCAAGTAGACTTTTAGGCATTCAGAAAAGGAGGGGGACACACACAGTTAACGCTTGCAGAGCTGGCTAACTTTGCCAAGAGGAAAGTTTTGCCACTTTTTCTTGAACTTCAGGAGAATCTGAACAGCAGTAGTTGGGTAACAAAAGAAAGGATTGAGGATTGAGGAAGGAAAATAATAATATTGCTGAAATATCTAGTTTTTACCACCAAAAGATTAAGCAAATAGCAAAGTTTTAACTAGGATAAGGAGACTAGGGTTTTACCCAGGATGCAGAATTTGGAGGGTCCTGGCAGTACTCTCAGTTCTTCAGCAGTAAGGAAATAGCAGAATTTAGCATCTAAGTAGCAAGAATAATAAGGGGCTACCAGCAGACTGGGGGTGGGGTGGGGTGGAGGGGAGGGGAGGTGCAGTTCGGAAGCGACTCCTTACCAGTCCTTCAGTGCTTTTCCCCCCGATAACTAAGGTGAATTTTTTGGCCCTGGGTAAGAAAATTCTTAGTTATAGCTTTACCAGGGAGTCTTCTCCATTTACTCTATTATTCTCAGAAAGAATGTGGGGCAGAATTTGGATATCTCTGCACCAGTATCAATTTTCATCCAACTCAGAAAGAATTAGGTAATGCATAGTAATGAGACTGTCCCACAGACAGAAGTCCGTTCCTGGAACTTAATTTTTACATGTAAGTCTTAAATAAATGACAGCTTCAAGGGAACCAACATTCCTACTATGTTCAAACAGACCCCTGGCCCTTTCGATAGAGAAGGAGGTAGAAATAAGAGAAAGAAGAGGGATTGCTAACTCTGAACCATGGTGAGTAGTATTTATGGAGGTTGGGATATGCATATAAATTGGTGGATTCCATTGATTAGCACACAATTTGTAAATCTTATGGATTTATGACAGCCGAAAGGGAAATAGGAGAAAGAACATATCATTTGTTTCATTGTTAATATGGAATAAACGTGCACGGTAAGTGCTAGTTACACGTGCATAAACATAATTTTAAATGTGATTCTGAATTTAGTGTGCCTACCATAGGTAATCTCTCCATTGATTTGCGAATGCTTGGCTACATGTAAATCTGATTAGCATAAATTTTCACAACTTTACTTGCTTAGAAGGAAATGATTCACTTTGTTGCTTAAATAAAGGGTGCCTATTAATTACTCTTTTGAGTTCTTTGCACATCTAAGATGCAGGAGAATTACCTTACATTAGCATATATTTACTTATAGTCAGCAAACTTTTTTTTCTTTTATTACTTGGGAGGGGAGAGAGGGAGGACATTGAAGCAAACCATAGGAAAGAAAAGGAGTTTTGTTGGAAGGAGAGAAGAATGAAGTGATCCTGGACTTAGAAAACACTGCTCTGCTGTCCAGTCACCTTTAGTATCTATTCAATCAGGCCCTCAGTGTTTACTGAGGCTCTACAGGGGCCCTAGCTATGGACTGTTCCAACACTTCCTTAACAGGTTTTTGGTTTAAATATTTCCAAGGGAGAACATACAAATGTTCTCTACTTTCATTCTGCCTTTCTTTGCTGAACATTTGTTCTTTTCCCACTATATTCGTCATTTCTTATTAAATCCTTTCTGATTCTTCTTTCTATTCTAAAGTTCTTATTTTTTTAAAGTTTCACTATTTACTTAATTGAAAAAAGACATCAGTGTAATTGTTTTATAATATTCCTATTGTCAGGACTTTTCACCTCAGTTGGTCAGGACTCTCTTAGAAGGCCATGGTAATGAATTTGAACAGAGAAAGAAAATATATGACCAGATCCCTTAACCTTACCTAATCACCCTGAAAATACAAAATTGTCATTGCCCAATGAGGCTGGAAGGCAGTGCAAATGGTGAACAGCTTTTCATTACAAAGAAGATGACTTTGAACTCACCTACTATTTATAGAGAGTTATAGTAGACTTACCCCATTCCGTTTCTGGTATCATTGTATTAGTACTTTGAATCTTTTCATTTTTATAGGCTTTATTCCCCTTGAGGGCAGGAACCATTGTGATCTTTGGATTGCTGGTCATAACTAACACACAGTAGGCCCTTGGTAAAAATTTGCTAATTGAATGGCCCTCTGGAAAATTAAAGACCTGGCAGGACCTTGGGGATCATCTAGTCCAACCCATGCCTTATAAGAAATTTTTACAGTGTCATGACAAGTGGTCATTTAGCTTCCATTGAAGACTTCCAGTGATGAGGACCTAACTACCATTTAAGAGAGTCCATTTCACTTTTGGTCAACTCAAATTATTAAGAAATTTTTCTTTATATCAAATGACAAAAAAAACCTCCCTTTTTGCCACTCTTCCTCTCATTACTCTCAGTTCAGTTCTATGGGACCACGCCAATCCAGTCCTTTCACAATCCTTCTTTCAAATATTTTTTTAAAAACCATCAGTTTGCTGGTAAATGTTTGACGTCTGGCTGTCTAGGGGATAAATGTGTTCACAACACACTTTAATATTCATTATTAACATTTTCTCCATTACTTTCTTGGACTAGACAATCAACACAAGAATAAATCAAGTTCTGATTTGTAGCTTTGCTCATTTCTGAAGTGCTTTCATGTTGAAAACTTAACCATTAGCCTTAAAAAGCTAGTTCAAGTGGGCTCCAATACACCCTTCCATATAGCTATCACATGCCCCCCAAATCTCTTCTCCTGGATAAATATCTCTAGTTCCTTCAACTGATAAATGGCATGGCTTCCTGAGACAGACTGTTCTCATGTTCTTTACCTAACCTGGTCACTCTCCTCTGGACCCACACCATCTCGTCAATGTCCTTACTGAAATGTAGAGAAAACCAAACACACTAACCTAGATGTGGTCTGACCTGGGCAGACCATACTGGGATTGTGATAAAGTAGGTCATAGATGACAGTTGAAAAGGGCTTCAGAGATCATCTAATTCAGCCCCCTCAGGTTTGCAGATAAAAACTCTGAGAGGTTAATTTACTTACCCAAGGTCACATAGGTAGGATTTGAATCCAGGTCCTATAATTTCCAAATCCAGTACATTTTCCACTCTACCATGTAGTATCACTTCCTCTGTTTCCTCCGCAGTCCTTTCTTTTGTAACCCAGCTAGTTTAGACTCTCAAATTCAAGAGAAAATGGCAAAATTTTCTTCTTTGCAAAGTTAATCTTCTCTATAGTGTTAACTGTATTCCTTTACTTCCCAGCCCCACCCAATTTTTCTGAATGCCCAAATGAGTCTATTTGACTTTACTTTTAATCTAAGCAAAGCTTTTCTGGAATGTTCCAATCCTGTTCCAGCAGATTAATATCACTTTATAAAGCAGAGAGAAGCAGTGGAGGATAAAACCATTTTAAAGATGGGTTGATGAGAGACCAAAGTAAGCTAAGTCATTACAAGTACATTTAAGGATGAAAATCGAAGGACAACAAAGAAGAAAAATGGAAGATATTTACAATTTTTTAAAATAACAAACTTTTTACCATCAAGACAACAGAACTACCATACTCACGCATCACAGTCCTGAGTGTGCTTACAGAGGATGTAGAAATGGCACCAAAGAGAACAAAGATGGGGAAAAAACCCACTGGATTGGAACAAATGTACATGGAGGATATCTAGACTGGAGGGGGCAGTCATCAGAGCATCGATAGATCAATATGCAAAATATCTGAAAAAGGGGCAAATACGCATGGCATGGAAAAAAAAAATCTTGATGACCAAAAAAGAACAACTCTCTAGCCATGCACCTATTTTCCCTACTACATAAAAAATTTAGTGTATCTAAATACACATTAAAGCATCCTCTATAAGGATATTAGCAGAGAACTGACAAGCTTTCATATGCAATGTTCCACATTGGATCCCATTTTTACCATCATATAATTAACTAAATCAACTGTGCAACCCTGGGCAAGTCATGTAACCTTGTTTATCTCAGTTCCTTACCTTATCTGTGAAAATGAACTGGAAAAGGAAATGGGAAACCAGTGCAGTATCTTTGCCAAGAAAACATCAAATGAGTTCGAACAGAGTCAGAAACAGTTGAAAAAATGACCGAACAACAATTAACTGAAATATGTAGAGAATACTAGAAGTTGGCTCTGCTTGTTATTTGTTGATTATGAGAAAGCACTTAATTCATTAAAACAAAACACCACTTTAAAGGTTTTTGTGAAAGAAAAATAATCTACTTTTAACATTTTAGCAAAGTTTACCAAATAACAGCTTGTATAAATTAGTGTCCCAGTATTCTACTTGGAGAGAGTTCCTTTTACTAAATCAGAAAAGCTCTCCTTCCTCAAGCAATTACTAACTTAAGTTGGGTAATAACAATGAAACAAAAGGTGAAGAAATTTCATAGCAATAATAAAACATAAGCATACCATTTCAGTTTGGGTTTTTATAATTGGGAAATATAGAGATCACTGTTAATGTAAGTATTAAATTAGAGATCTGTCTTTCCAGAAAACTGGATTCCAAGTCAGTGGTTTAAAAAGGCAGGGGCAGGGAAAGGAGGGGGAACACTTCTCCCTTCGATTTGCTTAAGAAAAGAACATTCTCATTCTTAGTTTGGCCGCCAATACATTCCCTCTAATGATCTAGCTAAGGTTCTGTCTTCTTAGGGAATTAAAATCACTCCTTAAATTAATTAAGTTTTCTATTGAAGAGAGACTGATTTTGTCTTTCATTCAAGGGATACCGAAGACTGTGAAAGAAAAATAATCTACTCTTAACATTTAAAGAATAATTCTTAATCCAGACTTTAAAGCTTTCATACTATAAGCTTCCACACTTTATTCCAACAAGGTGTAAATCTAAATCATCCAAGATTTGTTGTAAGATATGACAATGGAGCAAGAGTTCTTACTAGGGTCCACAGATAAAGATTTCAGTGGGTTCTATGAACTTGTAAGGAAAAAAAATTATTTTATCATCACTTTCACTGACCTAAATGAAATTTACCTTTTCCTTTATTTTGAATATATGCAATGAACCCCATCCCTTCCAGCTGCGCCTGTGACTTTGTCACTAATAGATATCACAGTGTTTTTTATGTCACATTAAGGTTATTGCAGATATCTTGAAATGTCATTCAAGCTTCCCATTATTTTGAAATTACTGAAGTTATTAGACTGGCCACTACATTGCATGAGACCAAAGTCTTCCTGTCTACAGACACTTATGCAAAATAGCTGGCCACCTCTTTGGACCTGTGGTTTTGCCATATGGCCAAAGGAGTCCATGACACAAAACAGTTAAGAGCCTGTAGGATAGGGGTGGCCAGGTAGCCCAGCGAGTGGGAGTGCTGGCCCCAGAGTCGGGATGACCTGGGATCGAATCCGTGCTCAGATACTTAGCACCACACCCAGAAATAACCTTGAGCAAGTTACTTAATCCCGATTGCTTTAAGAAAAAAAAAAAGAGCCTGTAGAATAGTGGCAACCATGTTCAATGACATTCGAACTGTATCAGGCGAGTCATCAAATAGGGAGATACAAGCTGGCCAAAATTTTTCACCACTGCAATATAGGCGATCCAACAGCTCCAAATTGGTTTCCTTCCAGTGCTCCTGTTTGTGCTGATTCCATATCAAGCTCAGAGCCTCTAGGAAGAGATGTGTAGTTACTCAAAAAACTTGACAAGACAATGCCTTCTAGTTCTAAAGTTATTATCCTATGATCCCATGCTCTAAAGAGGAAATACCAAGTGGATGAAGGCTACCTCTTGTTTAGATCATGAAATGCCATTGGAGTGGCAACCTATGGAGTTTGTTGATCAGTGTGCAGTAAACAGTATAAGTGAATAACAGATGGGATTCAGAATTTAAAAAGTGGACAAAAGCAAGTTGGATCACCTTCAGGAAATTATGAAGCTCCATGAATGATCCCAATCTTCTTTAAAAAACACAAACCTATCTTTTTAATTTTTTTAATTATTTGATTTTGTTTGAGCATTTATACTTTTTAAGTACTTTAATTTTTTCCATGGTTACAGGTCAAGAAAATTTTTAGCATTCATTTTTCAAGATTTTGAGTTCTAAATTTTATCTCTTCCTCCCTTCCATCCCCTCTTCTGGAAATAGTAGGCAAATTGATATAGTTTATACATGTACTATCATGTAAAAAAAAAAAAAATATATATATATATATATATATATTTCCATATCAGTTACAGTTGTGAAAGAAGAAACAGACTTTTACATATACCATGAAAAAGTATAAAGTAAGTGGGGAAAATATGCTTTGTTCTGCATTCAGAGTCCATTAGTTTTTTATCTGGATATGGATAGCATTTTTCCTTTGTGAATCCTTTGTACTTGTTTTGGATCCTTGTGTTGTTGAGAAGAGCTGAATCATTCATAGTTGATCATCACACAATGTTGCTGATACTGTGTACAATGTTTTCCTGGTTCTGCTCATTTCACTTTATATCAGTTCATGCAAGACTTCCCAGGATTTTTTTAAATCTTCCTGTTCATCATTTCTTATTGCAATGTAGCATTCTATTACATTCGTATACCACAGCTTGTTTAGCCATTCCCCGATTGATGTTCATCCTTTCAATTTCTAGTATTTTGCCACCACAAAAAGGACTCCTATAAATATTTTTTGCACATGTAGATCCTTTTCCCTTTTTTATGATATCTTTAGGATACAATCCTAGTACAGGTATTACTGGACCAATGGGTATGTGCAGTTTAGTTTCCCTTTTAGCATAGTTCCAAATTGCTCTCCAGAATGTTTGGATCAGCTCACAACTCCACCAACAGTACATCAGTGTACCAATTTTTCCCATATCCTCTCCAACATTTATCATTTTTCTTTTTTGCCATATTAGCCAGTTTGAAAGGTATGAGGAGGTAGCTCAGAGTTGCTTTAATTTGCCTTTCTCCATATAAAAATGATTTAGAGCACTTCTTCATATGCCTATGCATAGCTTTGATTTCTTTATCTGAAAACTGCCTATTCATCTCCTTTGACCATTCATCAATTGGGGATTGGCTTGTATCCCTATAAATTTGACTCAGTTCTCTATGTATTTGAGAAATGAGGCCTTTATCAGAAACATTGGCTATAAAGATTGTTTACCAGCTTTCTGCTTTCCTTCTCATCTTAGTTGCATTGGTTTTGTTTATACAAAAACTTTTTCAATTTCATATAATCAAAATGATCTGTTTTACATTTTGTAAGGTTCTCTATCTCTTGTTTGGTCAAGAATTCTTCTCCTCCCCATAGATCTGATAGGTAGACTATTCCTTGCTCTTTTGATTTGCTTAGAGTATTGTTCATTATGTCTAAGTCGTGCGCCCATTTTTGACCTTATCTTGGTTTAGGTGAGATGTTGGTCTATACCTAGTTTGTGTCCTATTGTTTTCCAGTTTTCCCAGCAGTTTTTGTCAAATGGTGAGTTCTTATCCTGATCTACATCTTGTTAATACCAGTGTTATGTGCATACTGTTTGTGCCTGTGAGACATGCATTACAACAATCTCTAAAGAAATGAAAATGAATTTGAAATAAAGAGCTATGTAAAGCCACTTAGATAGATGGAAGCAGGATGCAAAATATGGCAAATGAAGTGCCTCAAAGAACATGAGTGAAAGCTGATATTTATATATAGTTAAATATATATAATATATTTAATTTATATATAATGCATAAATATGTATTATGCATTATATATGTATATATATATATATATATTATATAGAGCAAGAGTATGGACTGCTTCCCTGGTGAGGGCAAGGATGATGGTAAAAAGCCAGAGGATTCCACTGGCATCCCTACAATGTCAAAAGAAAGTTAGAAAAGATAGCAGGGTATTGGATATTGGGTAGAATCCCAATGATGACCTTGTGGGAGGACATGGACAAGTCATACAAGCATAGATAGATTACAATCTGTGTTATTAGAAAGAATATGCAAATAAATACAGTTCCAATTCCTTTTGTGTATAGCACCATTGTGAGGTGACTAAAAGCTTCAACAGAGTCTTCTTAAGTATTTTTTGTTGTTGTTCAGTCATGTCTGACACTGTGACCCCATTTGGGGTTTTCTTGGTAGAGATACTGAATTGGTTTGCCATCTCCTTCTCCAGCTCATTTTACATATGAGGAAACTGAGACAAATAGGGCTAAATGACTTGCCTAGGGTCAGACAACCAGTAAATGTTTGAGGTTGAATTTGAACTCAGGTTTTCCTATATATATAGGTGCCACCTATTTGCCCTAAGTATGTATTAAGCACCCATTTATTATGTGAAAGGATGGTACCAAGACCTGAGAACTCACAGTTGAAAAATAAGATTGCATTATTAATGCATACTCTGAATAATGCAAAAAGAGTAGCAACCCTTCATTTTTTAAAGCTTCCTTGTGTACAGATCCTCATGCACCTTGGAGTAATCACAGTAGCCTCCCCAGAGATGGCACAAAATATAGTCCCTGAACTTGTACTTCACTTGATGAAATGGGAACAAAATCAGCACCAGTAACCCAGGGAATCAGAATGTGGCCTGGCCTGCATTGTTCCCTTCCCTTCTGGTGCACAGGCACTCCCATGCGGCATTTCAAAGGAAGGCTTTACAAACTGAAGCAGGTTCTAATGCTACTTATAAGCTCCAGCAATTCTGGGGAATTTTGATTATTTTTCTTAGATTTGTGTCAGACTGATAGGGATGAAGGTGAAGAGAGAAGCTCTTTCATCATCTTCTAATGCAAAGCTAAGAGATAGCTTTGCTATATAGTCTGCTTGATGATGATGGCTTTTCAAGAAAAGATATTTCTAGGCTAGCCAATCAGCATACCTGATGTTGATGTACCAATTATCTACAGTTCATTCTAAGGGAAGAAAAGAATGGAATTGACAATGACAACCATAGGTAGCAGCAAAGTGCCTGACTAAGTAAGCCCCAGGAAATATACTGAATAAATGCCCACCCTCCCCCTGCCACCTCAACACTCCATATCTTTGCTATTGCCTTTAAATGGCCTCACTTTCACCAGTATTGCTCTCCTCCGAGCCATCCATTCTGAACACTGATAAGCCAGGCTCTCCTTCCTGAAATACCACTTTGATCATGTCTTTCTCCTGGTCAAAAACCTCTTGTAGGTCTCCATCACCTTTAGGGAAAATAGGCAACCATTAAAGGATGAAGTCAAAACTTCATAGCCCTGGGGCGGCTAGGTGGCACAGTGAATAGAGCATGGACCCTGGAGTCAGGAGGACCTGGGTTCAGATCCAGCCTCAGACACTTAACACACACACACACACACACACACACACACACACACACACACAAAATACTAGCCATGTGACCTTGGGCAAGTCACTTAACCCCAATTGTCCTCAAAAAAAAAAAAAAAAAAAAAAAACCAACTTCATAGCCCAGAATTCAGATCTGACCCTCGACTTATCTCCTACTCTTTCTGTATATTAGTTTTCTCCTTCCATCATGCTAGCCTACTCATTGTTCCCTAATGAAGTGAATTTAATTAAATCAGCTATAAAAAAAAGATATAACTGTCTTAGTAAAAAATAATGGTGAACTGAGGCTATCTATCCCCCACTAAAGTTTCAATCTGATGACTCATCAAAGTTGAAAAGAATTTGAGTGTGGGGTCAGTGATGGGCCTCACTAGAAGTTTTCCATTTTGTAATGAATTCTTTCAGCCACAGCAACTCACAAGAATTCTCTATTAAGACATGCAGTCTGCATCCGTGAAGGAAATCAGCTATCCTTGATCTTTTGAAGCATAAGCTGTCTCTGAAATCACAAAAACAACAATTTGGATCATAGATTCCAAGTGCAAAGGGACTTTTGGAGGTCATTTGGTCCAACCCCCTTGTTATATAAAAGTGAACAGTGAGGACCAAGAACTCACATAACTCGCCCAAGGTCAAAGAAGTAGATAGTGGCAAAGCCAGGATTCAGATGCAGCTTTAGGATCATTGAGAGCAAGCAGAGGCTCTTACCCTGGTTCCTAGAAAGATTTCAGGGGTCTGTGTACTTGGATGAGAAAAATAAATTGCTTATTTTCGCTGGTGTTTAGTTTTCTCTCTAATCCTATATATTTTATCGATTTAAAAATATTCTGAGATCTGTAGACTTTACCAGTCTCTGCCTACAGGGTTCATGACAAACAGGGATGTTAGAATCCTTGATCTAGAGCTAGACAGGGCCTTAGATGTCATCAATTCTAATACCCCCATTTTACAGATGAGGAAACTGCAGCCCAGAGAGGTGAAATCACTCACCCAAGGTCACATAGGTGTTAGGTGGAAGATCTGGCATTCAAACTAAATTCTGTGACTAAAAAGCAAATTCTCATTCCCCTGCACCATGCTGCCACCCTATTAGAGGTTTAAAAAGATGAAAAAAATCAGTAAAATTGTTTTGTTTATGTAAATCTCAGCTATAGCCTAAAGTGCATGAGTGGATTTCTTTTGTTGTGGCTGCTCTTTTTTATATTGCCTGTTGGCTTTAGCATCAATATGGACACAGCCTTTGGGTCATGCTTTCCCCATGGGAAACAAGGTATTACTTTCAGAACAGGATTACCTAGCTTTTAAGAAACGCTTGCTACTTAAGCTAATGGGGCTCTCAATCTGCCATTGGTATTGGTCAGGAAGAGCAAGCTAGGAGCTTATGGGAGTATTGCTGTCTCTCACATACACACTCACACACACACACACACACACATACATCCTAACACCTCCCATATTTAAGAATGCAAACCCAGACAGAACCCACAAAATGACACAGAGAAGCTAAACTCCCAGTGAGGACAGCCCGGTAGGCCAGCAGGAATTGGCCAGCGCAGTACTCTGGGAGCCAAGCCCAGGCCCCCTGAGCTGGAGGTTTTTGCCCCAGGGCAGGCCTGACCAGCCACCAGCCTGCTGGAGGGACTCCAGATAACTAGCAGCTGTGGCCATTTCCAGATTTATCAACACATAGATGCTAAGGACAAAGTGAGAGGTCGGTGCAGTGTGGACTTTGGGACCAGTAGTTGGGAGTGTGTCACCTTTTGCCCCCAGAGAGAGAAGTCTCAGCCAGCACCATGTTGCAGCTTCAGCTCCTGGCCTGCAGACTATAGGGGGATCAAGCGACCAGTGTGAGGGGTAATCACTCTTGCTTTAATCTGCTTGGATCTGGATTGTGGTCTAGGGTGGAGGTCCTGGGGTGTATGACTAGCTTGCCAGAGCATGTGGAGGCTTCAGAGAGGGCACCCAACGAATACCTCCAGCAGCTGAGAAAACCCCAGCATTTGGGACGAAAGCTCCCCTGTCTAGTGGCAGAGTTCTATTGTGGCAAAAAGCCCAGGGGCAGGGGCGGCCAGGTAGAACAGCGAGTAAGAGCACCAGCCCCAGTGTTGGGATGACCTGGGGATCGAATCCGGGCTCAGATACTTAGCACCATGCCCAGAAATAACTGGCTGTGTAACCTTGAGCAAGTTACTTAACCCCAATTGCTTTAAAAAAAAAAAAAGCCCAGGGGTCAAGTGACTGAGGGGCAACATGACCAGGCAAAGCAAACAGAAGAATCCAACATTAGACTGCTATTTTGGGGACCAAAAGGAGCAAAGCATGGAACAGGAGGAAGACAGTGAAATCAGAACTCCTGCACCAAAATCTTCAAAGGAAAATATGAGCTGGTTACAGGCCATAGAGGACCTTAAGAAGCAGATAAGAGAAGTGGAGGAAAAATTGAGAAGAGAAGTGAGAATGATGCAAGAAAATTACAAAATGAGAGTCAACAGCCTTGCTGAGGAAAATAACACCTTAAAAAACAGACTAACTCAATTGGCAGAAAGAGGCTCAAAAAGGCAATGAGGAGAAAAATGCCTTAAAAAGCTGCATTTGCCAGATGGAAAAAGAGTCTCAAAAGCTCAATGAGGAGAATCATTCCCTCAGATTTAGAATGGAACAAAGGGAACCTAGTGACTTTATGAGAAATCAAGATGATGTTAAACAGATCCAAACAAATGAAAGAATAGGAGGCAATGTGAAATATCTCATGGGAAAAACCACTGACCTGGAAAATAGATCCAGGAGAGATAATTAAAAAATAATTGGACTACCTGAAAGCCATGATTAAAGAAAGAACCTAAAAATCATCCTCCAAAAAATTCTCAAGGAAAATTGCCCTAATGTTTTAGAACCAGAGGGCAAAATAGAGGTTGAAAGAATCTGCTGATCACCTCCTGAAAAAGATCCCAAAAAGAAAACTCCTAGGAATATTATACCCAGGTTCTGGAATTCCCAGATCAAGGAGAGAATATTACAAGCAGCCAGGAAGAAACAATTTGAATATTGTGGAAACACAATCAGGATAACTCAGGATCTGGCAGCTTCTACACTGAGGGATCGAAGGGCTTGGAATATGATATTCTGGAGGGCAGAGGAGCTGGGATTAAAACCAAGAATCACATACCCAGAAAAACTGAGTATCATTTTTCAGGGAAAAATATAGTCATTCAGTGGAATAGAGGACTTTCAAGCATTCTTAATGAAAAAACCAGAGTTGAATAGAAAATTTGATTCAGATACAAGAAGCAAGAGAAGATTGAGAAGGTAAACAGGGAAAAGAAATCATAAGCCACTTATCAAAGTTGAACTATTAACATTCCTACAGGGAAAAATGATAATAATAATAACTGATGAAACTTTTCTCAGTATGAAAATAGTTGAAGTGAATAGAAAAAAATATATATATGTCTATATTGGAAGGTATGTGGGCATTTGAATACATATGTGAATGTGTGTATATATGTTTAAAAGTATGCATAGATAGAGGGCATAGGACCAACTTAATGGGAAGGGATGATACTTAAGAGGTGAGAGAGGAATATAATGAGAAGAGATGGGGAGAGACAGAATGGGGTAAACTGTCTCATATAGAAGAGGCAAGGGAAAATGGTTACAATGGAGGGGAAGAATAGGAAGGCAAAAGGGAATGGGTCAACCTTATTCTCATTGAATTTGGCTCAGGGAGGGAATGACATACACACTAAATAGAGTATCTCACTCTACAGAAGAGTAGGGAGAGGGGGATGAGAGGGGAGATGATGGAAGGGAGGGCAGGCTGGGGGGGAGGGAAGTTGGAAGCACCCACTTTTGAAAAGGGACGGGATCAAAGTAGAGAATAGAACAAGTGGGTGGTGGGATAGGAGGGAGGGAAATATAGTCAGTCTTTTACAATATATCTACTATGTTAATGTTTTGCATTAGCTACACATGTACAACCTATACTGAACTGCTTATCTTCCCAGTAAGGGTAGGTGGCAAGGGAGGAAGGGAATGAATCTGGAATTCAAAGTTTTAAAAACAAATGTTTAAAATTATATATACTTTTATTAATACTATTATACATGTAATTGGGAAATAAGATATACAGGCACTAGGGCATAGAGATCCACCATGCCCTACTGGAAAAGTCTAAGGGGGTATGGGAGAAGATATAGGAGAGAGCAGATTGGAGGAGGGGTTATCCTGTGGGATTGCTATTTTGGGGTGGTGGATAGAGGAATAATGGGGAGAAAATTTGTAACTGAAAATCTGGCGGAAATTAATGATGTAAATCAGAAGTTAATAAAGCATTTAAAAAAAAAAGAATATAAACCCAGTCTCATTTTAGTCTGGTGGAATGAGTCTCCCACGGCTTTTCTTGACCTTGGAGCTCATAAAGGGACTTTAAAAACCAACTGAGGATTCTGAAGTTCATGAGCATCTGGGAAATCACCATTACTCCAATGGAAGAAGTGTGAACAGACATCCAGCAGGTGGCGATAATTCACACAACTTTAGGGCTGATAGGATCTCCGGTCTCATCAGTGGACATGTATGAGATGGGGCTACAAGGAAAAAATACCCTGTGCAGAGATCACAGTATTAAAACACATTGGGGATGAGGTGGGGAGTTAGTCCTGACTTTTGTACTCATTTAAATTGAGAAGGCTTCAAGCAATATGATTTTATTTATGTATATGTATATACACATATGTATGTATAATTTGTATATGTACATGCATATAACATAAAATACATATTATATATTATGTTTTATATATATACATATATACATGTGTGTGTATACACATACTTTTAAGCATGGTAGACATAGTAGCATACAAAGACCTACCTGAGTTCTTACACTCACCTGCTTTGTGATCATGGGCAAATTATTTAACTTCTCTGGGACTCAGTTTCCTAATCTATAAAGTGAGAATAATACTTGTGTAACTGTAACTACTCTGATAGCTTCCCATCAATTATGCTCCCTGGATTTTAAGGGTCCAATCATCCGAGCTCCATTTAACAACTTAACAGCCAGATTAGATTTTATAAAAGAATATTTGCTTGGAAAACATAGGAAGAGCAAATATACAAATTATCCCTCCATCACATAGGGATATAACACCCCCCACACCTCTCTCAATTTCTGAGGAGGGAAGAAGAATTAGGTGCACAGTTTAGCTCAGTTACTATGTAGCATTATTCCCACCAAGTTTGAAGTGCAAAGCCTCCTACCCAGCCTTGCATCCTTGCACCCTGGCTCCTTGGGACTTCCCTCTGGTCTGTCAGCAACATCCAGCCTAGAATTTTGAGTTTCAAAAAGTCCCTATGGTTTGTAGTCCTGGTCCAAGGACTCTATTACCTGCACCTACACAAACAAAATAAACTAAAACTCCAAGCCTGTTTCTCAGAGCCACGAGGCTAAAGCAGAAGGGAAGGTGACCCTTTCCTTAGCCAGCTGCTAGAGGAACTGATTAGAAAAGTTAGACACAAAAGAATCCACTCTGGGTCACTTCTGTGTTAGATCATAAAATCACATGAGTTATCAAGATAACTTTTATTCTACTTTCTATATTACCAATAGCAATGAGGCTACTTCAAAATAATCTGAAAGTATTTCATTAGTTGATTAATCTAACATGCATTTATTAAATGCTTACTATATGCCCAGCACTTAGACACTGGGGATACGAAGGTAAAAGTGATACAGTTTTTGCCCTCCAGGAGCCTACACTCTGCTGGGGAGAAATAACATATTCAGTCCAACAATCACTTTATTTAATACCTACTGGGAGGCAGGAGCTATGCTAGGCTTTGGACATTCATTGTTTAGTCATTTTTCCATCATGTCTGACTCTGTGACCCCATTTGGGATTTTCTTGACGGAGATACCAGAGTGGTTTGCCATTTCCTTTTCCAGCTCATTTTACAAAATGAGGAAAGTGAGGCAAACAGGGGTAATTGACTTGCCCAGGGTCTCACAGCTAGTTAGTGACTGAGGCTGAATTTGAACTCAGATCTTCCTGACTCCAGGGCCAGCACTTTGTTCTATTCACCCATCTGCTAGGCTCTGGACATACAAAGATAAAAAATGGCACAGTTTATGCCCTCAAAAAATTTACAGCATATTTGAGAGGATATGGCATTTAGAATACAATAAGGACAAGGGCAGAATCCATACAAAGTAATATTAGAAAAGTTGAGGAGGAAGAGATCACCCTCAGCTGGGCAGATCTGGGAAACCTTCATGAAGGAGGAAGGTACCTGAGCTGGGCTGTGAAAGAAGACAGGCATTTCCACAGGCAGAGATATGAAGAGAATGAAGTACAGGCACAGGGGAAAACAGAGTGGGCAGGATGAGATGAGGAAGTGGTCAGAAGGCTGATTTTCTTTATTCTGGTAAGTAGCATGGAATGAGGCTGGAGGAGAGGTTGCAACCAGACTGTAAAGGTCTTTAGATGCTCGGCTTAGAAATTTCTGTTTTACTTTATAGAATATAAACTCCTTGAGGGCAGGGGTTATTTCATTTTTTCTTTGTTCTGCCCGGTTGGACAGCAGCTTGGGGTAACACCCAAACTTAGGGAACAGAAATTCCTAAATGGGTTAGTGAGGGAGACCAAGGAATTATTAAGCAGGTAGGAGAAGAAGCAGGGCCGGGGCAGGGGGCGGGGAGGGGGGGGGAGTGCAGTGGGGAGGAACCATCATGAAAGACAGGTAAAGTGTCATAGAGACTGGCTCTGTTTTTCTAGGTCCATGAAAGGAAAGGGGAAAGGGAGAAAGAACCAAGAGAGCAGAGCCAACAACTTTCTTCTCTCCAGGTTATTGCTTATGGCCAACTGGAAGTGAAGAGAACAAATGACCCATGGTGATTCCAAAAGGCCTGTGTCTTCAAGTATTCATATTATTCCTCTTTAAGTCAGGCCACATTCTAGGCAAAGGGGAAACTCAGCTCTGTTCTCTTGAAAGCTTGGAAATAACATCATGACATTTATATATTCCAAAGTCTGAAAGTTTGAAGGTCAGTGGAAATGTCTCCCTCCTTTTCCAAGAAAGGAGTCAGTTATGAATCAGAGAGGTCCTGTCCTACCCATAATAGAAAGTTACCTCTTTAATCCATGACCTCTTGAGAGCTCTCTCTCCTGAAACCTATTATACTAGCTGAAATGGAAGAAGACAGAATAAGGTAATCTCCTTCCCTCCCTCTCCCCCATTCCAAACATCTTAAAGTTGCTATACTATAATTTCTTCACGGTGATATTGCCCCTAAGGCTGGGTAGGTAGGCTTTTAAAAGGCTCCCCCCATTGGTGGATTGGTGAAAGCAATCAGCAATGATGCCACATCATTACTAAGCAGTTGTGCTCCTTAGGGAGGAAAGAATATCAAGGAAAAGATTGTCAACAATGTCAAATGCTACAGAAGGGTCAAGGATGGTAAGGACTGAGCAAAAGCCATTGGATTTGGCAACTGCAATTAAAAAGTCATTGGTGACCTTGTAAAGAACAGTTTTAATAAAACCAGATTGTACAGGCAGAGGAGTAAGTAGATGGTAAATAATCGGAAGCAATAAAGTAGGTGGAACCATAGGGTGATGATGATGATGATGATGGTGATGATGACTAACATTTATATAGCACTTACTCTGTGTCAGGAACTGTACTAAGTAAGCATTTAACAATTATTGTCTCTTTTGATCCTTACAACAACATTGCAAGATTGCAAGAATTTTCTCCCATTTTACAGGTGAGGAAACTAAATCAAACAGAGATTTAAGTGACTTTCCCAGGGCCTCACAGCTAATAAGTGTTTGAGACCAGATTTGAAGTCAAGATAACGGCTTGATAGGTTGGCAGAATCCAAAGAAAGTTGTTTTTTTGTTGTTGTTTTTGTTTTTGAGAACTGTATAGAGCTGATTATGTTTGGGGGCAAAAGGAAAAGACCTAGCAGAGAAAGAGGAGCTAAAGATGAAAGGGAGGGAGTAGTTCTGGAAACAAGAATTTGAGATATAAGTAGGACATGAAGATAAAGAGAGTAATAAATGTTGACTGAATACCAAGCATTCTTTTTTAGGCACCGTAAAAACTGTTGTGTTCAAATGAATTGAACCACTTCTGCGTATAGACTTTTCCCTGCAAACATCTCGGGTCCCTCAAGAGCATCTTTTGTGGGGTGCCCCTGCTCCCTAACACAAAGCAGCCCCAGGCAGTGTGATGTGCTCTCCATTCATCAAACAACTCATGAGCAACCAGTCACTCTAGGTTTTGGATTAGGGCACTGCAGCCTTGAAATTCTTCTTGCTTATTTTTTTTCTCAAACTGTATATTAAAAGTAAGTAAGTCTTGCCCCATTAGAAAGGGTATACATTTACACAATTATATACATTATAAATCAGTCCATGTACAATAAGCACAGCACAAAGGGCCAGGAGGAAGAGTAGTTCCATCCATTCCATGTCATAGATCAGCTAATCAAAGAATTCAACTCATCATTGAGGCAGGGAATGAATAGGGTTAGCATTCTGGCCATTTCCCTAGGAAGGTGAATTATCTGGGGAGATTGTGATGCTGAGCACTTTTGACTTCCCTTGTATTCTAACCCAGTGTTGGTCAACATGCAAAATCCTCCTTCCTTGGTCATGATAAATTATCTTTCTTCTTGTTTATTATGAAAAGGTCCTTTGGCCAAAAAAATCCCAGATTATTGACAGCCAATGTTATCATTTGTGCATTGTTGCTTCTGAGATTCAGCTAACTACAGGACCACATTATGGGACAAAGATGAGGGATGTAAGCCTAGCTTCATTCCCTTTTGCCCTTTGGTTGTCCACAGTGGCATCATAGGGAGGGGCAGGAATGGGGTACATTCTTCAGGTTAGTCATTCTTGATATTTCCTGTCCCTTACATGGCTTATTGTCTCCTAGAACTCTCTAGGGCTTTTAGAACACAGGCCTCATTGAGGAATGTATGAAATCATTCTGACATTCCTTTGGCTCACAAGTATTATATTATTTTTTAAAGGAAGCCCTTTTACCAAAAGAACATAAAAACATATTTAACAAAATTCATAAGGCTTCAGACACACACACACATTGTCTGATAAGGGCAGAAAAAATAGTCTGTGGAATCTGACAATATTCAAAACAATAAAATTATAATCCAACATGGCTTACTTCCCTGGCTTTTCTCGATCATACTATGTACCCCTTACAACTGGATCTTTCTGTCTCATACTTCTTCACTTCCTCATTGTGCCACAGAAAGGATCCTAGCTTCAAGTGTGACCTTAGTCCAGCCTGGGAACATAAATACCAAGTACTTGCTGACTCAGATGCCTGGACAGAACTGTCTGCTGCATCTATCTGGTGCCTATACACCTAGGTCCCCTGTGTTTTCAGGGGTCAGCTGTGGAAGCTGTCACTCCTGAAGAGTTTCCCATGTTTAGGCATCCCAAGAGTCTAGAAGGTAGGGACTCCAGTTAAAGGATTGTTTCCCTAATCTGTGGCAGGTAAACTCCTACCTAATGCTGCCCTTGATTTCTGTGATTCAGAGCTTTTCTGCTGAGGTGAATACTCTCCTCTACCTCTCCTGGAATTTTCTCCAGGTTGACCCCAGCCCTACCTCACTCATGGACCATATGATCATGACTCTGCTTTCTTATGCTAACTGATATGGTTAGGACCCCCACTGTATGCTTATCAAGTTCACCTTCATTCTACATCCCTTCTCACATTCCTTTCATCTTCTGTTGATAATGGAAACCAGTTTCCCCCTGCAAAGGATCACATTCTTAGCTGACTTCTCTAGTACTGGGTGTTCTTCTTTTCATCACTCAATCAACAAACATCTGTGATGCACTTATGATATGCCAAGCAATACCAAGGTCTAGGATGACAAAGAAAAAGCAAAGACAGCCTTTGCCTTCAAGGAGGTTGCATTCTAAAAGGGAAGACATAAATTGTAAATCAATGTACAAAGGCCAGGAGGAGTAGCCCCATCCCTCGCTCTTCACTCTTGCTAAACAGTCTTTTTGCTAGTTGGTCTACCCTCACTCAGCAACTTCTCTTCCTCTGAGGTTGACTCCATTTGTCTGCATTATCAGGTCCAGATGTTGACACAGTTACCTAATGGCTTCCATGTCATTGTCTTTGCTTTCTTAAGGGGTTCAATAATTGACTTACTTACTTCTTCACAACCCCAGCTCCTTATCTTCATACTTAGGGACTTGAATATACAAGTCGGGGGCAGCTAGGTGACACAGTGAATAAAGCACCAGCCCTGGAGTCAGGAGGACCTGAGTTCAAATCTGGCCTCACTTCACACAAAAACTAGCCATGTGACGTTGGGCAAGTCACTTAACCCCAATTGCCCTCCAAAAAAAAAAAAGCAAAAAAAAAAAAAGAATATACAAGTCTATGGCCTCTCAAGTCCCTTGGACTTCCAAGTTCATCAAATCGTATATCTTCTTGTGCCATTTCCCATTTTCCTGCATAAGTAGTTTATTTGAATAGGTCAGCTAGTAGCTGTTATAATTGCCATATTTGCCATAGTCTCATCCGTATCCTTTCTTGTATTTTGGTGTTGATTTTTATCTTTAATATATCAACTGAACCCAGACATCTGACTCTCAAATGAGACCTTCATTAGTAATCAGTCATTTCCTCTCTATTGAGTTATGGCCATTTTCATCTGGGGGAGCTGTGATGTTATTCATTGCTTACCATGTCCATCAACTTCCTCACTTTCTTCTTGAATAAAGTCTTGATGATGCATAGAGTTGGGTTTTCAAGTCTAAAATTTTCACCTCTTTTTCTAATCCTGATCCTTTTTTTTTACTATCTCTCATTGTTGCAAGTATTACATTGAAATCACCAAGTATTAAGGTATATGTTGATTTAGTCAGTGGAGGATCTAATTGAGTTCTTTATGGAATTTCTCTATCTCCTCATGAACAGAAAATATTGTCTTCATGGTGGTTCTATTGCTTAAACACACCATAACTAAGGATCCCATGAAATTATGTTTCTTATTGCCTTTGGGCGTAGGGTGAGCCCACCTCTGCTCTGGTGATGGAAGGCCATTTGATTTGTAGTCAGATGACATGGGTTTGAATCCTGACTCTGCTACTCACTACCCATGTGGCCTCTCTGAACCTCATTTTTCTTATTCTTTTTTCTTATCTGCAAAAGAAGGGAGTTGCAGATATTGCAGTCACATCTGACTCTTTGTGACCCCATTCAGAGTTTTCTTGAAGCCAGCAGGTAGCCAGAGAAGCCTCTGCCCAATGCCCTGGTGTCTAGCCATCTGCTTGACTTTCCACTGTTCCTTTCTCTTTACTGAGAGAGAGCATTAAGGAGCAAAAACAGAGTCTCCTGTCTCTTCAGATGACTAATTTCATTTTCTTCTAACTACAGTTCTGGTAAGGGTAACATAACATTAGAGAGTGATCTTTAAGTTTGTTGCTACAATAGTGGTTTGCTATTTTCTTCTCCAGATCATTTAATAGATGAGGAAAATGAGGCAAGCAGGTTAAGTGATTTGCCCAGGGTCACACAGCTAGTAAGTGTCTGGGACAGGATTTGAACTCATGAAAATGAGTCTTTCTGATTCCAGACACATTGTTCTATCCAGTGCACTACCTAGTTGCCCTAGAAAATTGCATTATATAGCCTGAAATGTGTCTTACAGCTCTATATCAAGGTTTTCTTCAAGGACAATCTCTTCAGGAGGTTTTTTTTCTGATTTTCCTAGTTGTTAAGCCCCCTCCCTACAGCAGACACAGTCTCAAAGTCTCCCCTTCCACATTCCCCCAAACTCTGCCTCAGCATGATAGAATCTGTGCAGGGGGTTTTAACCTCAGGTTTGTTAATTTATTTTTTTAATATTTCAATGAGTGTATTTTAATATACAGTTATCCCTTCCACATTTCAGCTTTCCCCATATATATATATATTCAGAAGAAATTAAATGGGAATTTTAGGGGAGTTTTGTACAAGCCACAAAGGACACACAAAGGCCAGCAGGAGACATAGAGCCTATGACCAAATACTTAACCCAATTTTACAATAAGGTACTGTAAACACCCCATAAAAGAAAAAGAAATAATCCAGACTGCTTCTCTGGTATGAAGGAAGGGCCAAAAATTTTTACACATATTTGGGGCCACTTCGCCCCTAACACCCACAATATGGAAGCAATAACTGTAATTGATTTCCTTGGTAAGCCTATGTATTTTATTTAATACATTAAAAAATATAATTCTCAGAAGGTTTCCCCGGACTGCCAAAGAGTACTAAGGCACAAAAAAGGTTAAGCAGATTCAGCTCTTATGCCCCACTGATACAGACCTTGGGCAGCCTAGCATTTGCTGGGTCTAGCCCAGTGAAGCTGAAATCAGCTTCAGTAAACCAATTGCACATCACAAGGAGACATCCAAGTAGGCATTTTCGGCAGGTTGAACATGCAGCCTTTTGTGAAGGCTGAAAATTTCAGATTCTAGAAGTAGGAAGCCACTTGGGAATATGAATTTTATCACTTATGAGGTAAGTGATATTTTGCCCCGAAGGATTAACCACATTGATTCATTCATTTCATTCATTCATTCAACAAATGCTTCCTCCTCACCTGCTCTATGCATAGCACCAACAGCAGCCATCCCCTCTACAACTCTTTTTAAAGCCTTTAGGGATTCTTTTAATTAATTGTAAGTTTTAATTGAGAGTCACAAGGCACTGGCATGGAAGGAGATGACTGAGTAAATTATTATTCAATATTCCTCCCTCAAGATCCAAGGATTCCATTCAGCAACATCCCAGCACAACAGGCTGGGAAGATGGGTTTAGGTTTGCCCGCTGTGCTCCCAGCTGCAGATCTTATTATGCCTTGCCTCTGTATTTCCTAAGCCAGCAGGTAGCCAGAGCAGCTTCTGCCCAATACCCTGGTGTCTAGCCACCTGCTTAACTTTCCACTGTTTCTTTCTCTTTACTGAGAGAGAGCATTAAGGAGCGAAAACAGAGTGGCCTGTCTCTTCAGATGACTAATTTCATCTTCTCCTAACCACAATTCTGGTAAGGGTGACATAACATTAAAGAGTGATCTTTAAGTTTGTCGCTATAATAGAATCATCATATTAGCTAGCATTTATATGGCACAGAGGATAGAATGCTGGGACAGAAGTTAAGAAGATTCATGTTTGTGAGTTCAAATCTGACCTCAGACACTTATTAGCTTTGTGACCTTAAGCAAGTCACTTAACCTTGTTTGCCTCAGTTTCCCCATCTGTAAAATGAGCTAGAGAAGGAAATGGCAAACCACTACAGTATCTTTGCCAAGAAAACCCAAAACAGGATCACAAAGAGTTGGACATGACTGAAATAGCTGAAAAACGAGAACAAAAAGTACTTTTATAGCATTTATTATAGTAAATATGCCAGGCACTGTGATAAGCACTTTACAAATACTACCTCATTTTGTCCTCACAACAACCTAGAGAGGTAGGTGCTGTTTTCATCCCCTTTTTACAGATGAGGCAGAGTTTAGGTGATTTGCCCAGGGTCACACAGCTAGGAAATGTCTGAGCCTGGATTTTAATTCAAGTCTTCCCGATTGCAAACCCAGTGCTCAGTGTATGAAGGCACCACACAGCCATTTCATAGGATTTAGTAGCCGGGAGAGACCTTAATGACAGGTCTAGTTGGACCTCCCCACTGCCATCATTAAACATACACATGCACGTCTACACAGGCACACACACACTCACACAATTGACAGATGAGGAAATTAAGGCCAAGAGAAATGAAATGACTTGCCTAAAATCACAAAAATAATTAGTAACAAAGCTGAAATCGGATCTGACGCACCCAGTTCTATGCCCTTTCCCTTACAGCTTACCAATGTACTAGAGAACTCACTATTTAAGGACCATAAGAGCATGAGACCATAGCTTTAGAGCTGGACAGAACCTTCTAGGCCATGTAGTCTAACCTATTCGTTTTATAGGCGAGGGTCCTGGTCTCATAGAGTTGAAAAGATTTGCTCAAGGTTATCTAAGTAGTAACTGTCACAACTGAGTTTTCAACCCAGATCCTTTGACCCCCAAAATCAGAGCCCTGCCATTTGTAAGGCAAATTTTTTTTAAAAAATTATCTTTTTGTAAAGCAAAATTCTATTGTTCTATGAGTCTTGTGTTTTCATGTTGGATTTTAAGTAGCGGCACGCCTCCATTGTGCTTTTTAATCCAGTTAACTGTATGTCCACTCTAGTTATAATAAATGTCTTATTTTTAATATTCTTTGTTCCTGATTATCAAAGTGGCAAATAGAATGAGATGGGTCACAGGATTCAATTAGACTGTCCCCAGGCTATAGTCAAGATTCTTATCAGAAGCTAACTGATGCTGCAAGTTCTCTCTCCCTTAGAATTAACAATAGCAAAAGCATCTTGTGAAGAAGGTCATTGAGATGAGACCTGAGGAAGTGTGTGTCAATGAGAAAAAGAGAGTCTGTGAATCCTAGTTCCAAGTCTGTTGATGACTGTGTGACATTAGGTTGGCCACTGCACTTCTCTCTGACCACTTTTCCTTATATGAAAGCCATGGAAAATAAAGAAAAGTCAGGAATATTATTATATACAGGCCATATTACATATGGCAGAATGAAAAGAGTATAGAACTGGGAAGCAATATCTCTGCTTCTGGTTCAAGCTCTGCAACCCATTGAATTACCTTGAACAGGTAATTTTAATTTTTTAATTTTTAATTAAAGTCTTTTAATTGTTCTTCTCCTAAAGTAGAACTGTGGTCATATTGCCACCTGCACACACACACACACACACACACACACACACACGCACGCACGCACACACACGCACACAATCATCTCCACTGACTCCCTGTCGCCTCCAGGATCAAATATAAAATCCTCTGTTTGGCTTTTACAGCCCTCCCATAATCTGACCCCTTCCTATCTTCCTAGCCTTCTTTAATCAATCAATCAACTTTCATTTAGTGGCTACTGTGTACCAGGAACTTTACACCCCTCCACATACTCTGTGTGACACTGGCTTTCGTGTAGTTCCTTGCACAACACACTTCATTCCTGGATGCCATATTTTCACTGTCTACTCCCTATGCCTAGACCTCTCTCCCTCCTCATCTCCTCTTCCTGGCTTCCCTGATATCCTCCAAGTCTCGGCTAAAGTCCTACCTTCTACAGGAAGTCTTTTTCAGGTCCCCTTACTACTATTGCCTTCCCTCAGCTGATTATGTCCAGGTTACCCTGCATTGATCTTGTTTGTACATAGTCGTTTGCATGTTGTTTCCCCTGTTAGATTGTGAGCTTCATGAGATCAGGGGCTGCCTTTTGCCTCTTTTTATCTTTAGCATTTAGCACAGTGCCTGGCTATTAGTAGGCTCTTAATAAATGCAAGCTGACTCACTGATTTTATGAACCTTTTGCTTGTTCTTGACAAACAAGACTGTTGGACTAGATCAGAAGTGTCAAGCATGAGGCCCCCAGGTCACACCTTAGTTCCTTAGTTTTATGGCTGTCACCCCTGCAACACCGAGATAGTATTGTTGTTATTCAGTCATTTCAGTTGTGTGTGAATCTTGGTGACCCCGTTTGGGGTTTTCTTGGCAAAGATACCGTAGTGGTTTGCCATTTCCTTCTCCAGCTCATTTTACAAATGAGGAAACTGAGGCAACTTGGGTTAAGTGACTTGCCCAGGGTCATACAGCTAGTAAGTGTCTGAGGCTACATTTGAATTCCAGACCCAGTGCTCTATCCACTGTGCCTCCTAGCTACCCTGAAGAAAATAGAGTTATTAAAAGTATGGTTCTTTGTTTCAGGGAAAAATTTAGGATCATTAAAAGAGCACTGGAATTTCATCAAGGCACTCTATATCTCCCATTCTTTTCTTCTCAGTTGTGAGTATATGCTATGTGTAGCCCAGAGAGACCAAGTAAGCAAGTTCCCAGAGTCATATAGCCAGGAAATGTTAAACATGGGGCTTAAGGCCAGACCTCCAACACCAGGTCCAGTGTTGTTCCCATACCACAGATGAGTTCTGCACAGGTTGTCAATACAACTACTTAAAATAATGCGAACAAATGGAAATCGAGTATCTGTCAGGGAGCAATGAAAATGTACAAAACAGATGGATCAGGACATGATGTCACATAAGGTAGAGTAGAATAAAGGATGATATAAAAATATATAATAAACACACAAAAAGAGATATGAATCTTGTGCAGTGAGAGTGAGGAATAGTAATTGATGGATATATTTTCAGACTTTTTTGATGTCTTGATTGGTTTTACTGATTTTTTTTCTTTCCTTCCTCTTTATTTTTTTAACTTTAAAAATATTATTTGTCAAATGAGGTAGAGTTCTCTGGGAGGGGGCAGCAAGAAGACAGAGAAATTCTGGTGATGTAGAAATGTTAAATCGTTTTCAGTTGTGTCCAACTCAGTGATACCATTTGGGGTTTTCTTGGCAGAGGTACCAAAGTGGTTTGCCATTTCCATCTCCAACTCAGTTTACAGATGAGGAACTGAGGCAAAGAGGGTTAAGTGACTCACCCAGAGTCACATAGTTATTAAGTTAGTAAGACCAGATTTGAACTCACAAAGATGAGTCTTTCTGACTCCAGGTAAAAAACAAAAGATAAAAATTAAAATTAAAAAAAAAGAATTATGATGAAACAAAACACACAAAAATGTGAATTTAAAGAAGAAAAACCAGAAATACCTGTTATAAATGTTTTTTTCCTTGGGAAAAAAGGAATATTCACTCCTAATTATAGTTATAGGAAGATTAGGTTCTATGCCTATCCTGCCTAAATCCAGTAACTGGTTCCATGAAAATGCCAGCTTAGACTAAACAATGATAGAGAGCAAATAGAGGCCTACAAATGATAAGAGGCCTACAAAAACATGTAGTGGGCAGAATCTGGCCTTTAGGCCATGGTTTTCTTACACCTGATACAGTTCCAAGGAACAATGTTATAAATAGGAATTTTGTCCCTAGTTGGTCAAATTAACACTACAAAAGCTGAAAATGTGTACAGAAATTTGGATGCTGTATTATTTAATCATTATACTACAGGCTTGGGTTATAATATATTAACAATATTATTGTGAAAGACAACATAGCATAGGGAGAGAACTGGCTTTGGAATCAAGAAGGCCTGGGTTCAAATAGTACCTCTGGCATAGACTGGCTGTGTGATCTCAGGCAAGCCATTTGCCCTTTAATGAAGGGCGTGATGGTAAAAGTTTAACAACTAAAAAAATTTTTTAAGTTTTTTAACTGGCTCTCTGAAAAAAAAAATGCACAAGACATACTTTTTTCCTATATACTTTATTTAACATTCTTTTTTAAAAATTTGAGTTCCAAATGATCTCTCTCCATACAGCCTCCCCTACTTATTGAGAAGGCATGCAATATGATATTAATTATACATGTAAAGTTGTGTAAAACATATTTTCATATTGGCTCTCTTACAAAAAAGCAAGAAAAATAAAGTTTAAGAAGTATGCTCTCAATCTGCCCTCAAAAGTTGTCAGTTCTTTCTCTGGATATGGATAACATTTTTTCATCATGAGTCCTTGGAATTGTCTTGGATCATTGTATTGATTAAAGCATCTAAGTCATTCATAATTAATTACTGTACAATATTGCTGTTTCTGTGTACAGTGTTCTCCTGGTTCTGCTCACTGCACTTTACATCAGTTCATATAAGTCTTCCCAGATTTTTCTGAAACCAACCCCCTCATCATTTCTAATAGCAGAAATTTTCCATCACAATCATTTATGTCAACTTGTCAGTGCAACTGATGGCCATCACCTCAATTTCCAATTCTTTGCCACCACAAAAAGGACTTCTATACATATTTTAGTACAAACAGGGATCCCTTTACATTTTCTTTTATTTCTTTGGGACACAGAACTTAGTAGACATGACACACTTTTGGGGGGGGGGGTGTTCTTGAGGCAATTGGGAGTAAGTGACCTGCCCAGAGTCACAAAGCTAGTAAATGTTAAATGTCTGGTCAGGGTTGGATTTGAACTCAGGTCCTCCTGACTTCAGGGTCAGTGCTCCATCCACTGGGCCACCTAGCTGCCACCATGACTCACTTTTTAAATTTAATCTGTATTATTAACATTTTTCCATTATGTCCTTAAGTCTAGAAAATCAATAAAAGCAATGAATCTGGCCTTGATTTGTCACATTTGCCAATTTCTAAGTATAAATGCTCATAGTGAAAATTTCACAGTTGGTTCTTGGGAGCCAGTCTGGGCTGGCTCCAGCATACCTCTACCCACAGCACTCCCAGAGAGAATTCTAAGACTATAAGTCACATAACAATGACTGATCGACATTGGTAAGGAAAATCTCATTACCCAGAGTTCATTGGAGCAATGAAATCAGAGACAATGTTGGATGGCTATCCTGACCACCTAATTCAGGAGAAGCTCTTCTGCTGTGTGCCCCCAGGCAGGTCCTGGCCCTGGGGGTCCAATGAAAGAGATCTGTTTACCTGCTTCTACTTTGCTTCATCCTGCTATGTTAGCTATGTCTTCTGACTCAGTCAAGTTCCAGAGAAGCAAGTTTTGTGGGATTGTCACTGGTCCAGTCTGTGCTTTAGTGCTATTCTTTGACTAGCTGTGCAAATCAAAGACAGTGGCCACTTACATGGGGAAGGGCCAGCCGCGAGGAGGGTCTTCTGCTGATGGTCATTGTCTCCTCCTTAGCTTGTCCTTCTGTCCCCATTGTGCTTCAGCATGGGTCCCCTGTACCTTAGGCAGAGTGACTGTTGTGTGTGGTACTCATGAATTGGGCTAATTCAGTCTTTGCAATTGTCAAGTGTTCTACCTTCTATTTAATTCCATTCAACAAACATCCATTAGGTCCCTACAGTGTGCTTTTTATTTTTTGCTTTTTGGAGGGGCAATCGGGGTTAAGTAACTTCCCCAAAGTCTCACAGCAAGTAAGTGTTAAGTGTCTGAGGCGGCATTTGAACTCAGGTGCTCCTGACTCCAGGGCGGGTACTCTATTCACTGCACCACCTAGCTGCCCCACTTTTTTTCTAGGCAATGGAGATACAAATATAGATAGGACATAGGTCCTGATCTCAAAGAGTTTTCATTTTAATGAGGGGAAGACCCTGCCAAAAAGCTATGATTGATAAGACAGTATAAATGCAAAGAATAAATTGATTCAAAAGACTATGAAAAATGTCACAAAGGAGTAACTGGTGAATCAGAGAAGGCTTCATGGAAGAAGTGGTACCTGAATTAGGCTGTGAAGTATAAAAGTATGGCCTCTAAAAGATGGAGCTTTGGTTTAAAGTGGGGAGGGTGAGGTAATAGTCCATTCCAGTCATGGGGAATGGCAGAAGTAATGGCATAGAGCTAAAAGAGAAAAGGGGAGAATTTTGAGATTTCATTTGTTGTCAATCATTTCAGTTGTGCCCAACTCTTAAAGACTCCATTTAGGGTTTTCTTTGCAAAGATACTGGAGTGGTTTGCCATTTCCTTTTCCAGCTCATTTTACAGATGAGGAAACTGAGACAAACAGGGTTAAGTGACTTGCCTAGGGTCACACAGCTAGTAAGTATCTGAGACTGGATTTGAATTCAGGTCCTCCTGACTCCAGGTCCAGTTGCTCTATGCACTGCACCACCTAGCTGTCTAAGAGGAAGTTGCATTGTTATTGTTTTGTTTCAGTTATGTCTGATTCTATGTGAACCCCATTTGGGCTTTCTTGGAAAAGATAGAGTGAGTTGCCATTTCCTTTCTCTAAGCTCATTTTACAGATGAGGAAACTGAGGCAAACAGGGTTCAGAGATTTACCCAGGGTCACATAGCAAGTGTCTGAGGCCAAATCTGAACTCACAAAGATGAGCCTTCCTGATTCCAAGTCCAGTACTCTATCTACTGTATGAAGGGAAGATGCATGAGATTAGGCTGGAAAGTAAGTGACCCCATATCTTCCTGGTGGATAAGATCATGTGTTTTGTGAAGGGCTGGGGGCTTCATCTACTGGCCTACAATGAGGTTGTCTGTTATATATCTCCAGAAAATTGGAGTTCATTTTTTTAACTTAATTTTTGCCAGTTAACAAGTATGTATTTTCTCTCCCTCCCACCTTCTAATTGAACAACAAAAAAGAGAAAAATTAAACCTTCATAACAAATATGTATAGTCAAATAAAGCAAATTCCAGCCTTGGCCATATCTAAGAACATATCTCTTCTTCTGCCTTTTAAGGCACATAAGGCATATATCTCTGGCAAGATATGGGTAACATGCTTCCACATCAGCCCTCTGGAGTTGTACTTGATAAGTACACTGATGTGAGTTCTCAGACTTTTCAAGTCTTGTTTGTTACCATAATGTTATTGTATACGTTGTCTTCCTTATTCTGCTGACTTCATCCTGTGTCAGTTCATAAAGGTCTTCCAGTTTTCTCTAAAATGGTACATTTTATGGTGGATGCAATAATAGTTTGCTCCATTCATAACAGTTTAGCCATTCCATTGAGGTATCATTGGGAAGACCTAAATATTTATCTATGCTGGAGATAGTGGGAAGTCAGCCTAGTGTGTTATTTCATTCATGAGGGCCAATTAGCGTGAATACATGGTAGATGATGAAGCTTAGCTCAGGAACTCCACCCTGTCCAGGACCAAGTTCTTCTGAGGTCCACTTTATTCAGTAGAGTGGGGAATAAGAAATCAAACCTTAACACACTATACTGTTGTGGAAAAACACTTGGAAGTGGCCTTGAAATCAGATGTAAATTCCAGTACCAGCTGTGCAAACACCAAACTAGTTAATCTCTCTGGGGCTCAGTTTCCTCTTCTGTACAGTTTAGGACATGGTAGACTGAATGGCCTCTAGCACTCTGTCCCACTCTTACCCCCCAGTTCTGACCATTTTTGGTCCTAAATTGGGCAAAGATAAAAGAGCTCCTACATGGGATGGGCATAGTGTGATGAGAATCTTGGGGGAAAGAAGCCTGCCATGCCCACATAAAGAGGGGTCTTAGGATAGCCTCAGGCTGGCTCTCCCCCCCATCCAAGTGTGCAAGGGAAGCTGTACCAGGCCAGGTTAGAGAACAAGCCCTGTGGCATTTGGGCTGACAAAAAATAAACACATGAAAAGTTATAAAATACTGTAGGATGGGGCAGCTAGGTGGCACAGTGAATAGATCACCAGCCCTGGAGTCAGGAGGACCTGTGTTCAAATTCGGCCTCAGACACTTAACACAAAAACTAGCCGTGTGACCTTGGGTAAGTCACTTAACCCCAAATGCCCTGCCTTCCCCCCTCCAAAAAGCAAAAATAAATATAAAGCACTGTAGGATAATAGGAGAGTTGTCACATGAGGAAGTGTATCATTATTCATCTGTTGTGTGGTTTTTTGGTTGTGTCTGACTTTTCATGCCCCAATCTGGGGCTTTCTTGGCAAAGGCACTAGAGTGGTTTGCCATTCCCTTCTATAGGTCATTTTACAGATGAGGAAACTGAGGCAGAGTTCAGGGACTTGTCCAGGGTCATGCGGCTAGGAAGTGTCTGAGGCAAGATCTGAACTCACAAAGATGAGTCTTCCTGACTCCAAGCCCAGTGCTCTATCAGTCGTGCCACCTAGCTGCCCAATTATTCATCTAGTGAGTCATATGCACAGATAAGTGCTGGAAGTTCCGAGAGGGGGAGAGAGGTTGTTGTGGGCTGAAATGGTCTGAGACATAAACTAGAGCTTGAAGAATGTGGCTATGAATAGATAGGAGAAAGGTGAGGAGGTAAAGAGAGAGTATTTTAAGAAGCAGGAATTGAAATTGGAAAGCATAGACCAGCAAGTAGAACAATCTGGCTGGAGTGTGTCGTACTAGAGAAGTAATGGGAGTAAATTTGGAAGGGTAGGTTGAGGCCAGATTGTGAAGAATTTTAAATATCAGGAGTTTGTACTCTGTCCTGTGGGCAATAGGGAGTCATTGAAGGTTTCTGGGTGAGGGTATACTGTGATACCTATATCAAATTGTTTGCCTTCTCAATGAGGAGAAGGGAGGGAGAGCATTTGGAACTCAAAATTTGAAAAGAATGAATATTAAAAATTGTTTTTAAACCTAGGAAGACTTAAATGAACTGATACTGAACGAAATGAGCAGAACCAGGAGAACATTGTACACAGTAACTGCCACATTGTGCAATGACTGGCTTTGATAGACTTGGCTCTTCTCAGCTATGCAAGGACCTAAGACAATTCCAAAAGATTCATGATGGAAAAGGCCATCCACATCCAGAAAAAGAACTATGGATTCTGAATGCAGGCAGAAGCCTACTATTTGCTCTCCTTGTCTTCTGTTGTTTTGTTTTGTTTCTTCTTTCTTGTAGTTCCTCCCATTAGTTCTAATTCCTCTTTATATCATGACTAATATGAAACTATGTCTAATATGAATGTGTAAGTAAAGCCTATATCAGATTGTGTGCTGCCTTGGGGAGGGGGTGCAGAAGAAGATGAAGAAAATTTCAAACTCAAAATCTTCTGGAAATGAATGTTGAAAGCTAAAAATTAATTAATTAGTTATATTTTTAAAAATTAAAATGATTTTACATGTAATTAAGGAAAAAATAAAATATTAAATATTTTAAAAGAGTAACTGTGATAAAAGTGACACTTTAAGAAGATTAATACAGCACCAGTGTCCACTGAAAACAGAGACTAGAAATTAGGAGGGACTGAAGACCAGTAAAGAATTGAAGACCTTTTTTTATAGTTCTTTCTTGTCACACGCATTCTTTCCTCTGAAGTTAGACAATTTGGAAGCTATGCTTTAAATAGGTTCTAATAATAACAGTAAAACAATAACCTAATAATAAAATAATGGCAATAAAATAATAATGACAATAATAAAATACCATAATAATGATAGAAATTAGTTGAACCCGATTTTAGCAGTTCGCTTTGGGAAAACACTTCACACGCAGCTGGTGGGGTACAGATACCTGGCTTGGTATAACCAGTCGTCAATATGCTAGACCTGACAGCTGGCAGAAGTTGAGGGTTTTAAAGAACTGTTGGAAATTACTATGGAGAAGGTGAAAATAGACTCCTCTGCTCTGCCAACACACTCCTGATCTCGGAAGCCAGCACGTTTTCCACTCACTGGCTAAAAAGTCTTTTTCTTTCTCCCCCCAAGCCTTATCTCCTTTTTAAAAAAAAAGCAACTTAATTGATGTTTTTTTGTTTTTTACATTATAGCATGTCTGCATCTCTCTTCTCTCATCACCTAAAGCACATCCTAGATTTTAACCTTTCCCCAACAAAGAAAAACGCTTCAGCAGAAACCACCAATACAGTGTCCAGATCTCAAAGTGTATGTCCTATTCTGCCTCTGTCACCCTCCACCTCTCTGCTAAAAAAAGGGGAAATATGTTTTATTATCTGTTCTTAGGACCATTATTGGTTTCATTTACTCAAAGTTTGGCTTCTTTTTAGTGATCTTTTCAGTTATATAATTGTAGTTCTTGTGTCGATGGCTTTCTTCCCTTTTAGGGAGGAGATTTATGATCAGAATTAGACATGGGAGACAGGTGGAGGGAAAGGAAGGAAAGAAAACAGAACTAGTATTTATTAAATGCCTACTGTGTTCCATATACGATTATGCTAAGTGCTTTATAAATACTTTATATAAGTATATTTATATAAAGTGTATTATATACAATATACAAGTATATTATATAAAATATATAAGCATATTTATATAAATAAAATTTATAAATATCTCATTTAATCCTCACAACAGCCTTGTGAAGTGCTATTCTTATCTCCATTTTACAGTTGAGGAAACTGAGGCTGACAGAAGTTAAGTGAATTGCCCAGTCATAACAGCTAGTGTCTGAGGCTAGATTCAAATTCACGTCTTCCTGATTCAAGTCCCAGTTCTTTTTCCACTGCATCAGAAATACCCCCCACAAACTGCTCACCACAAGACCTCACTGAATCACAAAACCAAAAGAGACCCCAAAGGTTGTTTGGTTCAGCACCAAGCCATCCCTTAGCCCCCAGCTTTTACACATGGGCTACACGAAACCTCAAGAAGACAGCAGCCTTGTCCAATGCTGCAGACGTGATTCTAGATCCAATGTTCTTTGCACCACACCACACTCCACCTCTTTTCTGGTTTGCCTGTCTCTTCCTGCTCTTTACTGTAGCATTTTGCTTAGTTAATTATGCTTTGCTCAGAGATACACTTGCACTAGGCTGCTGGTTCAAGGCCATCAAGGGTCTCACTCCAACCTGCCTTTTGGGCTTCTTCCTTCAATGTCCTCCATCTGCTCTATCATCTCTCCAAGCTAGACAATCTCCTGAACAAACACATCTCATTATTTCCCACCTCTGGGCCTTTTAAACTACCTGAGAGTAGAGATTGTTTCATTTATTCTATCCTTATTGATTGATTGAGCAGCCATTCCTTAGGCCTGGAAGGTCCTTCCCTATCTTTATTTGTTATGATCTAACCAGACTATAAGGCCCTGCTCAAATGGGCCAGACTATATGATCTAACCAGACTATAAGGCCAGCTCAAATGTCCATTCCTCTTCTGCAGTGGGTTCCTTGATCTCCTGAATTGGAAGTGACATCTCCTGCCTCAGAATTTTTATAAAACTGTCTATGTCCCTTATGTGATTATATTATTTTATCTTGTAATGTAGTTATTTGTGTACATTCCCCATTTCTCAAATTAAATGCTAAATTCCTTGAAGATAGATGCCATACCTCATTTTGCTTACCTCTCTAACTTTCCTAGAACCTAATATGATGTCTCTTACATAGAAAGCACTTAGCAGTTGTTTATGAAATAAGTTAATAAATTAATAATACTCTGAGGTAGCTTGTTTCTAGGCTTAGATGTATGCTTTGTAATCCTTTATCCATTATTTTACAGTTTACCAAGTGAGAATCTTAGAGTGTGTAGCCAGAATCAAAACTGAAGAAATTCGGGCAAACCCTGGGTACTTAATGACCAGGTGATAAATTAAAATGTGTATTGGGGTAGTCCTAACTCAGGCCATTATTCTGTTAGTTCAGGTTTGATACTGGAATGAATTAAGGCTCTCATTCAACATTAACAAAAGGAGGTTTACTTAGCCAAAGTATAGATATTCAACAAGTTACCCCAGAACTTTCCTTAGGTAGATGAGGCCCCCGTCATCTCCACATCTCAATGTGCCTGGTCAGCAGGGCTAATTACTAAATGACTTATACATTCTTAAGATATATGCTAAGTCTACAAAGCCCTGACTCCATGTCGGTGGCCTTCTTTTGGACTTAGGTGCCTACTAAGTCCCATATCAGTATGTCCAGAGGCTTCCAGGAGGCTGCATCAAGAAAGATACAGCTTGAGCCATGGCCAATCAAGTCCTAGGAATAGCTTTGTCACCTTTTAGGGAAAAACTAGCCTAACCCATGTTATGGGGGGAGGGAGAGTATTGGCAGATATTGCTTCCATTACAATGTGGATCTGATTTTCATTAGCACTCATGCTAATTGCATTAGCAATCCTCCCACAAGCTGCTTACTAAGTCCTTATTAAAATATAAAACCAAAAGAGACCCCAGAGATCATTTGATTCAGTACTCACCCTGCCCTTCTCCCCCGATTTTAACACATGAGTAATATGAGGCCTATGGAAGGGACTGCTTCTCTGCCATAGACGGACAACTGCTACCCCAGCCCTCTTACTGGCTCTTCCTCAGAGTAGACAGGTCACCTGCTTCTTCAAGTCTAATAGGAAGAAATGGATCAGAACCTTAGGCCACCATTTTTAGAAGCCCCTGACTCCTTCAGTGTTACCTTTCTTACATTTGGTTTATATAAGACTTAGAAGCTGCTAAGATATTATTTCTTTTGTAGAGGAAGGGGTGTCTAAGTGAAACAAAACAAAACAAGCTACACAGTGACCCATGTTCCACTCCAAGTCAAGACCAGATATTGCTTGGTAGAGATGATCTCATTACACTTAATGCTGTGTCCATCATCACCCTTCCCTTTCTGAAGATTCTAACATTCTGCCAAGGCTCATGCAAATGATCTGGCCAGAAGGGATAAGGCCACATCTCTTTTTCTGCTATCAGATGTGTTTATGTCATTGCATTTTTTCAGTCTTGACATAGATTGGTATATTGAGTGGTTAAGGATAAGTTGCAGACTTTGGCCAGTTCAACATCCTAATTCTATCCTGAAGAAATTAGTTAAGTTCTCTAGCTGGTGGAGTGGGGTGGGGAAATGGAGAATAATAAACATCTAGAGATATATTGATGAAAGGTATGCTTACTTTGCTCTTACAGGTACTGAAGAGGCAGGAAGTGGGACCTCTGAGCCACGGTATATTACAGACACAGGAGGAAGCGATGACAATGGATTTGACATTGATGACTCTGATTTTGATATTTATATTGAAGAGGTAACAAAAGCCTTTGTTTTTGAAACTGAATGTCTTTTTATTTTCTAGTAAAACCAAGTAAGTTAGTCAATGGACTGTGAACCTTCAGCTTGAAATTTTAAATAGACCAATTTGTCTTGAAAACTGTTATTTTCTATGGACATTCCACTCCAGGTATTTTTAAATTAACATTACCAAGCCAAGTCCCAGCCATGCTGGGACATCTGCTCACTGGCTTCACAATCTGGAGACAAGAAGGAACTTTTAGATTTCTTAGTGAGTGGAATGTTAAAAATTCAAAAATTCAACTACCATATTGATGGCAGAACACTCATTCTCTTACCACTTGGCCCTTCTTGAAGGGAAATTATTAGCTTCCAAAAAACTCTTTAGTTCTAGCTTTTCCACTGATGAGTTATGTATTTTGAGCCAGTTACTTAATGTCTTTGGATCCCAGTTTCTATTAAATGGGGATACTAATACCTGCCCTACCTACTGTGTAGGGTTATACCAAGACCAATTGAACTATGCTTTAAAAAGTACACGAGACAATGCAAACGTGAGTGATGGTGATGGTGATGCCAAGCATGCAGATTGGGATAGAGATGGTGATGATGATCAATGAATCAATCAACAAGCATTTATTATGCACCTACTGTGTGATGTGTTGGGGACACCGAGACAAAAATCAAACAGTCCATTCCCTCAGGGACAATAGGGACAGAGATGTTGGTCATAGTGATGGGGATGGTGAGGATGAAAATAGGGATAGTTCTTGCTTGGAGATGATGATGTTCTAAGTGCTAATGGAAATAAGGATAGGAGTGATGAGGAGGAGAAAGTATATGGGGATAGGACTGATTATAATGGTGTTGATAATGATGACAGCAATAATGCGACCATGTCCTCCTTATCTTTCCTCTTACATTAGATCAAACCACTTCCTGCTATCAAAGGAAGCCATAGAAAATTTTTTGTGGAAACCAAGATGCCTCCTAGATCTAATCCAAAGTATTTTTCAAGGTTTATCCCCCCTACCTCACTACCTCACACCCCTCTCCCTACCACACCAGTCCACCATACCACCACGGCAAAGGCAAAACGGAGGAGCAGCATGGCGGCAATGACAAGGCTCTTGGACATGTCCTGTGATGAAACTGTCTGCTCAGCTGATAGCTTCTGCGTCAATGACTACAACTTGGGTGGTTCTCGATGCCATTGCAACCTTGGCAAAGGTGGTGAGAATTGTGCAGAAGGTAAGCCCTCCCAGAGGTGCTCAGTCAACACTGAAGAGGAGGCAGACATAGAGGTATCCCCTAGGGAGCCACAGCAATTCCACTCTCCATGGGCTCCTCACTCTGGACCCATTGCTAGAGGGGCGCCCCTAGTTGTGTGGGGTCTGTGAGAGTTAATCCCTTTACAGTAAACTAAGTAAGAGATGAGTTCAAGTCCTTGTAACCATAAAGTTTTGTGTTTAATTTGTTGTGGCTGGTTAGATTATGTCTGTAATTTCATTAGTATGGGGAATTTCCAGTGAGGAAACTCCCTCTATCAATACTAATACCTATTTTGTGCTTTATGATCTTAGTTACCTGGAGCACTGAGAAGTTGTGATTCATGCAGGGGCTCTTATTGTCATAGATGGGACTTGAACCCAGGCCTCCTTTACTCCAAGAAGAGCTCTCTATCCACCTTGCCAACCTGACTCTCAGAGTCCCATACACATATGGTGCTATTATTAGGTGCTGATCACATAGGAGAATCTTATATTTTTTGTACGCAAGCTAAATCATTTTGGCATTGGAGGGAAACAGAGACTAAAGTCACATATTATTGTTTGAGAGAGAGGAAAGTTGAGGGGTGGATTGTGATGTTAGTTCTGGGGTGCACATTACTGGTGAAATTTATATTACAAAAAGGGGGATTTCCTACTCAAACGTGCAGTCGAGGAAAAGGAGACCACTCTTTAAAACTATCATTACATTATCAGGAAATTTACTTTCTCTAGGCACCTAATTTCCATCCCTAATCATAGAACCATAAAAATTACATTAACCTAGAATAAGAGAAATAACTGAACACATTGATGAAAGGATAAAGGCCTATCAGGCTCAACAGATTGTCAACTAATTCTGACTAATAATATAAGGGATTCCCCATCTTGAATATCCACCCAAAGGTATTTCAAATTAAGTATATGATATCAATTTCTGCTTTTGGAAAATGAGGAAACTAGGGACAGCTAGGTGGTGCAGTGAATAGAGCACTGGCCCTGTAGTCAGGAGGACCTGAGTTCAAATCCAGCCTCAGATACTTAACACTTACTAGCCATGTGACCTTGGGCAAGTCACTTAGCCCCAATTGCCCTGCCCTCCTTCCTCCAAAAAAAAGAAAATGAGAAAACTGAATTCTTTTTTCTTTCCTTTTCAGATATTTTCATCCAATATCCTCAGTTCTTTGGCCACTCCTACTTAACCTTGGAACCACTAAAAAACTCTTATCAAGCATTTCAAATCACCCTTGAATTTAGGGTAAGAAAGACAGAATTGTGCTATACAATGCAAGTCCTATTTCAGGGCACAGAATGTCTGTCTTCACCATTATTATGCATGTTGCTGAATGAATCAAATCAAGTGAGTGTAGGTTTGAAGGAAGTCTCCTGGGTGGCTTAGATGACTCAGAAGGGTTTGGTGAAGGGAAAGCATGTTCCTTTGTAATCTCTGCTGAAAAATGATGGCTCTAGTCAAGGTATTAACTATAATAAGAATGACCAAACCTGCCCTTCTCAAAACTGTGTTGGAATCTTGTCTCATTCTCCTGTCCTACTCACCTGGAGGTAGGAAGCCAGTCTATAGAGTGCCATGTTACAGCATTACGCAACAGTTCACTGAAAAGATTCATTTTTTTTTTTAAATGAATGCCCTTTTGTGAAACTCAAGTTTGATAAGCTTGAGCTGGATCTTATCTGTACTTTTTGCTTTGTAAGCTTATCTGTAGCTGCTTTGCACTAATGCATTTTCTCCAAGCCCTAACCTTAGATCAACTGAGGTGAATAAAGAGAAAGTCTAAAAGCAATGAAGCCTTCCTTTTCTCATAGATCCACAAAACTTTAAAGCTGAATAGGAATTTATGGGTCCAGCCTTCTCCTTCTATCCTGAGGAAACATCTCATTCTAACTTTTCACATTCATCGTTTTCATTTGTTTATTGAATCTGATCAGAACCCATTATCTGGGAACCGAGTGGCATTCACACATTTGTCCCCTTGTAACATCATAGAATAGGAGAATGTTTAAGGAAAAGTTTTCTGAAGGGGCTTTGTTGAAGAAGAGCTCATTCTTCATGTGGCTTTTGTTCTGACAATAACAGGCAGAAACAGAAGATGGCTTACTGCTGTATTGTGGAGAAAATGAACATGGACGGGGTGATTTTATGTCACTGGCAATCATCCGGCGTTCTCTCCAGTTCAGGTAACACTTGCCAAAAATAGTTCCTTTTCCAGTATGATTCCTAGTCAGTTCATTTGGCCAACTGGTAAAATAAATTTTAACTAGCATATGTGCTTGAAAGTCATTGCAAGAAATAGGGGAGAAGTGAAATTTTGTGTCATAAACTTATTTGCACGAGGAAAAATGGGAGGAATAGGGGTGGTAACAGTGTCCTAGGATCCCTTGAGTGACTTTAGACAATTCATTTTTCTGAACCTCAGTTTACCTTCAAAAAAAGAAGCACCAAAGAAAAATGTTGTTCTAAGAGAAGAGAACTCTTCAGTCTTCAGAGATGAAGGTTAAAAAAATGATATTATTGGGGTGGCTATGTGGTGCAGTGAATAGAGCACCAGCTCTGGAGTCAGGAGGACCTGAGTTCAAATCCAGCCTCAGACACTTAACACACACACATGCACGCACACAAACCTAGCCTTGGGACCTTGGGCAAGTCACTTAATTCCAATTGCCCTACCTTCCCCCTCCAAAAAAGCAAAAGACAAAACAAAAAATGATATGATCAAAGGTTAGAAATCACAAACAGTTGAAACTATGATTGTAACTACCTCAGCATATTCAAATTCTGGTGTCTCCCTTGAAACTTAAAAGAGGGAATCTTGGGATAGGACATCAGGACCATATGATGCTCAGAACTCCAAGGTCATTTTTGGGCTCCTTATGTCAACAGAGGCTGAGCACACTGAGGAGATGTTTTATTTAGAGATAGGTAGTGGAAGACAGAGATAACAGCTCCCAACATTTTCTGAAATGGGGTCATTGTAGCCTCCTAAAGCATCATGGAAGAATCACGAGGGAGTCACAGAAACTGGACCCCCATATTCCTAAGAAGTCCCATTTTAGCTTATTCCTCCAGTCCTGAACTCTTTTCCATAAGCCAAATACCACTGTAACAATTCTGAACTTATCTAGGGTTTTCTTGGATAGAGAGTAAAAGGGATGTATGGACGTGCAGCAAACATCCTAATGAGGTTGTAGTTGGCTGAAGTTTAAAAATAATTCAAAAAAGTCATGCCTTTTAGTGCCAAGGTAGTGTGGGTGGAAGCTGAGAAAGAGTCATACCCATCCTAGTTGGGCTAGAATTGGGACCTTTGGCTTTTTTCCTAATTGGGAACTACTTTGGATTTGGGGAACATTTTATGGGGGAAGCTACTGATATTGCAAATTCCTATTGGAGTGGCTATCGGTTGCACTCTTGTTTCCTTCTGAAAATCCCCACAAACCTCTGGGTGAGGGAGCTAGCAGTAGCTACAGATGAGACTGACCAGGTAAGGCTTATAGCTTTCCTGACAGTTCTTGACTGCCAAGTTAGGGTTCCTTTGGACCAAAAGAATAATGGATGGGGGGAAAGTAGGTAGGTGTGCCAAGTTAAGGTAAGGAGAATGCTTTATCCCCCATGAATGTTCCTACCTGCCCCAAATTCATCCCTCAGTGGGATCCTCCTGTGGAAAAAGAAGGATTGCATATTTCATGCAGTTGGGCACAAACAGCTATTTTGACAACCTTGCCAATCAGAATTCAGAGGCTTGGTTTTCACATTTTTATCAATACCATCTAGCCTGGCACTTGGGAGTTGGAAGAATCCTTGGAAAAATGACTGGGATAGGAGTGACTCACATTCTAAAGCTCTGTGCCTCCAGTCCATTTCAGGCAGTTGGCAGTCCCCACAGTGCATTGTAGAAGTGAGGGCTATAGTTTCTCAGGTTTTCTTTTTTCCTGTGAAAAGAGCAGATCAAAGTTTCTAATATAGAGGTTATTTTGACTCAGTCAAGTCAGTCAGAATTGTATCAACTAATAATAATAATAACCATTTATCTAGCACCTGCTCCACACCAGGCACTGTGCTAAAGCATTTTATAATATTAGGTCATTTGATCCTCTCAACTCTAGGAGGTAGGTGTTGTTATTATCCTCATTTTACAGATGAGAACACAGACGCAAACAGAGGTCAAGTGGCTTGCCCATAGTTACAGAGATGATAGCTTTCTAAGGTCAGATTTGAACTCAGGTCTTCCTGACCCGAGACCCACATCTTTATCCAATGTGTCACCCAACTGCCCCTACATCCATATGTGAATGGTAGGGTGGGATAGTTGGGTTTTGTTTTGTTTTGTTGTAGATCTCAAATGTACCTCTGAATAGATTCATTCTGAATACCAAGAGAGTTCCTTCTGGCAAGAGGAGAAATGAGACTATTTGACAAACACTTTCTCCCCCTTCCTTTTCTACAGATTTAATTGTGGAACTGGGGTGGCCATCATTATGAGTGAAAGCAAAATAAAACTAGGCAGCTGGCACACTGTCAGCATCTACAGGGACGGGCTGAATGGGCTTCTCCAGGTGAACAATGGCACCCCAGTGACAGGCCAATCTCAGGTGAGTTTTCCTTTCCCATGCCCAGCCTTGTTTGTAGATTATAGAATTTCAGATATGGAAGGGACCACACAGGCTCAACCCACACCTCATGGAGGAACATTCTACCATATCCCCAGCAAGTGGTCATTGAGACACCCGCTGGACCTTTGCCTGGTGGCAGGGAAACTCACTGCTTCATGAGGAGGCTGATTCCAATTTTGCTGTAGCCTTAATTTTTTGAAATACAGGCAGGATGATGCAATGCATAGTTAGGGCAGCCTTAGAGATGATTTCTGCCTCAGGCACACACACTGGCTATAGGACCATGAGTAAATTACTGATTTCTTAGTGTCCCTCTCTAAGACACACATTTGAGCCAGTGGAGCTAGATACCCGCATTGACAAAACCATGGGTCTATATCCAAAGATAATTAGAAAGTTCTTCTTAATACCAAGCTAAAATCTATCTCTTTAAAATTGGTTATAGGGGCAGCTAGGTGGTGCAGTAAATAGAGCACCAGCCCCAGAGTTAGGAGGACTGAGTTCAAATCCAGCCTCAGACACTTAACACTTACTAGCCATGTGACCTTGGGCAAGTCACTTAACCCCAATTGCCCTGCCTTCCCCCCTCCAAAAAAGCAAGAGAAAAAAATTAGTTGTAGCTCCATTCTTTGGAATAACGTGTTGTTGCACTGCTTCAGTAGTATCCAACTCTTTGTGACCTCATTTGGGGTTTCCACAGCAAAGATGCCAGAGTGGTTTACCATTTCCTTCTCCAGATAATTTTACAGATGAGGAAACCGAGGCAAATAGGGTTAAGTGACTTACCTAGGGTGACACAAAAATACAGTGTATGAAGCCAGATTTGAACTCACAAAGATGCGTCTTCCTGAATTCAGGCCCGCCAATCAATCCACTGTGCCATCTATCTGCCCTTGGGAACTGAGGATAGGGATTCAATAAATGAAACAATCTCTACTCACAACTACTAAGGTATCATCTTATTATACACATTTATTTTCTGACACGTACACAGAAAGCCTTATTCTCTTAGTACTGTGACTTTAAAGTTAGGAGTGGCAGAAGAAAGAAGGCCAGTGCCAGGAGAATTGAACCTATTATTATTATCAAGCCAAAAAGCACCAACATATGACAATCTTTTGATTGAAGAAAAAAATTGCAAAGGTCACTTGGTTCAGTGTTTGAGAATAAGCCATTTATCTAAGGTTTTTAGACCATGTCTGTAAGAAGTGGTGAAATATTTTTAGTTTGGGATTATAAAGTGATTCACCTTACCATTCCCATTTCTGTCATGCACTAGATAATTTTAGTTTCTAGTTTGTAACAAACAGTTTGGGTTAGCAAACTGCCAAGGGAACCTAACTGCAATTATAACCAGTCAGGTATCTGTGTTCTCAGAGGGGAAATGTGGCAATGATGCCTATGTGTATCTGTGACATTCACTTCCTTTCTCCTTATAACCATCTTTGCCCTTGCCCACTGGGGAGACATAATATGTGAGAGCTTATTCCTTGAAAATTTAAGGAAAACAAGGGTAGATAGACTACAACCTCCTTGATTCAGATCCCACTGTTTCCAAGCTCACAATAATTCAGACTGTGGCTCCTATGAGATCAGGCAGACATAAGGCCAGAGTTTAGAGTGACATAAGCAATGACAGGAAGGAGAAGTCAGGATTTGTCTCAGGAAATCACGTAAGGGCTTTAATGAGAATCCTTGGTGACGACCACATTCATTTTTTATAAGTTGACTTAAGTTCATTCTTGTGCAAGCCGTGGAAAAGCAAAGAGTTTGCTAACCAAACAGCATAAAAAAATATAGGGCTGGGGAATAGTGGGCCCAGTTAGGGGTAAAGGCAAAGAGACTCCAATTACATTATAAGGCTTCTTAACTAGCAACTTGAAGCATACGATGTACTAATTAGAAATCAGTCAGTCAATATTTAGTCTTCAAGGCAGGAGCTGGGGATACATGCATGAAAGTGAGGCAGTCCCTGCCTTCAAGGATCTCACATCTTCCTGAATTCTTATCTATTTAATCATTAAAGTATGAAATAAAATAAAATTGAATGTATCTGCAAGAAATAAACTACAAACACATTTCTTTGCAAATCCTACTAGGACACATTTCTACCACCCCCACCCCTTTCAAGAAAAAAAAAATTCCAGATTAATGAGATTTTACAGGAATGAGAACATTCTTCTGGAAAACCTTTGTCTTGTCCCATTGAAAACCGCACAATGTTTAGAGTCAAACTCAAAAATAACTAATCCAAATCGCATTTTTGTTACATAGAATATCAGAGCAAGAAAATCTAAAAGGTCTCTTAGTCCAACTCTCTTACTTACTGAAGAGAAACCTAAGGCCTAGAGAGAGAAGTGACTTTCCCAGTGTCACCCAGGTAGTGATGGAGCCAGGACTAGAATCTGGATATCCTGACTCCAGGCCAATGTTTTCCCCATCATGCCAAAGTGCACAAGACTTGAGTCATGCTTTGCATTATATCTTTTCTATTCCAGAATTTAAAAACATAATTTGTTTAATTGCCAGAGAGTTCTTTGAAGCTTTGACAGTAGGAGGCGATGGATGAGGTTATATGGAGTCATTTCATTTAGTATTGCCCCCTTTTTTCAGATGAAGAAACAGAGGCACAAGAAAGGTGAATGACAGTGGGAGGCAGTGTGCTGTAATAGAAAGAATGCTGGACTGGGAGTGGAAAGATCTTAGCCTGAGCCCCACCTCTGACACTTACTAACTGGGTGACTACAAGCAAAGTATTTCACCCCTCTGAACCTCAGTTTCCCCATCTGTAAAATGGGGATAATAACACGTGATATCTACTTCAACAGGTTGTTTCAAAGATCTAATGAGATAATGTGTTGAGCTAAAAGTGCTATGTAAATGTGAGATATTAAATTAGTAGGAAATCTGAAAATAGAACATTTGTGTTTTGGTGCCCTATGGGTTATGCCAACCACTCAGCTGTTCTTACATGGAAGTATTTTTTTTTTCTTTTTGGAGGGGGAAGGCAGGGCAATTGGGGTTAAGTGACTTGCCCAAGGTCACACAGCTAGTAAGTTTTAAGTATCTGAGGCCAAATTTGAACTCAAGTCCTCCTGACTCCAGGGCTGATGTTCTATTTGCTGAGCCACCTAGCCTCCCTCAAGTATACATTTTTATTATTTTAACTTTATGAAAAATATTTTTCCCAATTAAATGTAAAAATAATTTTAACATTCATTTTTAAAAATTTTATGTTCCAAATTCTTTTTTCTCTTCTTTTCCTCTGCCCCTCATTGAGAAAACAAGCAATTTGAAATAGGCCATACACATGCAATCATGCAAAACCTATTAATATTGAAATATCTTGCCTTTCCTCTACCCACCTCCAAGAAAACTTTTCTGAAATCATGCCCCACAAGGAACTATCCATGGTAGCGAACACAGTAATTTGGGGGTTCAAATCATTTGTAAAACAAAAAATCCTAAAAAGCCATTTGTTAATTAGTTATTAGTCATAAGTTAACATGTTGAGCCTATCTCTTACCTCTTTATAATCTTCCTTTTAAAGTCTTTTGTGTGTGTGGTTTGTTTGTTTCTCCTTTTTAAAGGGCCAGTACAGTAAAATTACATTCCGGACCCCTTTCTACCTTGGTGGGGCTCCCAGTGCCTATTGGCTGGTCAGAGCAACAGGGACAAACCGTGGCTTTAAGGGCTGTGTTCAGTCATTAGCCATCAATGGGAAGAAAATAGACCTGAGGCCCTGGCCACTTGGGAAAACTCTAAGTGGAGCTGATGTAGGTAAGTACCCCACGTGGGATCTGTTAGAATTGCATTCTGGTTTCTCTGGACTGAGTTGGGTAGGAAAGTAACATGGCAGCATGTTACTAATAAAACCAAAGGAGACATGGACAAAGGGAAGTCGAGTTGACTACTTCAAAGATATATGTATCAAATATTTTAGAATCTGACTCCTCTGCATCCCCTACTCATTCACACTGTGGCTACAAGGTAGTGAAGTAGATAGAACACTGGGCCTGAAGTCAAGAAGACTCATCTTCCTGAGTTCAAATCTGGCCTCAGACAGCTGTGTCTGAACTAGCTGTGTGACCCTGGACAAGTCATTTAACCCTGTTTTCCTCAGTTTCCTCATCTGTAAAATGAGCTGGAGAAAGAAAATGCAAACAACTCCAGCATCTCTGCCAAGAAAACCTTGAGAGGGGTGACAAAGAGTTGGGAACAATTGAAAAATGACACACCCAACACCACAAGTCCTGGCCCCAAACTCAGCACTCTATCCCCTACCTGGCATCTGGGTCTTGCTAATAGTAAAACAAATGTTTGTTGAATTGAATTAAATTGAATTGAATCTAATTTAAAAAGATAACTAGCTTCCTATGAGGCACCAGAAGATAAATGGCACATGAATACTAATGGTAATTGCAATGGTAAGTAGCACTCAACATTTTACATAATACTTTGCAAGCATTCCGTCTCATTTGGTTGTGAGGACTTCCCCTTTGAAGCAAGTAGTATGTCATCCTCATTTCACACATGAGGAAACTGAGGCTCATAAAGCTGAAAGCCACATGCTTGTGGTCACAGCAGTTAATAAGCACTGGAGCTATGATCTGAACCCAAGCCTTCTGACTCCAGATACGATGGTCTCTCCACTATGTCACAGATGCCAACAGGTAATCAGTGCTCGAGTTCTTAGGGGATTTGATGAACATTGTAAGCTAGGGGGAAAAATAAAGGAAAATAAATAGATGAAAATTTTAGAAACTAAAATAAAATAAAATGTAAAAATCTGAGCTGAGCCTTGAAAAAGTCAAGATTTTAATAAAATCATATTTAGTGCTGAAGGGATCTAAGACACCATGTAGTTCAAGACCCTCTTCAAGAAAGGTTAATTAACTTGCCTAAGGTCACACTGTTAGTAAGAGATAGTTATGATTTGAACATAGGTCTTTTGACTCCAAATCCAATCTTTTTCCACTGAACCACAGTGACTCCTTAGATTAATAGGGGGTAAGAGAGTATTCTGGGTGGGAGCAATATAAAAGTATGAGATACAGGAACATACATGGTGTTGTTTGACAAACAGTCATAAACCAGTTTCACTGGAAGAGATTGTTCATGAAATGGGAGATAAGACCAGAAAGGGAGACTGGGGCCAGATTGTGGAGGCCTTGGAATTCCAGGCTTATTCCTTTTTCTTTTTTTTTTAAAGCAATTGGGGTTAAGTAACTTGCTCAAGGTTACACGGCCAGTTATTTCTGGGTGTGGTGCTAAGTATCAGAGCTCAGATTTGATCCCAGGTCATACCGACTTTGGGGCCGGTGCTCTTACTCACTGTGCCACCTGGCTGCCCTATTCCAGGCTTATTTCATAGACAATGGGGAACTAACTTTTTTTTTTAAAATAGAATAGTAATATGAATAAAGCAGTATTTTTAAGGAAAAGTCTGTCTGCAGAGTTCAAGAGTTTAAGGAGGAGATTCAAGACAGTTAAAAGACCATTGCTATAGCTTGGGAGCAACATGGGCAATACGAATAATAACGGCTGAAAAGCTGACAGATTCTATTTAGGATTTGGTGCTTGAGACATTTTAAGAAAATGGAAGAACCTTTTATTAGAAGATGCATCTAATATTCTATCCCTGCTTACTAAAGGGAAAGAATCACTCCGCAGCCCAGCCACCTTTCCTCACTCCTGTCTCCCTTACCACCCCTGTACATCTTTCCTAGCATAAGATTCTCTTCTCCAAAAACAGATGTTTATAGACACTTTGCTGACAGGTCCACATGGGGAAGGGGTAGCAATGACCAGCACTCCCGTGTTCTCTTGGGTTCCTATATCAACAGTCTCCTCTGAGAAAGTAGAAAGTAAGGGAGAGATCCTTGTGACCGCCCAATCCAGGATCATGGGAGCAAAGACAGCTTGATCAGTGGGGGAGCCCTTGGAAATCACATGGCTGCCTCTAACGAGGATGGTGAAGAAGGTTGTTAGCCTTTGCCTAGGTCCCAACAACATCTCACCCCCAAACCCATGCAACTCTTCTGTTTGATCTTGGGGCAGAATTCAAAGTAGAAGTAAAATTTTAGGTTGTGTTAATTTATCAGATTAAAGCTAGACAGTCCGTGGGCAAGGACAAGACAGAATGGGATGTGGGGCAGGTACATTTGTCAGGTCTGCAAGGCACTGAAAAAAAAAAGAAAGAAGAAAATGTAGGCTTGAGGCCCAACTCAATCATTAAGTGACTATGACATTAAGCTACTTATCCCCTCTGGCCTTCATCTATCCACTGGGGATTTGCCCCATCTACCTCACAATGTTGTCAGTAATGCACTGCGTAACTTGTTGAGTGTTATGGCATGATGTGAGTCTTTATTATTCTTCTTACTTCATAGGTGTGCCTATGTTGGTCCTTTAAGGGGGTCCAAATCTGTCTCTCTTTTGCCAGCTATAATGATGAATCACAAAGGCCCTGGCCATTTTTTCCTGGCTAAGATTCCTCTTGCTCTGCATTTAACCTGGAATAAGAAATCCAGTAATCGTGAGGCAGAAGCCTCTTATCTGATGGGTGACTGGACTGAGAGTAGCCTTGAGACATAGATTAATTAGGCAGCCATTATCTCACAGGAGCTGACAAATAATGCAGATTTTGCTACAGTGAGTAAGTGCCTAGACCTGCCAACCAAAAGTTTTGGTATCCAGTTCAGTCCAGTATCTATCTCTACAAGTTCCACATTTGGTGTAAGAGAAGGGGACAGGTAGTTGACTTCTGGGCTCCAAGAGCCAGCTATCAGTTATTTGATTTTTTTCCTTATGAACTTTGATGGCAAAAGTCAATTAGTTCATCTTTCATCATTTTTCCTTAAGTATACCAGAGGCAGCGTAGTATAGTGGATAGAAAGAAGGACTCAGGATCCAAATGTAAAGGGTTTAAATCCTACATCAGACACTTGATAGCTATGAGTCTCTGAACAAATCACTTAACCTCTTTAGTTTCAGTTTCTTATAATTGAGGGGGTTGGCTCATTGACCTCTAAGGTCACTTCCACCTCTAAATCTGTGTCCCTATGGTCCTATCCTCTGGAACATGTGCTCAGATCTTGCCATATTTCCCAGTTGAGCATGCTATCTTTGTTTTGAGTTACTCAGCATTAAAAAAATAACTTGTAAATGTAAAAAAAATCCTGCAGATTACATGCTATGGCAGTGGACTTTTCTGATATAAGCAAGAGTAATTTCTTATAATATTATCCTGTTCCAAAAGGCTAGTGAAGCCATGGTAACTCACAGAACAGAATCCTAGAACCTCCGAGGAGACAGGGACTACAGAGGCTGACTAGTCTTGCCCATGCCAAAGTAGAATAGAAAACCCCTCAAATGGGTATTAAAGCTTTCTTTAAATAGCTATACTTTGGGGGTGGCTAGGTGGTGCAGTGAGTGGAGCGCTGGCCCAGGAGTCAGAAAGACCTGAGTTCGGATCCAGCCTCAGACACTTCACACACACACACACACACACACACACACACACACACACACACACACACACACACA
>NW_027185903.1:8791930-8906719 GCF_028583685.1 Petaurus breviceps papuanus
ACACACACACACACACACACACACACACACACACACACACACACACAAAACTAGCCATGTGACCTTGAGCAAGTTACTTAACCCCAATTGCCCTCCAAAAAGCAAAAACAATAATAATAATAATAAATGGCTATACTTTGGGGGAGAATTGTCATGGGTGAACCATGTGTATACAACACCCCCTTCCCCTACAATTCTTACCTCCTTCCTTATCATCTCTTCCAGTGACCACCTCTTCTATAGGTGGGCAGGCACACACACACACCCATCAAACATATTCTTCCTCACACTGTGATCTACCATCTCTCATCTGCTCTCTCATAACCCAATTTGTTCATGTTCTCCAGGCTAATCTGTCCTTCATAGCAAGACCATAGCATCAGAAAATCATTGGCCCTTGGTAGGAGAGGCAGCATTGCAACGCTAGATTTGGAACTAGAGGACGTGGGATCAAATTCTGAATATTCTACTTATTAACTAACTACATGATCCTGACAAATGGATTTACCTCTCTGGGCCGTGTCTATAAAATGAGGAGGTTCAACTACTTTACTTTTTAGCCCCCTTTCATCTCTAAAACTATGATTATAGAAGTAGCTCCAATAATCCTTTCTCTCCTCTCTGTTCCCACTTCCAGCTTCCTTTTTCCTTCCTGCCTAGATTATTAGCCTACTAATGGGTCATTTTTACTCCATTCTCCAGTGGTGGGAAACCTGCAGCCTCAAGGCCACATATGGCCTTCTAGGTCCTTGGGTGCGGCCTTTTGACAGAGTCCAAGTTTTACAGAACAAATCCTTTTATTAAGGATTATTATTATTATTCAATTAAACATTGATTAAGTACCCACTGTGCTCAAGGCCTTGTGCTCCACCCAGTGGGATATATACATTTCTGTTTATAGTCGGGTAAGGGGATATTATATAAGTACAGGTAACTTTAAGACACATTGCTGCCAGATTGAACTCCCTTACACATAGATCTGGTCTAACATAAATCAATCAAACAACATTAAGTATACTGTGTGCCAGGCACTCTGATAAGATTCCTTTTTTAAGACAAATTTAGTGGCTCGCTATTTCTTACTGGGGTCAGCTAGGTGGCGCCATAGTGCACAGAGTGCTGGGCATGGAGTCAGAGAAGACTCATCTTCCTGAGTTCAAATTTGGCCTCAGACACTTACTCAGTGTGTGACCCTGAGCAAGTCACTTAACCCTGTTTGCCTTGCTTCCTCATCTGTAAAATGAGCTGGAGAAGGAAATGGCAACTCACTCCAGTATCTTGGCTAAGAAAACCCCAAAAGAGGTCATGAAGAGCTGGGCATAACTGAAAAATGTCTAAACGACAACAAAATCACCTACTGGGTAAACGTCATCCTCTTGCTTGGCCTTCAGAGCCTTCCACAATCTAATGCCACTCCGTAATTCCGCCCTCATCTAAAACCACTTCCCACTAGGTTCCAACCAGGCTGCACTATTGAGAGAAATGATTATTTCTTTCATATAGTAATAGCTAATTATTGAATTAGAACCAAGGTTTTTCCCCTTTTCTACTTCCTCATTCAAAAGTCAACCAGTGTGGGAGTCTCAAAGACTTTCCCATCCAGGAAAGCTAAGATCTAACCAAAGACAGGACAGAAAATCTAAGTTTAGGCATGAATTCCTGCTCAGTGTCTTTACTCAGACAGGTCTGGGGAAATGTAGATTCTCCCTTTTGTAAGACAAGTGAGAATGGAAATTGATAAGTCTCTTTGACCAAGACTGGGTGCCCAGTGTCACCTGTCTCAAAGATCCTCATTGGAATAAACCCACCCCTCATTATAATATCTATTCTCTCATTAATTGTTAACCAATCAGAGTTGATCGCCACCTTCAGGAATATCCACTCTTCCAAGGGTCTATAAACTGTGAGCTTGTGGCCATTAGTCATCTTTGGTCTGACAGATAGCCAAATGACCATTCCTTTTATTAATAAAATGCTAGTGTTATTAACAAAATGATTAATTACCTAGAAACTGTCTCTCAAACTTTTTAAATGTCACAATGTATTCTGTTCCCCAGACTCCTGTGTTTTCACATTTCCATGCTTTTCATCATCCTTGTGACTGAGAGTCCAAGGACCCTTTCTTTCCTATTGAGTTTCTAGACATTATTCAGATCCCATCTCAAATGTCAACTCCTCCAGGAAGCTCTCCTTCATCCATTCAGTTTGGTTATGATATTCCCCTTCAGCTCTCATGTGTCCTGTCATGTGACACTTGAATATTGTAGTTATCTGTGTTTTTGTTATATCCTCTTACCCAACTAGGAGCTCTGTCTAAAATGTGTATCACCTACAGGGCGGAGCCCAGTAACTGCTTAATCAGTTTTTAAAAATTGAATTGCCATGTTTCTTCTAATAGGCTTAGCCTGGGAGACATTTGTTACTAGAAGGAATATTGGACTTGGAGTTAGAAAAGCTGGGTTCTGAGTTTTCTAGGAAAAAACTTACTTCTTACCTCTGTGACCTCAGACAGCATTACTTGGTCTCTCTGAACCTCATTTTCCTTAACTATAAAATGTAGAGGTTGAACTAGAGGAGCTCTGAAGCCCCTTATACCTCTAAGTTGGGATTCCTGAGATCCTTATCCTGGGTTCATCTAAACCAAAGTTTATCACACAGAAATTAGTAAAAGATGGAAGGGTATGGGGGAGGTCTATGAAGTCTCTGCACTTCAAGGGTCAAAGGTGAGTTCAGAGGGTCTCTCTGAGGACTTTGAATTTTGGGGTCACTAGCACCAATCTGTAGATTCTCTAACTGGACGGAAACCAGCAGCTCTGTCTGTCTAAGCTCTTTGAGGGTCCACCAGATGGGATGCACAGATGATGGCAGATCAGTCACCTGGAAACGAAATGCTTTCTTCACATCTCATTAGTAACCCTTCTAGCCATTCCCCTCCCTCCTCTGCCCAGCATGCTCTGCCTCCCTTCACCCTCCAACACTTGGTCAGCTTCAGAGGCTAGATGAATTCCACAAATACTGACAGAGACAGAGAAACAGTGACATAATGGGGCCAAATGAAGGCTGGTCCATCTCATTTCATATTTCTAAGGATGGAAAGAGCCCCTGGGGTAACCCAGGGCTGGAATGGTAAAAGAGAGGGTAGTGAGTTATTTTGTTTTTTGTTAAATTTATCTGGGGGAAATTCTGAGAGCTATCTCTTCATACTTAGAAAAAGAGCAGAGGAATTATGGAGTATTGGGAGAGTGCAACAGGCAATTGTTGACCCTGTCAGGGAAACGAGATAGCGTTTTCATTTTCTTTTTTTTTTTTAAGCAATTGGGGTTAAGTAATTTGCTCAAGGTTACACGGCCAGTTATTTTGTGTGGGTGCCAAGTAGCTGAGGCCGGAACCGATCCTGAGTCTCCCGATGCCGGGGCCTGGGCTCTTACTCACTGCGCCACCTGGCCGCCCCAAAAATTTTTTACTTTTTATTTTTTTGCTTTTTTGGAGGGCAATTGGAGTTAAGTGACTTTCCCAAGGTCACACGGCTAGTAAGTGTTAAGTGTCTGAGGCCAGATTTGAACTCAGGTCCTCCTGATTCCAGGGCAGTGCTCTATTCACTGAGCCACCTAGCCACCCCCACGTTTTCATTTTCTTAACTGCCTTGGAGCTGCCTCAGATGCCTTCTTCCATCACCTGCTACAGGAAGACATTTTGTTTTCACCTATACTGTTTTTTCAAGGCCAGATTGGAGCCCGTCTGTCTAATTTAGCTCTTTTGTGCAAAGGGAAATAATAGTTTACAAAAGCAGCAAAAAAAACCAGTCAAGTATAAATCAAATATTTTCCATTCCTCGGATGGCATACATTTGCAAATTAAAAAGTAAATCCCTCATGAATTCCCCCTGATAAGTTTAATGGAGGAAAAACCCACCTCCTGCTTGGACTCTTTCAGTGTGGCATTGCCATAGGGCACTTACTGGTCCCTCACAGAGGGTACAGAGGAGGTGGGAATGGTGATTATGAGGCCCATATGTTACTATAATATGGATTGCTCACTGCCCAGACGAAACAGTCAACAACCTCCAGGTAGTTAATGAGCTTAGGCCCAGCCACTTAACTCCTTCAAGGCTTACCAGGCTGAGAACAAACTTTGACTCACAAGACAGCACTTAAGCTAATTGAGGTTACACAAATTAAAATGCTTATAGCATAAACAATCTGGTGACATTCTGAGAGTTTGAATTATATGTTTATGAGAACAACAGAGAGATTAATTAAAGAAGAAAAGACCCAGTCATCCCGGTGAGTGGTTATAAAAATGTCTGGTGAATTAATGTATGATTTTTTGTTTTCACCATGTTTGAGAAAGGCTTTGTGGCACTCTGTAAAACCCCAATGGAAATCAGATTAAAATGAAGGAACAGTTTGACTTGTCTCTAAACTTGATTTGCATTTTTGCTGAGGTAGGAATGCAGTTTACAGGACCAGAAACTAAATCCATAGCACCGGGAACAAGGGTTCTTGTTTCCTGGTGGAATGGTGTCAGAGGACAAGTGCCTTTCTCTGCTAATTCCTCCTCTGTGTGTGTTTAGGGGAATGCAGCAGCGGCATTTGTGATGAGGCCTCCTGCATCAACGGAGGCACCTGCACGGCAGTCAAAGCAGATTCCTACATTTGCCTTTGTCCCCTGGGATTTAAAGGGAGACATTGTGAAGACGGTGAGAAGGAAGTGAGCCGCTAACTAGCAAGCAGGATATGGAATGAGAGGACAGCTGGGTGTAGAGGCAGAGCTTGGTGTCTGACTGTTTGCTTTGTTTATGTATTAGTGTAATTTTTCACCCATGGCACCTTAGCCTCAGAGGGCAGTGAGGGAGTTGCATTTTAAGAAGAGGTTAGAGAATCCTTTGGCTAGGTTGGAACACCCCTCCGCTCATTTGTTTGGACTGGGGCTTCCAAAAAGCCTATACTCAAGTCAGCTGTACCTTGGGCAAAGTGGGATGTGCTTCATTTGGAGCTTATATGAAACTAAAGAGCCTGTAAATGGATAATATATTTGAACTACCTGAAGAACTTGTTCACTTGGGAATATTTGGTTGTTTTTCAAGAAGGAAAGCCATATTGGGTAGACCATACTCTGGATTGAATGGAACCCAAAGAGAAAGAAAAAATTATCAGGCATCCAAAGTTAATCAAGGGTCTCCAATTTTTAGGTCTGATTGGGAAGGGTCTTGAGCAGTGTCCAACATAAAAAATAAAGTAACTCATACTCCTAATCAATTGCCTAAGGCACTAAGACATTCTCATAGTCACATAGCCAGTGTCTTGAAGTCATAACTACCTGACTCCAAGACCAGACCCCTATCCAGTGCATCACAATGAATTTTTTAAAAAATCAGTCATTTCACATGGGGCTCTCAGTGTGTATTCTAATGTCATGTTTGTTTCTTGTGAGACTTTCAGCTTTCACCCTGGCCATCCCTCAATTCAATCAATCTCTGAGGTCCTTTGCTGCAACCCCTTGGCCACTTGAGTCCCAGAATTACCTCTCTTTCATGGAGTTTGAGATCATATTTCGACCAGAGTCAGAAGATGGTGTTCTATTGTACAGCTATGACACAGGCAGCAAAGACTTCCTGTCTATCAACATGGTGGATGGCCATGTGGAATTCAGATTTGACTGTGGCTCTGGAACAGCTGTTCTCCGGTAAGAGCCACTTCCAAGACCACCCCCAAAAGAGTCGTGCATGGGCATTTTTTGAAGCCAATCAAAATTTCCTTAATTGTTTGCTACAAAAGTGAGTATGGTTCACACACCACAATCCAACACTACTCTGCCTTTCGATCTTGAGTTTGTGTTATGTTTTTCTATTGATTGCATTCCAGCCAAACTGGACGGCTCTTTGCCTCCTCTATTTCCCAAATAGGCATCTGCTTTCCAGTCTCTGTGCTTTTGTTCACATGAGTCCATACGCCTGCGATGTTCTCCTTCCATCTCTTCAACTATTGAGTTCCTTCCTATGCTTTAAAGCAAGACTCATGTGCCATTTCTTCTTCAGAGTCTTCCCTAATCCCCTTCCCAGTTCGCTGTTGGTGAAAAGTCTCCCTCTTAGGCCTTCTGTAGCACTGCTTTTTTAATACTCCCTAATACACTCATGTGATAATGGCTTTCATAGTTTTTTTATACTAGTGTTTTCTTCACTTCTACACTGTATATTCTGGGAAGACAGGATTTTGTTTTGTCTCCTCTAGCAGAATGTAAGTCCCTTGAGAGCAGGAACAGCTTCATTTTTGTCTTTATATCCCCAGTGCCTAGCATGGTTCCAAACACATAGTAGGCACTTATATTCTTGTTGGGTTGAATTGCACAACCCAGTATTTTGCACATTGTAGGCAATAAGTAAAAATTTGGTTCATGGATAAATGAATGAATCACATTTAACAATGTCTTCCCTTTTCATGTTTTTCCTGCACATTTCTCCTTTCTGAATCCTGGCCTAATACACACAGATGAGATACTTCCCATAGATCTCCTACCAGCAATGTTTTCTTTCTTAAATGACTCCCCAGCAGGTAGCTGTTCTCTGCCCCAAACAATGGAAAATATTTCTTGCTTGAGGTAAAGATGAAATGCCCTGATTTCTTGATAGGGTAGTAATGTATGAAGCAACCAATTAAACCCTTAATAAATATTAATTTACCACCATAATAATAATGCCTAGAATAGATATGTATGTGTGTGTGTATATATATACATATACATATATATCAGTTTGTTTGCAAAGTGCTTTACAAGCATCTCATTTTATAGTACTATACTTTCACATGGTAGATAATAAATTTTTGTTGACTAATTAATGAAAATGTTAATGATAATTAGTGATCTGCTTCATTATGTGATCCTATGATATGGATAGTAGGAAAGGGAGGGGTATATGGATTTTTTTTATATCCAGTCATCTCCTTGCCCCAAGCCTGAGGATAATCCAACTGTTTTTCCCCTTTCTTTTTATGTCTATCTTTTCTCTCACCCTCTTTCCTAAGTGGTCAGTAATTGCCCAGCCTCAGTGACCCCTAAAAGATTGGGGATCCTAATTTTATACAATAGTGTTTCACAGTTTCAATGGATCTGTTATTTCATTAGTGGGTCTCCATTGATGCCCATGACAACCCATCTGTAACTTATTGGGGGTGATTGCTGTCCATATTCTGCCATAGATCCACCATAGGGAATCCATGCAGCATGCTGGAAGCTGTCCTTCCTCCAAGGATTATTTGGCAGAGCCTTTTCTGCCAGCAGGACATTCCTACTGGATAGAGGATTTCCCCTCCCTTCCAAATAGCCTTATGGAGTGGTCCTCAAAAGGAACCAGACTGACCCTATCATGATAATGAACCCTCCACAACTACAACCCATCATGGCCCTCCACAATCCCCTGAGGACGGAAGGAAGCTTTCCTAATCTATCCAAGGCATTTGGAGGGGAAGGGAGCCCCACCCAAGACCTTTCTTTTCAATCATTTTCCCCATGTGGAAAAGAACGAAAGTTACTTGAAAACAAGTTTATTTTAAATTTTGTTTTAAATGCATCCAATTCTCCTCCAAGGCTTAGAACCTGCTGGCATAGAACCTTACGTTCTTAGAGGCTATCTCACCAAAGTACAGCTGCTACCTGGGATGGATTCAGATATGGGCTAGGAATGGTCCATGGGTCTGGTGTCCAAGCACCAGTTTAGCCCAGTTCAGATTGGCACATTGCCACCAGACTGGCTAAAAAGCAAAGAGTTTTGCTGGCCATCCCAGCTTTTAAACACCATCTAAACAAGAAAGTCACGGAGAGGGGCTGTGATCTGCCCTAGCAAAGACTACCCACACTGAAGAGATCCTAGATCCTAGAAGTCTGTCCTAGGCAAGGAACTGGGAAAACAAAGAGGAGGAAACAGTGTAGACCCTGATCCCAAGGAGCCTACAGTCTAAAAGAAGAAATGAGATCTTTTCTGAATCCTCTGATCCTTCCAATCTAGTAAGAAAAACAGAACTTGTATACAAGCAGTGTGGCACAGTAAAAGCAACTCTTCCTGACATCAGAAGACCCAGGTTTTTCTCTTACCTCTGATGCTTCCTACCTTAGCCAAGTTACTAACTTCCCTAGCCCCAGTTTCCTCACTTGTAAAATGAGAGGGTCAGACTGGATGCTCCCTGGGCCCCTCTAGCTTGAGATCTATAATTCTGCAAATAAAACAGAACATGATATGCTTTTGAGCCCCTTGAATCCTGAGCATTTCTCATCTTTGCATTCATATCTACTCTTACTGTATTCCCCATTTGCTAGTTTCTGCCCAAGACCCATTCACTCAATGAGAATATGTTTCTTGTTCCTACATATGTTTATTTCTTCTCTCCTGAAGCTCCCCAGCATGTTTTCCTTAATAGTGACCCTGCAGCAAGAAATTAGCGATCTCCCCCCCCTCCCTTTTCTTTAAGGAAATTGTCAACTCTATTCAGCTGACATTCTTTACCTTTCTCTAAGAGTATATGGGTGATATGTGACCACTGTTCATTGGCTGTAACTGCTGCTCATTCTCACAGCTGATGGGAAGTGCTAGTTGTGCTTGGTTTAAATGATTCTTAAAAACACTGGTTATTTTTCTTCTGTGACTATTCCTCTTTATCCATCAATGACACTGCCTGCTATGAGGGATGAGCGTTTCTCTGTGTGTGGGTGTGTGTTTGTGTGTGTGTGTATGTGTGTGTGTGTGTGAGAGAGAGAGAGTGTGCGTGTGTGTGTGTGTGTGTGTGTGTGTGTGTGTGTGTAAGGAGTTGTTTAGAGCTGCTGGTTGCGGTACATCAAGACAACTTTGAGTTCTCAGGGCTGATTTTATTTGCATAAGATTATGCAAAACAGTCAAAGCAATTCACCTGAAAGGATTCTGTGTGACAGGTTGAAAAGGGGAGGGGGAAAGGGGGAAACCTTGATTATCACCTTCCCCTTTCAAATTTAATTTCCTCCTGGATAAATGGCCAGAAAGAACAAGTGGAGATTATGTCTGGACCTCTTGGCATACCTAAAATATCAGCTATATCCTCCCCTTCCACCTCCTTTGCAGCTATAGCTGACAATCGGTGCTTAACAGTATTTGGGGACACTGGAGGGATGGTACAATTCTCCTGTCAGAATGTGGTACCTACTTTTTTTTGACACGAAGAACTTTTTCTTCAGTTGTTCAAAGTAACTGTAGCCCTCATCTATCAGTAAAAGGAAAAGAATTCTGGATTGTTAGGTGTGGTAGAAGGAGGTCAATTCCTCCAAACTTCAGAGGCCTATCCAATACTCTGAGGGGCATTTGAACACTTACTCACTAGTTCATTTTTCCTTCTCCTCCTAAATGCCTGCATGCCATTGTGTACCACAGAGGCATACAAGGGACCATTTTTGTATATCCCATTTCAAATACTTCTTGTTGAATCCAGGCCCACAACTCAGTGTTATTCCTAACAGATCTCTCATACTCTACCCTTTCATATCCCATCCATTGCCAAATCTTGTTGCTTCTATCATCATAGTATTTTCCATACAAGTCCCTTTTTCTCCATTCACACAGATGCTGCCCTAATTTAGGTCTCATCCCCTCTTGACTGAACTATTGGAATAACCTTTGCATTGCTCTCCTCTCCCTCACATCTCTCCCCACACTAGTCTATCTACCCAGCTGCCAAGGTAATATCTGTAAAACCAAAGTCTGACTGTATTTCTCCCTTACTCAATGAGCTTCAATGGCTCACTATTACATCCAGAATCAAATACAAACCCTCATGATATTTAAAGCTTTTCTTGACGTGGCCCATTCCCACATTTCAGTACTCCACAATCTAGCTACGCTTGCTGTTTCTCATACACTAGACTCTCCCGTCTCCCATCTCAATGCCTTTGAGGCACTGAGACCAATAGCACCAGCTATATCCCAGGCCCAGAATGCTGTGCTCCCTCACCACTTCCTCTGTTTCCCTGGCTTCCTTTTAGTCTCAGCTCAGTTCAGACTTTCTGCAGGGAGTCTTTTTTTTTTCAAATTTATTTTTTTTATTTTTAGTTTACAATAGTTCCACAAGTTTTTGAGTTCTAAATTTTCTCCCCCTCCTTCCCCTTCCCCCTCCCCAAAGCAGCATTCACTCTGATATAGGCTCTACATACACATTCACATTAAACAAATTTTCACATTAGTTGTGTTGTAAAGAATTATAACCAATGGAATGAATCATGAGAAAGAAGAAGCAAAACAAAAAGGGAGAGAGCAAATAGTATGCTTTGATCTGCAGTCAGACTCCATAATTCTTTCTCTGGATGTGGACAGCATTTTCCATCATGAGCCTTTTGGAGTTGTCTTAGAACCTTGTATTGCTGAGAAAAGCCAAGTTAATCATAGTTAATCATCACACAATATTGCTGCTAATGTGTACAATGTTCTCCTGGTTCTGCTCACTCAGCATCAGTTCAATAAATCTTTCCAGGTTTTTCTGAAGTTCGCCTGCTCACCATTTCTTATAGCACAATAGTATACCATTATATTCATATATCACAACTTGTTCAGCCATTCCCAAATTGATGGACATCCCCTCAATTTCCAGTTCTTTGCCACCATAAAAAGAATTGCTATAAATATTTTTGTACATGTAGGTTCTTTTCCCATTTGTATGATCTCTTTGGGATATAGCCTCTGCAGGAAGTCTTTCTTCATCCCCCTAGTTGCTAGTGCCTTCTCTGCTTAGATTATCTCCCATCCACTTAATATATCTTGCATGCACCTAACATGTGGTCTCCCAATTAGAATGTTAGTTCTTTGACGTCAGGAAGTGTTTTTACCTTTCTTTGCATCCCAAGTTTTAGCATCCTAAGCACTTAATAAGTTCTTGCTGACTGACTGAATTAGATTAACAGAATCCAAACAAAAACCTAGAATTACAATATATCAAAACTGGAACTATATTATTACAGATAATCTAGAACAGCTTCCTTCATTTTTCATATGGTAAACAGAGAACCTGAGAGATCTCATATCTTGCCCAAGGTCACTTGACAGCAGCTGAGACTTAGGGTCATTAAATGATAGAGCTAGAAAAGACCTTCAAGGTCATGTAGTACGGTCCTTTTTTTTGTTTTTTTGTTTTGTCTTTTTTTTTGGAGGGGGGAAGGCAGGGAAATTGGGGTTAAGTGACTTGCCCAAGGTCACATGGCTAGTAAGTGTTAAGTATCTGAGGCCAAATTTGAACTCAGTTCCTCCTGACTCCAGGCGAGTTCTCTATTCACTGTGTCACCTAGCTGCCCCTAGTCCTTTCATTTTGCAGATGGAGAAACTTAGTGTCAGAGATACTAAATCCTTCTTGCCAAAACTATCCAGGTCTTTAGACTTCAAACAAATCATGTCCCCTTTTCATTAAATCTTGCTGCCCTTTTCTTCTTCATCAAGGAAATGGCATTGGCCAAGTCATTTGACTTTAAGAGATTATAGAATCATAGGATCACAAAACTATGAAGCTGGGAGAGACATTAGAAACTATCTAGCACAACCCCCTCATTTTACAGATAAGGAAACTGAGTTCAAATGAGGCTAAATGGCTTGCCCAAGGTCACCCAAGTAATAAGTGCCAGAGGCCAGATGAAGTGGGCAGATTTGTCTTAAGCTCAATTTAGCAATCAAGGTTACCAAAATGAGCTCTTAAAATGAACCTTCTTTATCTGGTGAAGGAAAACCTGACTATTGACTAAGCAAATGACCTTTGTAGGAGTAGAGCTCAGATGTAATGCTATTCAAATAACATTTATTCAGAAAACAAATCACCCAATCCATGGTGCTCCTTCTTTTATTGCATATTGATTTAGCCAAGGTGATTAAATTCTAATTGCTAAGGACAAATCACAAGAGTATTTGCTAAAGCAAATAATCTGCCAATATTTTGTCTGCTGCTTTTCTAAAGCTAGTCTGAGAGTGAGAGAGACTCATGGGTGTGCTGGAACCAGCTCCAACAGGTTCTTGAGAGCAATTGTTAATTTTCAACACGAGCATTCACAAATGCTTGATTTATGGTGTTGTTGACTGCCTAGACTTAAGAAAGCAAAGGAGATAAATGTTAATAACATAGATTAAGCTTAAAGGTGTATCATGTGTACATTTTTATTTCTGGAGAATTAATTGTTAAACATATACCAGCACACCACTGGATAATTTAATACAGATGCAGAGCTTCTAAAAATTGAAGGAAACGGTCCCCAGAGTATGACCCAGACACCTTGTCTTCTTTGTGATACCTCATCATAAAGTATAGTATATGACTGCCACATTCTGTTTCTTGAACAACATGAGTAGAATATTTAATATCGACATTCCACTGGCATTGTTCTGTGGATACAAGGGATGGAATACGGTAGTCATGAAAGGACTAAAAATGCATATCACTCAGAGAGCTCTGGTGAAGTGCATGATGGGTATGAGCAGGCTGCAATATATAACTAATGAGGGATTTGGAAGAACCAGAATAAAGGATGTCATCGGGGAAATGTTTTATAGAAAAGTTAGACATGTGCTAGTCATGTGGGAGGATGAGAATTCATAAGCAGATGGACCAAGTGCTCCATTGGTATCCTGGAGTTATCGAGCCCAAGGAGGGCACCCAGGGCATTGGGTGGTCTTCCAGGAGTAAACTTATGGAAGAACAGAAGTTACTCTGGAAGGAAAGGTGTAGTTGGGTTACGATCTGCATCATTAGAAGGAACATCCACATCAGTGAAACCACCACTGAACTCAGGGATCCATGGCCCTGGGCATATATTAAGTCTCCTATGGCTCATTCAGGACTTAGATACTTTTGCCATAATTTAATCATAGGTACTTCCTGAGCCATCTTCATCCTTATCATGATACAGAAGTCTTGGCATTTAGCTTTAACAATGCTTTGCCCTAGTAGAGAACTTTTGAATGCTTTTACAAAGCAGGTTTGCATTGATTATATCCATGTAGCTTCATGGAAACATGACATAGTCAATAGGAAGCTATTCTCAGGGTCACTAAGACCTGGATTCAAGTCCTGCCTCTGGTACATCCTGGCTGTAGGACCCTTGACAAGTCATTTAACCTTTTAGTATACTAAGTGGATTTCTTCTTTTCTTTCTTTTTTTTTTTGAGGCAGAGTTAAGTGACTTATCCAGGGTCACACAGCTAGTGTCTGAGGCTGAATTTTAATTCAGTTCCTCCTGACCCCAGGACTGGTGCTCTATCCTGTGCACCTCTTACCTGCTTTATTGGACAATTTTCTTAGACATAAGTTGGAAAAAAGGTGTCTACCTACATTGGAAGAGGGAATTTCCTCACCCGTAAGTTCCCTTTATCAATGAAATCACAGGCCCAGGTCCCATCCCTACTTTCTGTTTAGCTTAAAAACATCCTTTAAATGTTTTTCTGTTCATGTTTCAATCATGTCTTACTATCTGTGACCTCATTTGGGGTTTTCTTGGCAAAGATACTGGGGCAGTTTGCCATTTCTCCCCCAACTCATTTTACAGATGAGGAACAGAGGCAAACAGGGTTAAGTGACTTGCCCAGGATCACACAGCTACTAAGTGTCTATGGCTGGATTGGAACTCAGGTCTTCCTGACTCCAGGCCTCATGCTCTATCCACTGTACTACCCAGCTTCCCCCTTTGGATATTGGCAGGGCAAGTATTCCTGTTCCCATATTACTGAGGTTGAGAAGACTGAGATGTTGCCCTAGTTATACATCTAGTTAGTGACCAGGTTCCCAGATCTATAGAACAGGCTAGTGGGTTTTTTTCCTAGTAGGCCTGGATGGTATTTATCTTGTACAAATACAATAAGAGTCCTTAGGAATGAGAACTCATTCATAATCAGTTTCCTTCTCCCTTCAGGAGTGAAGATCCCCTTTCTCTAGGTCACTGGCATGAACTACATGTGTCGCGAACAGCAAAGAATGGGATCTTACAGGTGGATAGGCAGAAGACAGTGGAAGGCATGGCAGAGGTAAGACACAAAACCCATCATGCTGTTTTCCTGTCAGTTAACATCAAGGAACCTAACCATTTTAAGCCTGGGTAAGTATAGAATCATGAGAAACAGCATGGCATAGTGGATGGAGACCCAGCCTTAGAGTCAGGAAGCCATGGCTTGGTATTCATCTCTCTGGAAAATACTGACTTCGTGATACTAAGCAAATCAGCTAACCCCTTAGTGTCCTAGGCGGCCCTCTAAGACCCTCTAAGCAGCCAAGCAGTTATTGATTTGCATTGGTAAAGACTCTCACCAGGCATCTCCTATACCAGGAAAATTACAGATCTGGTTTTAAGAAAATGGAGCCATAAGCTCTCAGAGGTAGAAGACATCTCAGAAGTCGATAGTTCAAACCATACCTGAATAGTAATCTTCTTCCCAAAGTCCCTGAAAAGTGGTTATTCTGCCTTCAAATTACCGGCTATGACAAGGTAAACTTTGTGTTGTCATGGTCCCATGATCTCTGACTGCCAGCACCCCAGGATGTAGATGAAAGAGAATAAAGAAGACCTCAGTGTGGTAAAGGAGGTCAGTTCCTCCAAATTTCAGTGACCTATCCAGCACGCTGAGGGGCATTTGAACACTTTCTCGCAGGTTGATTCTTCCTCCCCACAAATGCATTGCATACCATTGTCTGTTATGATCAAGCCACAGAGCCATTCGTTTTGTATCCCATTTCAGTGCTGTCAAATAATAAATGACTGCAACTTTGTGACACAGAGTCCTCATGTCCCAGCCATTAGGTGTCCTCCATGTCCAAAACTTGAGATACCCTATATCACAACAGGTATACAGTATTGCCCTGAGAACACACATAACACAAGGAAATACAAACACAGGTACACAAGAAAGCTTTCAGAAAACACTAGACCACAGGAAAGTAATTGCTCTGTCACAAAGGGATTCTCCTTTCACACAGTCAGCTCTGCCACTATACCATAAGGGTAAGTTTAGCAACACCATCCTCAGAATAAGGGAAATACAAGTTCTCGCGGGGGATATTGGCAGCAAATGTTGCCTTCTAGTTCCCACAGCTTCCCTGTAATACTTGAAATACCTTTCATGCCCTGGTTAGGAAAGACTATCCCATTCCTTTCAGCAACATAACTGAATCCTCACGGTAAACCCTTCTTAAGAGACATGCTTTGCTCTTATGTCCATGAGCTGCCCTTACCTCACTGAGGAACTGCTATAAATCCTCTACCAATGGAGCCCTAAATTCCAGTTTAAAAAAATAATAGTCATAATATTCTCATAATTATTTTCACCAATGAGAAAACTGAAGAACATAACTATGAACTAACTCCTCAGGAGTTAACACCCAAGTCTCATGACTTCTGGTCCGGGGGCCCCCTCCTCTTATTATACACTTCCTTAATTTCTCCTACTATTCCTGATTTGATCAATTAATCAGTCAACAAGCATTTTATTAAGTGCCTGCTATGTACAAAGCACCATGCCAGGCATTGGAGATACAAATGCAGAGAATAAAATAATCCCTAGTCTTTTTTTAGGCAATTGGGGTTAAGTGACTTGCCCAGGGTCATACAGCTAGTTAAGTATCTGAGACTGAATTTGAACTCAGGGCTAGCACTTACCCACTATGCCACCTAGCTACCCAATCCCTGTTCTTAAAAATTTACTTAAAGTAAAATTACATAGTAATGGAGGAGCCAACACCTACAAATACAAGTATATTCAGAATAAATATAAAGAAAATGCATTCAAAGTAGTCCAAGAAAATGTAATTAGGACCTTCTAAACATAGCCAAAGGAAAGAAAAGATTTTCAGCATTGGTGTGTGTGTCCAAGTAAAACAACCAAAACAATCTTTCTTTCACTACCTCTGGATAAGACAAGCTCTTGTTCTCCTGTGTGGAAGAAGAAACCATGACCTGGACTGAGCATCAGATTGATGAGCATAGTGCCAATGAACTGCCTGGTCCAGGAAGAATAAGCTTCCAGTCGGCGCCATTGCTATATCAATCAGAGGCCAAACCCACAATACATTGGAACAATAAACTGGGAAAGCACTTCAGGTCCCACTTCCAGATTTTCAGTCACTTCTCACACAGTGGTAAGAGTCTTCTGACATTATAATGAGCATGTCAACTCTCATGTAGATCAGGAATGGGATAGATAAAACCTAAAGATAAATTTTAATCAAGAACTTCAACTCTCACCAAATCTTTAACCACAGCTGGTGAGAATCAATCAATAAACATTTCTTCAGCACTTATTATTTGCCATCCACTGTGTTAAATAAATATTGGGTATACAAAGAAAAGCAAATATTGTCCTTGCCTTTTTTTTCTTTGAGACCTAATCTCCCTATTTTGCGCACACCAGAAGTACAACAGCCACTTGTTGACCCAAATTCACTGCTGATTGGCAGAAGATTTGACCTTCTCCATTTCAGACCTGGGCTGGGTTCACCACTCCCTATATAGACTGGTGCCCACCCCCACCCCCAATTCCATGGACTTATCATATTGTTACCACTCTTAGTGTGGACACCCATTTGTCTTTAGTCCTACTGCAGCTCAGAACTTCCAAGCTTAAGAGATCTACCAGCTTCAGAATGCCCAGTAATAGAGATTATGCCCAGAAGTCCTTGCCTTTCCAAGAGGTTACATTGTAATGGAGGGAAATAATATGTGTATAAATATTTACATGTAAAATGTATAGAATAGATAGATTACCTTAGGAAGGAAAGTTCTCTAAGGAAAAAAGATGGACACATTTTACAGTTTTGAAGTTGAATTCATCTTACTTTCCCAAAAAGCAAAGAAGCTTCACAGCCCATACATAGAATTTTTAGTTACAGCAAAGGTGTCAAACACTAGGGCAGAACCATGTTGATTAGGGAGGGATGGCTAGGTGGCGCAGTGAATAGAGCACCGGCCCTGGAGTCAGGAGGACCTGAGTTCAAATACAGCCTCAGACACTTGACACACTTACTAGCCATGTGACTTTGGGCAAGTCACTTAACCCCAACTGCCCTCCAAAAAAGCAAAAAAAATATATAATTAGGGAAATGTTTAACAAAATAAATGAAAATGCTACAGAAAATAGGTAATGCTAATATGTGGTTTTCTAAGTCAATGTGCACTAGAAGGGATCTCTCTGTGCCATGTAGTAACCCTCATTTCTATTTGAGTTTAACCCCACCAAGTTACAGGATCATCAGGAATCTTCTATAGCACTGGAAGGAATCACCTCATGAGTCCTAAGCCCAACTTTGTTTTGAATTAATGTTGAGTTTAACAAACTGCCATTGTTCTCTCTGCCCTTATCCATCTGTAAAATGGGAATGATAGCATAGAGTGAGGGTGTCATAAATGGCCATTAATTGCATTGTTTGTGAAGAACTTAAGAATTGTCATTTTATAGAAGACCACATTTGCTCTTAGGATGCATATGACTCCGCAGAACTATCATTACAAAGAATACTAAAGTAATAAATAGCTAGTCTAAGAGTCAGAAAGGTTCAAGTTTCTTCTCTGCCACATACTGGCTGTGTGACCTTGAACTAATGACTTACTTTCCCAGTGTCTTGGGCATTTTTTTAAGAGACAAAATTGAAGAGAAGGTGCAAAAATGCAGCGTGGGAAGAATTTCCTCACCCAGAGTTCTCTATGAAACCCCAAGTTTGGGACAAAAAAATCTATGAATATGAAAACTCACCCACCATATCTGAATATGAGACTTGTACCTAAATGGTGGAAGTCAGTGTCTTCCTTTGTCTCTGCTTGAGTCAGCCCTGGCTCAGTGGGAAAGGGCTAGAGAGTCAGAACTGCAAACTGTTTCAGTAAGTGACTCCTAAGTGTGTAAAGAATTTCTGTTTGCAGCTGGTCTCTGAACCAGAGAGAGCTGATTCTGCTCTGCAGAGGAATGAGTGTGTTGAAAGCTGAGCTGTAACCAGTTCCCTTGCTTGGGGATTTTGTGGGAGGGTGTCTTGTAGGGGCACAGCCAGGTGAAATATATTGGGGAATAGGGAGAAGAAGTGGACAATGGAACACAGCTTAGCGCCTGGGGTTTTTAGGTTGATAACAGGGACAGATCTTGAGCCTTCTGGGAGTGCTCAGTGGGCAACACTTAAAAATTCCCCTCACCCCTAGAAAGAGAGAGCTGAGCTAAGGAACAGGGAAGCCCTGGGTTCTTGGTAACTGAGGAATCTCATGTTTTCAAGGGCCTTGGACGGCCTTAGCATGGCGTGTTTGCTTAGCTATCTGAGGAGCCTCCTTCCAGCGAAGCACAAGAGGCTGATCCCGACATGAAGCCTTTTCTCTAGATTGGAGACATATAGGCCTTGCTTTGATCCTTGTTTGTTTCTTTCTTTCTTTTATCCTGCCCTGCTGGATGACAGCTCTTATCAACAGGAGGGTGGGAGAGGAAAGGAAGATGATTTTGATGGGCACCCCAGGAAATCCCTTCCCCCTTTTCTACCTGGAGATACTAGAACTTTATTTGCAATGCACCTTTCACATCAGCCTCTTTCCAAACTGACTTCTTTATAATCTTTCTCCCTGCATTGACTTATTTCCACTTGGAGTCTATGGTGGGAGTTTCTTATCCAGTATTAAACTGGGGCACTGCATCCTTCTTAGGCCAGACATGAACTTCTTAATTAAAAGGATTTCTAAAAGCCCATCTGCCTCTTTGATAACCCTCAATTAACATGGACCCATCAAGCTGACAAGGTGTTTAGTAAAATGCTTCTCCTGCTGCTATTTTGGGCACCTCTTATAATGAAGTGATTCATTCAATAGTTGATATTATATTAATATGCTTATATATCACCCATAGAACTTTCATCCCCGAAGCTCTCAGAGTGCTTTGAAGGGCCTCTCTGTAGACAGTCTCACATAACCTGGTTATCTAGAGTTTAGAGTCTGGGCTGTTGCAAACTCCCTGCAAGTTTTTATGTATATGGGGTTGGAAGAATTTATCTTGATGACAGAGGAGCAAAGGATCATAGGTTTAGAGCAGTAAGGGACCTCAAAGGCCATCTAATCCAACCTACTCATACTATAGATTAAGTAATTCACCCAAAGTCACACAGTTAGTAAGCATCAGAAATGTGATTTGAACCCAGATCCTTTAGAGCCAGAGTCCTTTCCAGTGTTCTCTAAGGAAGTAGTGGATGGAAGGGTCTTACCTGCTTCTTCCATCCTACATTGAGGAACCCATGACTGTTACAGAATGGTGTAAAAGTTTCATGGTTGGCCTATAGTTGCCATGAATGGGACTTGAGATTTTCTGTACCCTCCCTATTCCTTTGCCCCCAGCAGGCACAAAAGAACTCTGTTAGTCTAACAATCTTGGGTTATATTTTGTTGTTTATTCTTATTTTTATCATTATGATTATTTTTTTCTCTTTAACTCTCATGTCAGGGAGCCTTCACTCAAATTAAGTGCAACACTGATATATTCATTGGTGGAGTCCCCAACTATGACAACCTAAAGAAGAATTCAGGCATCCATCAGCCTTTCAGTGGGAGCATTCAGAAGGTACATTTTCATTTATTATTGTGGGACATTGACTGAAGTCTTCATACAAAAATTGCTATGGGGTAGAATCTTTAGGATGATGGAATCAAAGAACCAGAAATTAAGATGGGTCCATCAATCGAGGCATGGCTGAATAAATTATGGCATATGAATGTAATGCAATACTATTGCACTGTAAGAAATGATGAAAGGAACAGTTCCAATAAAACCTGTGAAGACTTATATGAATTAATGCAAAGTGAAGTGAGTACAACCAAAAGAACAATTTAACAACATTTAAAAAATAATTTTGAAAAATTCTGAGCAATGCAATTAGCCACGATTACAGAGAACCCGGAGTGAAGCATGCTACCCATTTACTTATAAGAGAGGTAGAAGAAACCCAAGGTACAGAATGAAAGGTTTTGGTCTTTTTTTTTTTTTGGATATGGACAAGGAAGAATTTATTTTTGCCTGACTGCATATTTGTTACAAGGACTTTGTTTTTCTCTTTTGAATTGGTGAGAGAGAGAAAAAAAATTTTTTTTCATTAGAAAAAATAAAATAAACTTTTTACATAACTTATCATATTAAAAACCAATGCTACCCCAAACCACAAGATTATATCAAAAGATGAAGAAAAATACTTCAAAAAAAATACACTAATTTATACTAAAAACCTTTTCTAAAAATAGGGGCATTGACTATCCACTTAATATGATAAAAGTATATACAGAACATCCCAAAAATCTTGGTGCAATTTTAAACTTGAATAAGATTAAATAGTTTTAAGGCTGGACCAAGACTTTGCATATCTAAGTATGTCTAACTGTTACAGATAACTTTTAGAAATTCTCTCAACATACCACCTCCAACTACTCCTGACTTGTTTCAGGACAATGATGGTGTCATATGCTCCAAATGTACCAAAAGACCCTGGGATATCTCAAGAAGGAGAGCAGACCATGGTATAGTCCAAAAAGTCCTACACTGGGGAGTAGGGAAGAGTAGAAGGAAGTCTAAAATCTATTCTTGGCTCTATTCTCCTCTCTGGAATTTCTCTTTGGTTCACTCAGGACACATGCCAATTTGTAGAACTGTGGTGGGCTTTGGGTTTGGGGTTTTTTCCCTTCTTCAGTAGTTGCAGAATATCAATCATGTACCTGAATTTATAAGAATTAGGGTTGAAGGAGCCTTGCAAAGAGGGTTCAGAAGCCATTCAGCCACAGAGACCTGGTCCTGCATGAAATGCTGTGCACCAGACCTACTCCTCCATCTCTTCTCTTCCCTATTACACTAAGCTAGAAGAATGCACTCTCTCTGCAGCAATAACTGAGTTAATTCACAGGCACAGATTTAGCAGAAAACCAAACAGCATAAATAACAAGCAGGAGCAAGGCACGGCCAGGCTACTTTACCTCGCTGGGCCTGAGTTTCCTCATCCATAAAATAAGAATACTGGACTAGATTTCTAAACTCCATTCCAGCTCTAAATCTGTGCCCCTATGATAATGTTTAAGTCCACCTTGATTCCTTAGAACCATAGACACAAAGAGCAATAGACTCAAAGGGTTGAAAGGGACCTTGGAGATCATCTGGTTCTACCTACTTATTTTTACAAGTGAGCAACATGAGTGTTCATTTAGCTCAGATGTTTGCTGTTCTAGGATGGCTACAATCCCTAATCTTCCAGGAGTATAGATCTGACCATGTCATTCCCCCTACTCAACAAACTCCAGGGGCTCCTGTATTGACTACAGGGTCAAATATAAAATCCTTTGTTTGACATTCAAAGCTCTTCACAACCTGGTCCTTCCCTGCTTTTCAGATTTTTTCACACTGGCCTCCGTGTTTTTTCTTGCACACAACACTCTATCTCTAGACTCTGGGTATTTTCACTGGCTATTCCCATGGCTTCCATTCTCTCCCTCCTCATCTCCTCCTCCTGGCTTTTCTGCTTCCTTCACGTCCCATTTAAAATCCCTCCTTCTGTAGGAAGTCTTTCCTGCTCCTCTTAATGCTCATGCCTCCCTCCATCTCCTATTTATTCTGTATATAGTTTGTTTGTACACAGTTGGTTTTCATATTGTCTACCACATTAGATTGTGAGTTCCTTGAGAGGGGGCATTGCCTATTACTTTACTTTGTATTCCCAGCACTCAAAAAAGGGCCTGGCACATAAGAAGTACTTAATACAAGCTTATTGATTGACTAGCTCTATATATAACTGAGTTGATTAGCCATCATCTGTCTCATTATTTCTTTGTGACAGCTTCCTCCTTCCCTTCTTTCCATTTCCGCATATACTGGATTCCTCTCCAAATTGTTACTTCCTTAGAGAAGCTTCCATTGTTTCTATTATTATTGGCTCTCATCTGCCCTCCCCTCCCTTCATCCCCACTCTTGCCCTGAAGCTTAAATAGCCACCCCTAAACTCTACCCAGTTTTATAGCCCTTTATAACTGGCTTGTAGAATGGAAATTTCAGAAAGATTTTTGTCCTGTTGATATTAAGGTTGGAAGGAAGGAGAAAGTTGGGAAGAAGAGGAGAAAAATAAAAGTAAGAGAGACTCCAAGTTTTCTCTCAGCTTGAGTTATCTGCTTCCAGGACCCAGGCAAGCCTTCCAAAGTCCATATTCAGGGCAGGAAGTAATATTGGTTCACTCTTGTTCACACATATTGCTGAGTTCCCCTAAGAGGTGACCTTACTATCTCAAAGTAAATACACATTCTGTCCCATAGATGGACAAATAGTGTCCACTTATTAGGGGTTGGAGGTGGGGAATGTCACAATTCAGAATTCCCCTCGCTTCATGTGAGATCAGAAGCATTCTTTAATAGAAACCTTCATGGGAAAGGGGAAGGAAATGAAAGATATGAGTTTTTAGAATTTCTGGCCCTATGAATATGCTAGAAAGTCACAGTAGGAGAAAAGGCATGGCAGTGGGAAAGCAATGTGGGTAGACTGTAAAGGTAGATTGGTAAATCATGTTGGAATGGCCTCCCCATCAGCCTTCTTGACTCTAATCCCTCCTTTCTCCAATTTATCCTTCATAGCAGTGCTCAAGTAATCTGACACCTAATGCTCACTATGCTTCTTTTTCTGCCTCTGCCCTTTGCACATGTGAAACATAGACATCCCCAAGTCTGACTTGCCTTGGAAGCTGTTGAAACCATTTACATCCTTCACCAGCAACTTATACGCTTCAGAACTATTCTGTCCATTCCCAAGTAATTTCTGTTTTCTTTTTGTACCAGAAATAGGAGAATAGGGAAAGTTAGAAAAGAAAAAAGTCATTTGGAACTTTCTCCCAACTTGAGTTCTCTTACCCCCTCTTTTTTCTCCTCTTTGAGCTTCAGCCGCACTATCTTTCTACTCAAAAGCCTTCAGTTGTCTACTGAACAAAACATGGACCCTTTTTATCTTTGCATTTCAAGCCACTCTACAATCTGGCTCCTACCTGTCTTTCTAAGTTTATGTAATACTATTCCCTTTTCAATGTTCTAGAGATACAGACTAGGCTGCACACCATTTTTTATCCTTCTCTTCCTAGTTTCTTTATCTCTTCTTAGGCCACCATGCCCCAAAGGACTTCACTCCTACTGACATTCCTCACCTACATCCCCACCTAAAATGCTCCTTTATTTCAAAGCCCAGCTTAGACACCAGGTCCTCCTTAAAGCCTTCCCTGACTCCCACTGCTAAAATTGTTCTCTTCCTTTGCCTGACCCACCCAGTTCCCTACTTCTTCAGATTTTTCATAGGACTTTGCCTACAACTCTCCCATTGTGCTTATATTTTGCTCGTATCAGTTTTTTTTTTTATCAAAATGTTTTTGTCTCATATGACCAGCTTCCCAAGTGCCAGGTTTGTATCATTCCACCTTCTTGCAATGATCCCTTGGTACCCTTCTCAGAGCCTGGTACATAGTAGGCATTAAATAAACATTTGTTGGATTGCGTTGAATTGTAGATTGGAGAGATTTGACTTATCAGGAGGGTGTCTTTTTATTCTAATGCTGTATTATGTACTATTAAATATATTCTATAACATATCATAACATTATCATTAGTGAGATTTTAAGTCTGTCTTTTGCATTTCCATCAGGTTAGAGGTCAATATAAGCAGATGGTAGAAATATTTAATCTCGGTGCTGAGAGTTACTCAGAATCACAAAATTCCTGACCCAAGTTGTACTAAGTAATGTTTTAGAAGCTCACATAGAGGGCCACTGAATTCTTTCATTGCTTTTTCTTGTTCCAAGATTGTCCTCAATGACAGAACCATTCATGTGAAGCATGATTTTACTTCTGGTGTGAATGTGGAGAATACCGCCCACCCATGTGTGCGAGCCCCCTGTGCCAATGGAGGCAGCTGTAGACCCAAGAAGGATGGGTATGAATGTGACTGCCCCTTAGGCTTTGATGGGCAACACTGCCAAAAAGGTAAACACCAATAGTGTAAAAGTCTCAGCTTCTTGGCTTGGGGGGAGAGGGCGTAACAAAGACATTGAACTATTGTTAGAATAAGACTATAACCTTTCACATATTTGAAGCTATTAAAATGTATGTATGTATGTATATATGTGTGCATGTATGTCTGGCAGGTGGGGATGGGGGGGAGGGTGCAGACCCTTTAGAACATAGACCAAAATTAGCCCATACACATAACAGATATAACATATAATAAAACCCATACTTATAAGCAGAGGTGCTATTATATGGAAATCTACTAATCAACCCTGTCCAATTTCAGAAATATTTTAATATTAAGTATACTATTAATGAAACTAAATTTTATATTAACATTTTGGGGCATTTAAAACCAACTAAAATTTCAATACCCTTTTTACTAGGAGTTGTTGAAGACCCAAATGTAAAATTATCTGCACTAATAAACAGACAAAAAGAAAAAAAAAACACTCATTAGAAGATATTTTTGAGCCATTCAGATTTGAATAACTTGGTTTTGATAAAAAAAAAAACTGCAAAAATATTTCCTTCTCAATTGCCTTTGTTTATCTATTCAGATCTCTTTATCTATCCAGAGTTCTAGGAATGGTCATAAATATAGATCTTGTGGCCTATGGGCCACTTGTATGTAAATGGACCAGTTGCTGACATTTCTGGGTCATAGGACACAAGCCCTGAGAATAAGTAAGCACTGGATTGTGTGTTTCTATTTACTCAAAAAGTAAAAGAAATAGTATGGGATGAAAATAAGTTTTGCAGCTGACTTCATAAACAAATGCAATGTACTCTGTCTCTCTTTTCTATTTCCTTTTTTGATCGTAAGGGGTATTCATGGGAATCTGTGTGTAGAGAACTATGTAGGTTCACAGATTGTATTTATCCAGTGATACATGGAATGGCACATAGAGAAGTCGATTTTTTGAAAGAAAGAGAATGACAAAAACCATAGGAGTTTGTAAATTTTGAAAACAGCACAGAAATTTTGTGCATCTAATGTATTTTGAAAACTACTTGGTAAACTCCAAGTGTATCTACCAGGCCAGCCACTGTGCCAGCTATTGACACGCAGCAGGGAAGCTCAATTAGCATTTTGACAAATTAGTCTCCCTTTATGCTTCAAGCCAGCAACTTGTTCCCTTCATAAGTTGTGTTCACATTAGTCTGCCGTTAGTGATTTTTTGCTCCATAAAATTATATTCATTTAGCTCTTACAGGTATGTTTGAATTCCATAAACCTTCCTTGGAGCAAAGCTCAGCCTGTACTTTAATATGCTAACACCAATGAAGAAAGTCACCACTGGTGCCACACTATGGGAGGAGTGCTAGAACTGGGGACAGGTGACTTGGGTTAGAATTCCAGCTCTGTCACTTACCACAAGTGTGACCGTGAGCAAATCACTTAACTTCTACGTGCCTCAGTTTTCTCATCTGTAAAATAAGGAGGTTGGCTTTAAGGACACTTCGGAGATTCTCCAACTTTAAACCTATGATTCTTTTTTTTTCCTTTTGGAAAGGGGAAGGCAGGGCAAATTGGGGTTGACTTGCTTAAGGTCACAGGGCTAGTAAGTGTTAAGTGTCTGAGGCCGGAGTTGAACTCAGTTCTTCCTGACTCCAGGGCTGGTGCTCTATTTACTGAGCCATCTAGCGGCCCCTAAATCTATCATTCTTTAGGGCTGTTTACTCTGGTGCTACATGTGAGGAAGTGTGTCTGACTTAAATTGGAAGGGAAAAATAAATGAAAGCCTAGTTTATGAACCTGCTCTTTTTTTTCCCTGTTGGGATATATATATACATATATATATTGCACATACATGTAATATATCGATACATATTTTATGTATTACATATAAATATACATAATATATGTATCTTATCGGTATATTGTGTATATATGCATGTTGCGTATATATTATATATAAACATATAGCATTTATATTATAAATAGCATACTTTGTGTGTGTGTGTGTATACACACACACACACACATAGCACCATAATTCCATATTAAGAAAGGCATCTATGAGCTTTTGTCTACTGGGATTGAGCCTCCTGAGAAAGTCAGAGAAACCTCAAAATAGCAGCTGAGATCTGCAGGGTATCTATGGCCTCCTGGCCTCTGCCTCAGCAGCTTCCAGATGCTTGAAACATGGCAGGAGAATCTGTCTGCTCTGCTGTACAGACAGAATCTGTCTTTGAACTTTGTAAATGAGAATGCTGCAGCTAGCAAAGTCATCTTTTATCAGTCCGCCATCACCAGGAGGGCTTGTTTATATCCATGGCAGTTTGCATCTCATCATTCCTACCCTCTTTAAGCATGGCATGAGAGAATTAGCAGGGGCCAGGGTTCTGACTGGGACTGTTGACAGCTTTCTTCCAGTCTTTGTACTACCTACCCTCCAGGTGAACCATTAGAATTTTTCACTTTTAAGTCAGTATCTGGAGATAGAATTTATATAGGAAAGAATATTCCAACAGTAAAATTTATGGCTATAGTAACATTAGTAAGCTATTATCATGTGCCTAAAGTTGGCATTAAATAAAATACTTTTTAATTGATTGGTTGAGAAAGAAGCTGTTTCATTTAAAAATCACAAAATCCCAGAAAAAGCACTTCAGAGACTATCTAGTCCAAAATGTGTGTGAGTTGGAATTCCCTATCCCTACCCCAACACACACACACACACACACACACACACACACACGCACACATACACACACACATGCACGCACATCTCTGACAAGTAGCCATCTAGACTCTTCTTAAACATCGACAGTGAGGGTTGCTTACTACCTCCCAAAGCAGCCCGTTTCACTCTGGACAGCTCTGTTTAGAGCTTTCCTATGTAGAACCAAATTTATGAGATACATTTATTGCTCCAACTTCTGCATTTTGGGACCAAAGCAAACAGTTGTAATCCCTCTTCTACGACATAATCTTTCAAATTCTTGAAGATACCTATCACATCCTTTCCTTCTTCAGGCTAAATATTCCCATTTACTAGCTGACAATAGAAGAGACTTATCACCTCTAGGTTTCCCTCAACTACTGCAATGATCTCTTTAGCCATTGCAATTGATGCAACAAAGAAAAAAAATTAAATAGCCCTCATTCCTCCATGGTCCCTTTCACTTGCACAGTGGCAGATGACGACCTTGGAGAAAACTGTAGAGGGTGTTAAAATCACAAAAATGTGTGCTGACTGAAAAATTCTATGTGAGATCTTTGTTCAATGACTGAAAGATGGACATATTACTGGAGGGACTCACCTGTGTCAATACTGACATCTTTACAATAAACAAAACTGCAAGACAAAAGAAAATCATAATTAAATGGAAGAATGGGTCATAAAGTTGCCTTGGAAAGACAAAGAAGTTGGTTTCATTGTGGGCCCCAAGACAATAGGAGATATTATCTCACAGGACAGTAGGTCATATCATCTTAGAATACCCATGATATCTATATGCAAAAAGAATGCCACCGAAGAAATTGAGAAATTCAGTGAACTTAAGAAGATCCTCCAAACCAAGTCAATGTCTACTTTATCAGTAACTTCCATGCAAAGCTAGGTTCAGGGGTAAATAGTGAAAAACACATTGGAAAATATAGTTCAGATGTAAGGAACAAAAGAGACCAAAGACTTATAAACTACTCAGGAGTCTCACACCTATATGTCATAAATAGCTGTTACCAAAGAGAGTTAGAAGGCTCTGTACATGTTGAATGCCAAACAACATGCACACACACACAAAATTAATTGACTATATCTTAACAAATAGGGAAAATCTAGTTATTGATAAGGGATCCATTGTAGAGTCTACTGTCTCTATATAATAGAAACAAAGGTAAAAAAAAAAAAATCAACACCAAATTAGAAGAGAAGATAATGATAAAAAGAAGACATTCAATTGCAAAAACTTTAACCTAACCTACTCAAATAAGCTTTTGGTGCAAAAAACTGGAAAACAGAAAAAAAATTGTCCACGATCATCACTATTTCTAACAAATGAACTGTTGACAAACAGTAACCACAACAGGTAGAACAAAAGACCCCAGAAACCACTTTAGACAGCAAACAATTGCCAAGCTGAGAGATACTTTAGAATTAAAATTAACTTTTAAAACAATGGAAGAGGATGGTAGACAATTATGAACCTCATAAAACACTGAGAAGCAGTGGAGATGAAAAAAAAAGTTTGTAGAAAACTTACCATAAGATGCTACTAAAACACATCATTCCCAAAACTATTCGTAGATTAAACTGTCAGGAGTATAACAAAGAGATGGCATGTGGAAAAAAATTTTCAACATTTATTAAATCAATTTCCATCATCCATGCAGCAGAAGCACCACATTTGGGACCCTAACACCTTGAAAACGAGCTGGTATGTGAGGCAGTACAAATGGCACTTAAGAAAACAGAATTAGCAAGAACAGCTGGACAATACTAAATGCAACCTGAGGAAATCTGTGCTGAAAATGTCACAATCCTGAAAGTGTCACAATGGAGATTATTTGACAAGATGTTTAAGGGAGGTGAAGACACTAAAATGATAGAAAAAGTCAGAAATAATATTAATATCCCCCCAAAATAGTTGAATGGTTATTAAGAACTGGTGACCCATATGCCAGAGTTGTGGTTTATATGGATGGAATGTGTGGCCAAATGGATGAGATCATAGATCTATCTATTTGAATATTGCTTAGTCTAAAAAATGTTATTCTCAGTGGAGATAATAGGAGCAAAAAATAATATTTTAGTAGTTCTCCCTGCCCTCCATTATCTATTATTATCCTTCCATCATTGCCAAGCAATAATCCTGTTCCCTTAAAGATCTTCCATCTTTCCTTCCTTTTTTCCTTCTTTCTAGTACTTCCTTCCTCCTTCCTGTCCTTCCTTCCTCCCTCCCTTACTCCATCCTTCCTTTATTCTTTTCCTCCTCCTCCACCTCCTTCTCTTCTTTCTTCCTCTCTTCCTCCCTTCCCTCTTTCCCTCCTTCCTTTTTTTCCTTCTTCCCTTTGCTAAACGTTTGCATTACCAGTAAGGAAGAAAAATAATAAGCAAAGCAACAAAATTTCCCTCTTTCCCTCCTTCCTTTTTTTTCCTTCTTCCCTTTGCTAAATGTTTACATTACCAGTAAGGAAGAAAAATAATAAGCAAAGCAACAAAAATTTACTAAGTGCTTATTATGTGCTAGACACTACACTAAGTGCTAAGGATGTAAATATATGCAAAAAGACAGCCCCTGTCCGCAAGCAGTTTACATTCTACTGGTTTAAATAAATTTGTGAGTAGTGGACTTGAAGTCAAAAGATACTTGGGCTTGAATCCTGATTTTGACATTTACTAGTTGTATGACCATAGGCAAGTCATTTAATTCCTCTGAGCCTTGTTTTCCTCCTTTATAAAATAGCAATAATAATACTTCTATTACCTGTCTCAGTGTAAGAGCTCATTGAGATAATGCATGCAGAGCACTTTACAAACCTTAAATGTACATACATGTTATGTGTGTTATGCATGTGTGCATATTAATGTGCACATATACATTTACATGTGTATATACATATATACGTGTGTATATATGTATTTACTACCAACATTCAGTTATTATGGAAAGTAAGGATTTATTAGGGCACATGCAGATCTTTGAGGCTGAAATTTGGGAGGACAAGTCTTTCCCACCACATTTCTCTGAAATCTTGAAAGCAATCCCAGTCTTACTCAGCAGGGCCCTCCTGCTGAGTAAAATATAAAAATATAAATTTTAGAGGTTTGAGGGGGTTTTCCTCCCATTCCAATCTAATGACAAATTGAAATTCAGAATACACTGTTTCTTTACTGTTTAATTCCCAATAAAAACTTAACAAATTATAGCAGTTCTTAGCCCAGTGGAATGTGCAATCACATTAAGAAGACAACTGAAAGAGATGCCTTCTTGAATAAAAAGTTAGATTCCTCTTGGGAAGAGTTTCTGGCATCTTCCCCATACAGCATCTGGCATCTGGCAAGAGACTGTGTCCCTAAGGATGAGTGACTGGACCTCATATTCTAACCTCCTGCTGGCTAGAGGAAACCTCAGGCAGATGATCAGGGAAACCCCAAACTTCTCTGCAGAGGAGATAGCAGGAGCCCACCAAAGGAGACATACTATAGCTGGTCCCCATTACCAAAGTCACTAGGGGGAGTTATGGGATTTTCCATTGTTGACCCCCAAGGATCAGCTATAGGGGCATCTGGGAGAACCAGAACCGAAATAGGATCATAGGGAGAGGCAGCAAGCATTCCTTGCCACCTGACTTTATGTCCGAAGCTTCCTGACAGTCGCGTAAGAGGAGGTCCCCACAGCACTGCTCCTCTGGGAGGGGGTGTATGTGAGAAGGTAAGTCAAAGGATCTTTTAGTCAGATGAAAGCTCCTTGTACTTCATTAGAGATCAGGGCCAGCCCTAGGAAAACTAAACATTTTTCCTCTTTCTTACCTCCTCCCTGAGCCTTACCCCACCCTACATTTCCTAATTTTCAGAACTTGCCCTTTCCTTTCCCATATATAAATTTATCTATTCTAAGTCCTAGGTATCAGAGGCTACGAGGTTAATATATCACCCTTACTAGATAGAACTCTTGTATTCTAACAAGTGGCTCTCTAAGACCAAAGAAGTGAGCCTAAAAATAGAGAAGGAGATAGAGATTTGTAGGCAAGCGGTCCAATGAGTGCACAAAACCCAGAATCCCATCTGTAGGGATGCTCTCAAATCCTTTGCAATGACAAATGACCCAGCCCGTCCTGGACACTCCAGTAAATCCCTCCCCAGCATCTAGGGTTTTTCTCATATCACACCATAAGTTTATGAGTCACTTGGAAGAGTGGCGTTAGTTGATCACAAGGTCACTTGAGAAAGCAATCAGAATAATCCCATCCCTTTTTGTTCTCCTGTGCCCCTCAGGGACACTTCTTTGGATGTTTTAGGAGTAGGTAGTACCATAGATGACCACTAGGTGGAGGTGTTGCTCCACTGGCTGCCCCTAAGACAGTGCCCTAAGCTAGTCCTTCAAGCTGCACTGAAGTGGCTCAGAAAGGCATGATTGGGTCCTTCATTATGCTCTCTGTGAAAAGATCTGATCATGCCCTAATCAGGCTGATCCAGCAGAGTGATGGTATTCCTGATGTGGACAATAAGCTTCTGCTTGTATTGAATAGTTTCGCATCACATTTCTAGGTGCAATAGGGGTTTTTTAAGTGTAAGAAAAATAAGGCAGCTGGGTAGACAGTGGCTAGAGTGCCAGGCCTGGAGTCAGGAAGACCTGAGTTCAAATGTGGTCTCAGGCACTTACTAGCTGTGTGATCCTGGGAAAATCACTTAACCTTGATTACATCAGTTTCTCCATCTGTCAAATGAACTGGAGAAGGAAAAATGGCAAACCACTCTAGTATCTTTCCCAGAAAGAGTCAGAAATGACAGAAAACAACTAAATAACAAGGAAAAATAGCTCCAATGCAGGTGGGTCCCAGATAAAAATATATCAGAGGTGCGGAATCCACAGCTGCGAGGTCACAGGTGGCCTTTTAGGTCCTTGGGTGCAACCTTTTGACTGAGTCCAAGTTTTATAGAACAAATACTTTTATTAAGGGGATTTGTTCTGTGAAGTTTGGATTCAATCAAAAGGCTGAACTTAAGGACCTAGAGGGGTCACATGTAACATTAAGGCCACAACTTTCCCACCCCTGAAAGGAGTTATTTTACTCTGTTAACAAGATTTTTTACTGAGTTCAACCTGAGAATGTAAAATCTAATCTATTAGTATATTCATTACACCTACATTGATTATTATAAAAAATTCACACATATATTGATTATAAAAATATTCACGTATTAAACAGTTGAAGGATGTTTTAAGTTAAAGAGAGAATACTGGAATAGAGGAAGGGGGACCATGACCACTCCCTTTAAATATGAGAATTGACAAATGTGGAAGAATTAAATTAATTCTTTGTAGCTTTGAAGTACAGAACTAGGATTAATGGGTGGAAGTTACAGGGAAGTCGTTCTTGTCTCATTAAAGGAATATTCCTAATATTTAGAGCTGTCCAAAATTAGAATGGGCTGCCTCATGAACTTGAGAATTCTGTCACTGGAAGTGGGTGGGGGTGGGGGTGAGGGGCAGATCTGACCATCTGTCCAGGGATGTTAAAAAGGGAATGTCTGCATTGAGAGGGAAGTTGATGGCCTCCAAGGACCTTTCTAACTGCATTAATTCTATGAAGTAGCCAGCTTGCCTAGTCAATGTAAAATGACTTGATTTACAAAAATGTTACATAACTCTGCAGGAGATAATTCTAAGGTCTCTTCTAACTCTGAAATTCCATGATTAATCCATGATTCACCACATCTACTGCATACAAAGCATATTCCTCAGACACATAATTTGTACTTAGGTCCCCAGTCTCTAGTATAAAGAGCCAGGCATATGGTAAGTACTTAATAAATATTTGTTGATAGATTTATCAATTGATTTCTACCTTTTATGTCAGAAAGAGTCCACCTATACTTTATTCACTACAATATAATGTAAACCTACGATCCCTTGAAAATTCATTTGCTACTCAGATAATTTTGACACCTAAGAAGTCAGGAAAAAAAAAAGGAGCCAGATGTCATGGATTATTTCCTTTATTCTATTATTTACTCACCTTTGTCTTTTGCACTTTTTCCATACAGACCTGAGTTACATAAATTAATTAATCCTTTACAAGCTTAGCAAGAGCTGTGCCACAAAGAATATCTTTTACTATTAATTTCAACAAATATTTATTAAACTTCTACTTTATTCAAGGAACAGTGCTTACAAGACTAGAGGGGTTTAGTCAGAGAGAAATTGTACCGGTGGAGCTTGGGGTCTGCTAGTAGAATGTAAACTACTTGAGGGCAGTAGCAATAGAATTTTGGTGTTTTTTTTAATTTGGTCTTTGTAACACAGTGCTGTACATAGGGTAAATGCTTAATAAATGTTTGTTGAATTGAACAAGCAAATCATGTCCAGTTAACATCTCCAGTACTGGGATTTCTGAGTTGGTTCCTTCAACAAACTGTCAAGTCTTGCAGAAACTGCTTGGGTGGTAGCTGGGATCAGCTGAGAAAAGGAAGCTTCTCACAATTTCTGTTGGAGCTGACCTCAGCATCATAGATCAGTGGTGTGTAACTCAAATAGAAACGATACCTGTGGGCCACATGTTGACTTAGAAAACAACAAATTAGCATTATCTGTGTGGTATTGTATTTTCATTTTATTTTGTTAAACATTTCCCAATTATATATATTAAGCATTTGGGGTTAAGTAACTTGCTCAAGGTTACACAGCCAGGTGTTTCTGGGTGGGTGCTAAGTGTCTGAGCCCGGATTCGATCCCTGGGTCATCCTGACACTGGGGCTGGTGCTCTTACTCTCTGTGCTACCTGGCCGCCCCCCAATTATATTTTTAATCTGGTTCTGGTCACACTTGAGAATGTTGGAGCCATAGATAGTATGTTTGTTACCCCTGACCCACATGGCAGTAATATTAGGGCTCTTGCCTGCGAACTCAGAGGGATATGAGACTAGCTACTATCACATGATATTCCAATAACTGAGGTTCTGACTCTCCTTATTTTGTTTTATGCTGGCTCCCTGCAGAGTGTGGGAATTACTGCCTCAACAGTAAGTATAATAGGTCCTGCAAGGAGAGGGTTATTTGGGAAAACCTCTCTCCAGAGTTACCCCACCCTCCCCTCGACCCAGCAAACACAAGCACACTCCCTTTTGAAGTCTGGGGTTGGCTGTCCAGGAGCCATTCATATCAGCTCTTATACCTGCCTACCTATATCTCCACCAATGGAGCTGCCCTTCCTGCTCATTCCTTCCTGAGCAGGCCTCACTTAAAGAGAAAGCACATTTGCCTCTGAGCAGAACCCAAGGAACAGCCTGCCTTGCCTTGGGGATCAGCAGACAGCTGAACTCTGAGCTCTAATCCTCAAGCCTGCATTTTTAAGCCTCTCTGTGCAGGGCTGGTGTGTGACAAGTATGTTCAGACCATTTAAAGAAGTCCAGGAGAAGGTCTCTTGGCCCTGGACTTAGCATCCCTGGCCAACAACAGCAGGGATCTGGCATGGCTGTAAAACTCACCCTGGGGGCAAGCCAGAACTGGGCAGGGGCCCCTTGGTTTATGTTTAGTTCAGTTCATTTTGAAAGATTGGGTCAGAGCCGGAATATTCTTGCCCTTCTTTTCTTTCATCATCAATTATCTGAAACAAGATGCTTGTGATTCTAAGTATTTTATTTTTTCTTTCCTCCTTGGTCTAGTCTCTCTCTCTACATCTTTCTCTGTCTGCCTCTGTCTCTGCCTCCCTCTTTGTCTACCTGACTCTCTCTCTCTTTCACTGTCTCCCTTCCCCCTCTGCCCTTCTCTGTTTCCCCTCATTTCTTTCCTTTTCCTTTTCCATCCTACTTCCTTCTCATATTTTTACATTTTCCTCTGTTCAGCCTTCCTCCATTTTTCTGCCTACCTTTCTCTCCTCTACCTCCCCTCTTCTCCCTCCTTTGCCTTTCTTTTTGATGTCATTCTCTCTCTTATTTCTCTGCCTCTTTTGTCCTTTATCTGCTTTTTCTCTTCCTTGACTTTTCCTGTCTTCCCCTTCATTTGCATGATTTCTGCTCTCCATTCTTTTTTCTACTGTTCTCCTTTACCAACCTCTCTTTTGTTGGCTTTTTTTTCTTCTTGCTTTTTGGAAGGGCAATTGGGGTTAAGTGACTTGCCCAAGGTCACACAGCTATTTTTGTGTTAAATGTCTGAGGCCAGATCCGAACCCAGGTCCTCCTGACTCCAGGGCTGGCGCCACCTAGCCACCCCTGTTGGCTTTTTCCTACTCCTTTTTCTTCACTCCTGATTTCTTTTCCTTTTCTTTTGTCTTTCTTCCCAGCCCCTTTTCTGAGTCACTGGTAGCACAGCCCAGAATCTCCCATTACTGCCTGGGTGGATGCTGCAGGTCAGCCGGCTCCTTTCTAAAGCCAGGCTTCCACAAAGAACAATAATGCATCTTCCCCCAGCTAATCTTTTGGAGAACCTGTACTGATCCTAAAGAAAAAGTCCTAATAGGCCAATGGGGATTATTTTGTCTTCCTGCCTGGGAGAAGAGCCAGGTTTCCCCCCAGATACTCAACATATGGCCTGAGACCTGCTCCTTGACCTCAAAGAATGATTTTGAACAGGCCTGGTTTTGATAGATTATACACAGTGAGCTCTCGCCAGAGAGACTTGGTCTGTCCAAAGAGTGGTCAGTGATACATGCATGCAAACCCAGAGAGGTGGCAGTTAGCATAGTGCTGTTTAGCTAAAGCTGATTGACCAATAGGGAGAAAGAACCAATCAGGACATACTAATACGAGGCATCCAGGATGGGGGAAGCTGATGAGACAGAATAAATGTGCTGCCAAGAGAGAGGAGTTGCTTAATGTCAGATTATCCCCAACTGATTTTTTTTTTTAATTTTCCTACCTTAAGGTTAACTCTTGGGTCTACAGTATTTGTGTGCTGATCTAGTGCCATTTCTTAGAATTACACATCCATCTCACCTCAATTCTGTTTTCTCCCAGCTATCACAGAAGCCATCGAGATCCCACAGTTTATTGGCAGGAGTTACCTCACCTACGACAATCCAGATATCCTCAAAAGGTATTGGGTCTCTAGAGGCCTTGGTTTCCTCTCCCAGCTGTCTGCCATGCCTGGAATGAGCTCTCTCCTCACCTCTGCCTTTTGGAATCCTTAGCTTCTTTTAAGGACTCAACTCCAGTGCTACCTGGAGAATGACAGTAGGGCCTTTCCTCATTTCCTCAGTTGTTAATGACTTCCCCAGTTATTTTGAATTTCTTTTGCATATATTTTGTATCTACTCATCTCTGTACTCATTATTTCCGGCCAGTAGACTATAAACTCCTTGAGGGCAGAGGCTATTTCTGTCCCTGTGCATGGTGCCCAGCACATAGTAGGTATTTACTGAATTGTAACTGAATTTTAATTCTCCTAGTGATAAAGCTTCTGAGGGATTTCTGAGCAGGGATTTCAAGGGCTTTTACCCTTCTCATCCTTTCACTATTAGGATGCTAAAATTATCTGATTAAGCCTTTCAGAGGAGGGGGGAAACCTCTTAACAATCTTAAAACAAACAAAAGAAAAGTAATCTCTGGTCTGTGAGACTGGGATAAGTGGTGATATAGCCTCTGTGGTAGTATTTAGGCTCTGGGCTACAGTAAGCTTAGGGAAAGAATGAAGTGAAGGTCATGAATCAGATCACTCCCCAGCTGCAGGCTGCAGTCCTGACCCAGGCCAGTTGTCTTCCCAAATACACACTATTGGCCACCAAGGGAACTGGACATGGAAGCAGGTATGACCAAGCTCTGTGACCATGATTAGGAAAACAAACCAAACTTCATGCCTGTCTGATCATCAGAGCCAGGGAGCAGCGACCTCAGGCTCTAGGTAGTGAAGCTTTAAATTGGCAGTGAATCCAGTGGTCATCCTTACCTAGTGATTTAGGATTCCTCTCAGGAGGACCTCAAGTCCCAACATACACTACTTTCTATTAGAACTATGGCCGCAGCAATTCCTATTGATTTGGCACAACTCATATGTCCCCCTCCCATACACACCCTGTTTACCTGGGCTTTTGCCACCAAGGTACCACTCATATCTTCTGCTTTGCTTCCTTGTACCCTTTCCTCCACTCCTCCCACCTTGATGGGTCCCCATCGCTCTCAGTCTCCCACAGTACCCTGCCTTCACCATATGTTGTATCCAGATCTCCACTCTCTGTTAACATATAAATAACAGAACCTTGGATTGCTATAACTGAAAGGACCTACCTATCTAGTCTCACCCTTCATTTTACACATGAGGAAACAGGTCAAAAGATATCAAAATAATTTGCTCTTGGGGTGTCTAGGTGGTGCACTGAATAGAGCACCAGCCCTGGAGTCAGGAGGACCTAAATTCAAATCTGGCCTCAGACACTCAACACTTTCTAGCTGTGTGACCTTGGGCAAGTCACTTAACCCCAAATGCTCTGCCTTGCCCCCTCCAAAAAGCAAAGTAAGTAAATAAATAAATGATTTGCTCGTGGTCACACAAGTAATAAATGACAAAGGCAGAATGAGTCTCTGACTCCAATTCCAATGTCTTTTCCAATGAATAAAATATCCCCTCTCCCAGGGTTATTTGCATTTTAACAGGCAGGATAAAAGTAAACTAAAAAACATTTTGATGGTAGAATTTAGCGCAATTTCACAAATTATGCAGTGGATAGGAGATATTAGGGCTCTAACTTAGTCTGCTACTCCAGAAATATCACAAAGTCTGGTGCCTCATCTACCCTTAAGGCCAGTAGTAGAAGACCAGCTTGTTTGGCCCCACAGATACCCATTTAGGGATCAATTCTACATGCTACTCCTTTAGAAATCTGACCTAGCTTCTGCTTATGGCATAGTGAAGGACCCATTTGTGGTCTTCTAATGTTGGGCCATTCTCTCTACCTCTCAGACCTCAGTTTCCTAATCTGTAAAATGAGGGCATTGAACTAGAGGTCCTTATAAACTAAAACCAATGATTCTGCCTTCCCTGATCAACTGAGAAATCTCCTTGGTGTGCTTACTAATCCATAGAATTGAGCCATTGTATGATGGGACTTTGTCTCCTGTTTAAATACGTATACCCTCTAGGATAAGGGCAGTCTGAGGAGTTCACAAGTGCCATCTTTTTTTAATCTCCTCCTTTCCCTGCCTAATGACGCTTCCCTAACTCAGGCTCTCATTTCTTCTCCTCTGGAGCATCCTCACAGCCTTCTAACTCATCAGCGTGTCCCCTTTGAAATTCCTCCTTCACACTGCTGAAGAAGTGCACATCTCTGATCATTCTAGGGCTCAAAGAACTTCAGTAACTCCTCATTACTCAGTCAGGTAGCCTGGGTTCAGGTCCCACCCCAGACACCGCTACACGTATGGAAATCTGTAAATTGCACTTAACCTATCAGTGCCTCAGTTTCCTTATCTGTAAAGATAATAGTTACACTACCCATGGGTTGCTTTGAGGAAAGGGCTCAATAAACCTTAAAGCATTATATTAATGCATTATTGTTGTTGTCGTTACTGAATAAAATAAAAACTAACTCAGCCTTTCCCAATCTCAGTCTAACCTTCCTTTCCTATGTTATGTTATGTCATAGTATACCCTTTATATATTCTGTATTTCAGCCAAACTGGGCTGCATCCTATTGTCATCCTTCCCTCTCCAGTCTCAGTTTTCTACATGCCATCCTACTTATCTAAATAAACTCATTCATTAAGAAGCAGAATCAGGGAGACTCCTCTTCCTGAGTTCAAATGTGACTTTAGACACTTAGTAGCTGTGTGACCCTGGGCACGTCACTTAACCCTGCTTGCCTTAGTTCCTCATCTGTAAAATGAGCTGGAGAAGGGCATGGTAAACCATTCCCATATCTCTGTCAAAAACACCCTAGATAGGGTCATGAAGAGCCAGACAGAGCTGAAATAACCGAACAACAGCAACAAGCCTTCACTGTGTGCATAGGATAGTTCTAGGCACAGGGGCAGACTCAAAGTTTGATAAGCTGTTATTCCTACTACCCTTACAAAACCAGCAATCTAGGAGGAATATCACACACACACACACACACAATTATTCCACTCAATTTTACTTAAACTCTTTCTAGGGCTGCAAAACAAAACGCTCTTCAAGGTACAAAGTAAAATCCTCATCAGTGGGGATGGGGATAAGAGGAGACTTCATGGAATTGAGCAAAGCATCCTGTGGACATGAGAGAGCAGCACTAGCACAAGAACTAGAGAACACGTGTCACGTTCAGGGGACAGAAAAGGGACAGTTTGGCAAAGGGAAGAGGATGTGGAGGAGTGTAAGAGATAAGATGGGAAAGGGGAGACCATATCAGACAGTGAACTCCTCAAGTGCCAGGGAAGAGTCTGAACCTTACTGGGGAGGCAACAGGGACATTTTTTTTTTCATTATTAACCACAGATAATCAGGATCTGAGCTAATAGTCTTTCATCAACGTGAATAAATAGGGCAGTTTAGAGAGAATTAGGGTCAGCTAGGTGGTGTAGTAGATAGAGTGCTGGGTCTCAAGTCAGGAAGACTCACTTTCCTGAGTTTAAATCTGGCTTCAGACTCTTACTAGCTGTGTGAACCTGGGCAAGTCACTTAACCCTGTTTGCCTCAGTTTCCTCATCTATAAAAATGAACTGGAGAAGGAAATGGCAAACTTCTCCAATATCTTTGCCAAGAAAACCCCAAATGGGGTCATGAAGAGTCAGACATGACTGAAAAATAAAACAACAAAAGAGGGGATTGACATAACATGATTGTGGGGAAGCAGAACAAGACCACAATAAACTGTGAACTCTTTGAGGGATAGTTCTAGACTTTTTTTTTCCTTTGTATTCCCAGGTCTGAGCACATGCCAAGTGTTTAAATTCAATTTAAGAAACATTTATTGATTTGGAGTAGCTGAGGTTGATGAAAGACTTGTCCCTGGCTACACTGAGGCAGGAGGGAGCAGAGACGTTCATTGACTTCCCAGGGTCAGAGGCATCTCCCAAACACAGAACTCTGAGCCCTCCTTGCCTGAGCCCAGCTCTTCTGTTCTGGTTTAATCCATTACTTCCTCCTCTGCTCCCACTCTCTATGCCAACATTCCCAGATTCTGGGGATCCAGAGTCTCTTTTCATTGTTCTCTCTCTCCTCCCACTGCCCTGAATGCAGCAGGTCTAACCCTTCCCTTGCTTGGAGTATGGTGGTAGCTATGACTGTCCCAGTCTGAGGTGGTCCACCACTGCCTTGTACCTCAGAGTTTCTGCTACTCTGTCCTTTGGCAACTAAAACAGAAAAGAAAAAGAAAAAAAAAACAATACCTGAGGCTTGTCTTTCCAAAAGATGGTTAGCCAGGAAAAACTCAAAAAAAAAAACCAACAACCAAAAAACCTCCTTAATCCTTGGATGGCCCAGGGAGCCTTAGCCTGTAGTATAAATGCCTCTGGGCATAAGGGGGTACTTTATACAACAGAGCTTTTCTGGGATGGTGACAGGCCATGCCACAGTTTGGGCTGACAAGCTGATTTCCAGAGCTGTGGCACAATTCCAGGAAATCCTGTTTTTAAAGAAGGGAGTGGGTAAAAACTCCTGGCAAGTCATGGTGTTCAGAAATGGAGACTCACAGACCTCTTGCTCAAGGTTGGCAGGCAAAATGGTGTTCATAGAGAACAGATGTTAATGGACTAATGTGTTCAATCAGACTTTTTTTTTAACTTCTCTCCTCCCCTCCCCTTTTCAGGGTATCAGGATCCCGTTCCAACGCCTTTATGAGATTTAAGACAACAGCCAAAGATGGGCTGTTGATGTGGAGGGGAAACAGTCCCATGAGACCCAACAGTGACTTTGTTTCCCTGGGTCTTCAGGATGGAGCCCTTGTGTTCAGGTAAATGGTGGACCACTAGAACTGAAACTGGTGTTATTATTGCCAAGAAGTATAAAATATGGGAGGGAGGGTCTCATAAGACATGAAATTCTGTAAGCCTGCAGAAAGTGAGGGCTATTTCACCCTAGTATTTATCAAGTCGTGAGCAATGGAAAGAGTGTTTGATCTGCAGTGAGAGATTCTCAGTTCGAGTACTCCTGGCTCTGCCATTCACTGCCTGTGTTGCCTCAAAAAAGTCCATTCATTTCTCTGTTTATTCTCCATTTATTCATCTGTAAAATGGAGTCACACTGTGTGATTTCTCTGGTCCCTGCCAGCCCACCATCTGTGACTGCCTGTGCTTTTTATCTTCTTCCCTTCACTTTCTGACCTCTCCTGGCACATTGTTGTTTTACATAAACGAATTCCTCCTTTCCACTTCCCTTCCAGAGAAGTCAGTAGAAGGAAGATGTCTGTGGTTTTGCAGACCATGAAAGAGTTACAGTTTTTCAGACCACAAAAGCGTGGCTAACCCCCATGTCGTGCCATGTTTTAGGGCAATGGTGTCAAACTCAAGTAGAAACAAGGACCGCTAATCCATGCATAAGGATCTTTGCAGTATAAATACAAACATAGTTTTAAAATGTAATATGGAATCTATTTCATTGTGCTTTTATTATTTTATTAAATATTTCCCAGTTACATTTTACTGTGCCTTGGTACACTCAGGAGGGCTGTGGGTCCCCTGCTGGGCACCTCTCCTTTAGAGCAATCACACTGATGTGCTCGAGAAACTGCTCTAATGGCTTCTTCCTCTGACTCAACAGACTCTCTAACCTCCCATTGATGAGTGTCTATCAGCTGAATGTACCTGCAGAGGTAGAATGAACCTTAGAAGTCATTTATTTCAACCCTTTCTGTTACAGAAAAAGAAACTGAGGTAATATGTAGCAAGTGGCAGAGATGGAATTTGAACCTAGGCCCTTTGGCTTCATAGCCAGTGTTCTTTCTGTTCTACCACATGACTTCCCATCTTTTCTCTGTTCAGACTTTTACTTACTCCAGTCTCTCTGCTCCAGCCAAGCAAATCTCGGTTATAAAGTCACTTCTTCCTGCCCTCACTTGCACTATTTTCCCCTGCCTAAAGGGGCATACCTGCTTCCTTTCCACCAGTCTCTTTTCTACAGTTTCTTTAAGACTCAAGACAATAGCCACCTTCTCCAAGAAACTTCCCTAACACACCATCACTATTGCTAACACAATTACCCACCCATGATTCTCAAAGACTTTGAATTTCCTACCTTTCAGTAGATAGAGCACTAGGCCTGGAGTCAAGAAGACCAGAGTTCAAATTTGGCCTCACACATTTATTAACTATGTGACCCTGGATCAGTCACTTAAGTGCTATGGTAAATGCTATCTAAATACTTTTTGTGGCTGTTTCAGTCACGTCCAACTCTTGGTAACCCTATTTGGAGTTTCTTGTCAAAGATACTGGAGTGGTTTGCCATTTCCTTCTCCAACTCATTTTACAGATGAGGAAACTGAGGCAAACAGGGTTACACAGTCACACAGCTAGTAGCAAGTGTCATATGCCAAGGTTGAACTCCTACATTCCTGACTCCATGCTCAGCACTCTATCCTCCCCTTCTTGCAGTGGGTCCCTCTTCATTTGCAGAAAGGGAGTAATGATTCATGATTACCCACTCTCACAGGGTTGTGGGGAAACTGCTGTATAGAACTAAAAGTGTTATATGAATATGAGCTGCCTCTTGTTTTTATTACCTTAGTTGCTCTTGAATTGATTGAATGGACATAGATGCATTCATCTGGAGGGGGAACAGAGAAGGGTGATCTCATTCCCCCTCCTGGCAGGCTCCTTAGTTCCCTACACATACACAAGTCTCTGCTTGGACATCTCGGCTTCCTGGCCATATTGGTGACTTCTTCAGGGCAAGAATTGGGCCTTACATGCATTTGCAACCCCCCTCCCCCACCCCACCCAGCCCAGGTGTGCCATGAATGTTTCTGAATGAAGTCAAATTGAAAGGGAAAGGAACATGACGTGGACGTGTGCAGCTGCCGAAGCTTTGCTTCCTGGAGAGAGTGGGAGAGGTTTGAGGTCTAAGCAGGGATTCGTTCTTTCCAACCTCAGGAGGTTTGGTCTGTGCCTCTGGGACTACTAATTGTCATGGTATTTCATATATTCTCTGTGTTGCCATATGGGTGGCTAGCTGGTGCAGTGCTGGGTCTGGAGTCAGAAAGATTCATCATCCCGAGTCCACATCTGGCCTCAGATACTTCCTAGCTGTGTGACCCTGGGCAAATCCCTTAACTCTATTTGCCTCAGTTTCCTCATCTGTAAAATGAGCTGGAGAAGAAAATGGCAAACCCACTCCAGTAACTTTACTCCAGAACCTCAAATTCGGGTCACGAAAGGGACATGGCTGAACAGCAATGCTATATGGCCATATATAAAGCCTCTCTCGGAAGTTGGGGGGGGGGGCACTATGATTTTTAAGAGGCATTTTGGCTCCAGACAAAGAGATGATAAGCTGTCACTTCTCTAATATGCGAGAACATGTCATTAGCCCCAAATAGCAACTCACATTGTTTCAATTCATTTCCACAAGCATTTTTTCTTGTTGTTCAATCATTCTTTAGTCATGTCTGACTCTGTGCTTTACTTGGCAGAGATACTAGAATGGTTTGCCATCTCCTTCTCCAGCTCGTTTTATAGATGAAGGACTGAGGGCTCATTCCAGGAGCACTCTATTCCACTACACCACCTAGCCGCCCAAGCATTTTTAAAACATCTACTATGTGACAGCATGGAACAATACAAAAAGTGCTGGACTTGGAGTCAGGATGACCTGGCTTCATATCCCACCACAGACATTTCCTAGCTCTGTGACCATGGACAGGTCTCTTAACCTCTCTGGGCTTGCTTCTTCATCTGTGAAATGAGGAGGTTGGACGAGATGACCTTTGAGGTCCCTTCTAGCCCCGGCTCTATGAATTTAGGATTGACCCTGTGAGGCACAGAGTCAGGTGCTAAGGATATAAAAACAGGAATTAAAGCAGTCCCTGCCCTCAAGCAGCTTACATTTTACTTGGGGGGGGGGTGAGGTAGGGAGGGGAATGACATATACACAGAGAAGTAAATGCATAATATATATAAAATGAAGGCAAAGGAATTTTCAGGGTGAGGAGGGAAAGAACTAAAGGGGAAGGGCCTCTGAGATGTACCTTGAACAGGGTCAGAGATTCCAAGGGGAGCACACTTAATGAGGTATCCCTTTGATTGCTGAAGATTTAAAGCTCTTGTGAAATTCAGCTTTGCTGCATTAATTCAAATCAGCTTTGTTCCCTTCTCCCTGACTGATCCCCAGACAGCAAACACCAAGCCCAGCACAGCCGAGCTTAGGTTTCAGGCTCCTTGCTGGAAGGCTATTTTCTTGTGGTTTTCCTGTGGTTAACCTTGCAAAAGGCCTTAAGTGCATGATTGTGCCCAAAAAGGGGAACTGAAACAGTAGCTACTGCCTCGGGTGGGAACCTGCCCACTTTCACCCCAAACTAACAGCTGAAAACTATCCACCTTCAGCCAGGGAGAAGGAAAATTTACAATTAGGGGGAAATTTGATACTCACAGTGCAACAGGCCAGGCCCCTAGGCCCTTAACAGACCAAACCCCCAGCCCCTTAGCAGGCCAGGTCCCCACCAGACCCTTGGCAGGCCAGTTCCCCAGCTCCTTAGCAGGCTACCCCACCCCAGCCCCTTAGAAGTTCTCCTCCCTCCCCCCACCTTAAAGGGCCTGACCTGCTCTCACACTGAGGACCCTACAGCAGCCATCTCCCCCCACTTTCCCCAATCTCTTGACACCTTTCTGATGACTCCCCTCTCTCCCAGACACATCTGGTTTATTTCTTTATTTCTTTCTCAGGTTTCTAAAAATTGACCATAAAATGTTTTCCTCTCAGCTGGTAGTGCAGGTTACATTCTCTGCATGAAAGCCACACCACTGCAAATATCCAGCTGGCCCAAGTCAAAGGCTCAGCTTTCCCAGCACCATTCCCTCCTTCTCTGCCCTCCTTCCCATTACACCTGTTTGTCACCTGGAGCCGGGTCTACTTGGGAGGTTGAGAGGTGAGGGACCGGGGATGGGAGGGTGGGGTCTCCTGTGAATCAGACCAAGCCTGAGAAGAATCACAATTCTAGGAGCTGGAAAGGGAGGGGAAGCATATAGTATAGTGGAAAAAGCACAAAGCACCAGATTTGAAGTCAGAGGAGCTAAATTCAAATCTTAATCTTTTTGGGATACAGTTTCCACATTTGTTAAAGAAAGATAATCAACTTAAATATTCTCTATAGGCCCTTCTAGTTCTAGATCCTATGACAGAGGTTATGTGACTTGCCCAGGGTCACAGATCTAGGAAGTGTCTGAGGCCAGATTTAAGCTAAGGTCTTTGTGACCTCCAGTCCAGCTCTCTAGCCATTGATCAGCCAACTAGCTGCCTCTCTGGGAGCCATCTCTGGTCATCCTGATCTATATCTGGCCACTGGTGACTTTGCACAGCCCTCCCTCACTCAAATCCAATTCACTTGCAAGTTATGACATCACCTTCTTGATGTCATCAGTCCCCTTTGAGAACAAAGGACAGACAACAACAGCTGCCTCTCTGCAGGTAGTGTGATTCATTTTTCATATTAATCAGGATTCAGGTGTAAACAGCAAAGTCAGGTTTTGAACCTAGATCTTCTAACTTTCCATTGAACCATGATCTGTGGCATCAACACTCCCCTCCCTCCCATCCCAGCCATTTTCCAAGAAAGGGATTCAGGTTCTTTCCTTCTTCCCCATTTATTTCCTTGCTCCCTCAAAAGTACCACGCCACCTCTTCTGGTATCTTACTAGGGGTTAGTGCAAAACACTAGGGGCAGGTAGGTGGTGCAGTGGATAGAGCACCAGGCCTGGAGTCAGGAAGATTCATTTTTGTGAACCTTCAAACAAATCTACCTCAGATACATACTAGCTGTGCTACCCTGGGCAAGTGACTTACCCCTGTTTGCCTCAGTTAGCTTATCTGTCAAATAAGCTGGAAAAAGAACTGGCAAACTGTTCCAGTATCTCTGCCAAGAAACCCAAGTCAGACATGACTGAAATAATTGAACGATAAAAATCAACAAGAAGTCCAAAACACTACAATGGAAATAAGGAACACAGGAGATTTAATAACAGATGGAAAGGGGGAAATTTAGAAGTTACAGAGATTCAGGGGGCAGCTAGGTGGCTCAGTGAATAGAGCACAAGCCCTGAAGTCTGGACCTGAGTTCAAATTCAGCCTCAGACACTTAACATTTACTAGCCATGTGACCTTGGGCAAATCACTTAACCCCAATTGCTCTGCCTTACCCCCTCCAAAAAGCAAAAAAAAGAAAAAAGTAAGTTACAAAGGTTCTTATGGGTTTGTAATCCTTTGCACCAGCTACAGAGAAATGTATAGGTATGATAAGACCTATCCCCTCAAGTTATGAAGATCAAGTGAGATCACATGGAAAACCTTTGGGAAAAAAGACTAGACAAATATGAGACTTGGACTGGGGTTTTATAAACTTTCAAACACTATACAAATGAGAGCAATCATTACATTGTTAATGGTGCTTATCAGGACCCAGCATCATGGAAGACTGAGTAATGGCTGGAATCTTTTCCCAATAGTCATCAACCTGCCTGAAGGGATTAAACCTCTTAAGCTGAGATGGGCATTATGAAAAACCCATAAGTCTCTGTGTGTGGCCAAATCATAAAGTATTTCTTTCAAGGAAAGTTATCCCTCTGGTGACATTCTCATGCAACAAAGAAAACAATGATTTTGTAGTGCATTTGGTTTTCTGCCCACCAGTTTCTCAGCCCTGCCTCTTATTCATTTACTCATTCATTTATTCATTCAAGAATCATTTGGCCAGCAAATAATGAAATCTGTGGCTACATCTAAGCAGCCCCAAACAAGAAACGACTTGATAGAGGAAAAAAAGTATTGGGAAAAATTTTAAAAACAGTGAATTTTTCTAATAGAGGGGAAGCCAGATCCCATGGTTTAATTCAAGGTAGTCTTATTCCAGCCTTAACCACAGACTTACTTTGTAACTCAGTGACCATTAGACTTCTCTGACCTGTAGTCATTAATGAGATGACTTTTACATGGTTTTGTAGCCCCTTTCTCTAGGGAAATTCAAGGCTTTAGAATAGCAGTTCTCAAACTTTAAATAAAACTTAGGAAGAATTCTTACATTAAAATCTTCTTAAATGACTTTTGGGAAAATGCCTGCTGCTAATGGAACCCAATGATGTTTTTTTTTTCTTTTTTTCCCCCAACCTTCCACTGATACAGGTCAGCAATTTATTTACAACATGGTCTTAGAGAATTATAGGGGGCACTGAGAAGTTGAGGGACCCACTCATGGTTACACAGCTAGTATGTCATAGATAGGCATTGAACCTAAGTGTTCCTTACTCCAAGGCCATCCTGTTTCCCTCTAGGTCATGCTACTTTTCCCTGAACTCAAGTCTCTCACAGCCTCTCCTCCCCCACTTGCATACTTCACCTTAAAAATGGAGACTTTTTGCCAAGAGTCCACCCATTCTACCCTACTCCCCAAATCAGTTTATTCAGACTTACTCTTCCACCTATACCCTCCTTTACTCTGGTTTCAGATAAAGGAACACCCTTTCTCCTTGCTAAGGCAAACTCCTCTACACATGCCCTTGATCCCATCCCCTCCCAGCTTCTCTGCCAAAGTGTCCCCACTAGCACCTTTTCATCTCTCCTTTCCTCTCCTCTTTTCTCCTCATCCTCCTCTTCCTCCTCCTTCTTCTTTTCTCTCTCTATATTTATGTGTGTACATATATATATATATTTATACACATACACCCCTTCCCTACTGCCAGCAAACACACTCACATATCCCCAATCCCTAAAAAACCCTTACTTGATCTGACCAGCACTGCGAGCTATAGTCCTATATCTCTCTTCTTCATCATCTCTGAACTCATTGAGAAAACTGTCTACAACCAATAACTCCACTTCCTTTCTTCTCAGTCTGTCTTAGACCCTATAATTAAGCTTTTGACTTCACTCAGCTTCACTGTCCATGATTGTCAGTGATCTCTTAATTGTCAGATCTAATGTAATTTTCTCAATCCTGATTACCCTGGACTATGGCAGCACTTGACACTGTCAGTCAATTTCTCCTTGATAGTCTCCCCTCTGTAGGTTTTTATTATAGTTCTGTAGTTCTACCCATCTCACCATAGTATCATCCTATATTTTTTAGCCAGATTCCTGGGGGGAAAAAGAGTCTTCTATACTTGTTGCCTCTACTTTCTCTCCTTTCACTTTCTCACTCTCAGTCCTTCTCTTCTCTCTGAGTCTTGAAGGAAGGGATTCCGTGAGACAGAGATGAGGTGGAAGAACAGTCCATGCCTGGGAGACAGACAATGCAAGAGCATGGAAATGGAGAAGAGAGGGTCTGCTCTAAGGAACACCAAAATGGCTAATTTGACTAGATGGTAGAAAGCAGGAAGAGGAACAATATATGATCAAAAGGCTAGAAAGGTAGGCTGGGACCCAACTGTGTAGGGTTTTAGAAGCCAAATAGAGGAGTTCCTATTTTATCCTATGTGGAATATAGGGAGCTTTGTGAGGCAACAGGGAATTTATTCAGTAGGGAAGTAGCTTGCTGAATAAGAGCACTTAAGGAAAATCACTTTGGTAGATGTATGGAGGATAAACTGGAGTGCAGAGAGATATGGCAGGGAGCTAAGAGACCACTGCAATAATTCAGGCAAGAGATGATAACCTGAACTAAGGTGCCTACTATGGATAGTGAGAGAGAGACAGACTCGAGAGATGCTCTAGAAATGGAAATGACAAAATGTAAGGTGAAAGAGAGTGAGGAATTGAGGGCAACATGCAAGTTTTAAACCTGGGAGACTGGGAGAATGGAGATTCCCTCAATAAAGAAAGGAAAGTGCAGGATATGGGATGATTTGGCAATAAAGCGAAGAGATGATGAATTTTGTTTTGGATATGTTGATATGCCCATGGGACATGTAGTTTGCAGGACTAGGGCTAGAAAAATGGATCTGGGAGTTATTTGCATAAAGATGAAAACTGAACCCATGAATTTTCCAAAGAAAGAGTGTAGGGAGTGAAGAGAAGGCTCAAGACAGAGCCATGGGCTGGCAGTATGATGATAGCCAGCAAAGGAGGTTGAAAAAGAACAGAGGGCAGACAGGATGAGACCCAAGTTACAGGAAAACCCAGAGAGAAGAAGATGGTCAACAGGGTGAAAGGCTGCAGAGAGGTCAAGAAAGATGAGGTTTGAGAAAAGGCCATTAGATTTGACAGTTAAGGGATCACAAGTAACTTTAGAGAGATACATTTCAGTTGAGTGATAGTCAAAAGCCACACTGCAAAGGATTGAGAAGTGAGTGAAAGGAGAGAAAGTGAAGGTAACAAGTAGAGAAGACTTTTTTCTAGAAGTCTGGCTAAAAAAGTAAGAGAAATATAGAATATTGTGATGAGATGGGTAGAACTATAGAAAGTATCTTAGTTTTTTTGTTGTTTGTTTTGTTTTGGGGATGGAGGAGACTTGGGCATTTTGGTCGACAGGAAGGAATCAGTAAATAGGAAGAGACTGAAGCCCAGAAAGAGAAAGGAGAGGATGATTAAGAAGGTAATCTTCTAGAGAAGAAGAGGAGGAAGAGGAGAAGACCTACAGCACATTTGGAGAGGGCAAACATTGTGAGGAGAATGACCAGCTTATTATCAGGAGACTAGAGTAAAAGAGAAGAGTAAAGAATAGTGTTAAAGGGTTTTGAGATGAAAAGGAAAAAGAGGGAGTTCAGGGTAAGTGAATGAATGAATAAAAAGCATTTATCAAGCACTTACTATATGCAAAGCATTGTGCCAAATGCTGGGGACACATATAGAGTAAGAAAGGCCCTACCCAAAAAGATTATATTCTAATGGGGGAGACACATATAGGGGAGTGGTATCCAAGGAGAGGTGTTTTCATCTGGAAAGTCACAAAGACTGTTAGCTGATGAGGGAGTTGATTTGACACACCCTTTCCAGTAATTGATTTGATTATGGATCCAGAGATGGAAAGGAGAGGGGATGACACACATTTGTTGGCAGGATGGATATTAAGAAAATATCTGGGGTATAGAGTGAATCATGACTAGAGTTGGCCTAGATACAATGGCCCATGAGAGGGATTTTCTAATCAGGACTGTTGGAGCCTAGGAGTGAGAGTTCTGGATCTGAAAGAGTAAAGGCTTCCAGGGTATGGTCTCTTATCCAGGAAGTTTATTGACAGGGTGAATAGCAGGATGACTAAGGTGTAGAAGAAAGTATGGCTGGAACTGGCCTAGAAATAGTAGGCCATGACAGACAAAGGCCACAGGGCAAGAACTCTGGAACTGAAAGGATTAAGACTCCCAAACTAGGAAGTTTGAGGTGAGGTTCTTAGTAGAGAGGGTGGTGGAGGGGGAGGTTAGAAGGTTTAAGAATAGAAGAGAAGTTTAGTGCGGAAAGAGGATGGAGAATCAATTGGAGACGAATAAAAGGACAATTTTACTGCAGTGAGGGTTCAGTTGCAATAATATTGTAGTGGACCCACTCAGTCCAGTTCTATGATTTCCTCAGCAATGTATGAATAGTAAGAGAAGGAGCTCCTGGGAGTAATCTGGGGGTGGGATTTGACAAAACACAAATAGCAACAGAACAAATAGATGAAGAGAGTCTAGATCAGAGGTCAGTGTTTAACTATAGGGTTAAGACTGGAGGGGAGGGGCGGCCAGGTAGCACAGCGAGTAAGAGCACTGGCTCCAGTGTTGAGAAGACCTGGAGATTGAATCCAGGGCTCAGACAATTAGCATCCACCCAGAAACACCTGGCCGTGTAACCTTGAGCAAGTTACTTAACCCCAATTGCTTAGGGGAGGCCAGGTGGCTCAGCGAGTAAGAGCACCGGCTCCAGTGTTGGGATGACCTGGATCAAATCCGGGCTCAGATACTCAGCACCACACCCAGAAATAACTGGCCGTGTAACCTTGAGCAAGTTGCTTAACCCCGATTGCTTAAAAAAAAAAAAGACTGGAGGGGAGTGTAGCAGCAAGCACCCCAAGCGTCCTCAGGGTTTGCTGCCAACACAGGTTCTTGGATCTGCTTTGATACAGGAAAGCAACTCAAAATGGGTTAACAAGCTTACTTTAATCAGTCAAACATATATTGTTTACCTCATTCAGGGGAAAAAGGTCAGCACCCCGACCTTCAAAGTATACAGACAGAATTATCAAGACAGAAACAGATCAAGTAGACAGATTTCAAACTGCCCAACCATTACATCCTTACCAAATCAACATCTGGGTTTCAACATCTGGGTTTTTCAAAGCTGGAGGGCTCTGGACAACGGCTTCCCAGAATCCAGGTCAAATCACAGAACACTTCTCAAAGTGAGCCCCAAAACAAAGCTACACATCAGGGCTTATATAGCCTTCTCCTGGCTCAGAGAATGTAACAACCTTATTGACCCACTGGCCAATCAAGAAGTATCTACTGAAAAACAAGCCTCCCACCCCAGGCTCCAGGTGCACTTTAGCTTAGGGGAAGGGAAGATCTTTAAATTTACATTCCCATTACAGGGAGATGGAACCAAGTAGTGGAGAAAAGGGAGCACCTAACCTGAGTTCTCCCCCAAACCCCTCCAAACACCTCTAAATAATGCCATAAACAATCTCTGGAGCAGCAGAACCCTCAAAAGGATGGGGTGAAATACTTTTCCAGTCAAAGATAACTTAGAAAGTCAGCAGGAAAGGTCTGTTGCATCTGGGTGAGAGCAGAGCACAGTCCAGAGCAGCCTGTACCAGCACAGACCCAGATGGGGTCATAACAAACCAGAAAAAGTCTTGGGAGCCACTGCATCAGCAGCCACAGTAGCAGCTTCTAGAGCTCTCAGCCCACAGATGGTAAAGGGGTTGAACAAACTGATCAGAAGAGATTGTAGGGCTCTCTTTGCTAGCACTGAGGCAGGATTCTGTTGCTTTGCCCATACTTGGATCTGGGTCAAAGTCCTAGGTAGCAGTCCCAGGGCAAGGAAGAGCATAGCACACCAGAGCTTGTAGCTGCATTAGAGCCAAGACCCTCATCACAGTTCCAAAGTAGAAAAGAGTGGGCGAGGTCACTTGCAGACCAGAGCACTGATAAGGAGAGGAGTAAACACCTCTCCTTAGATCATACCATCTTGGAAGAACTGAAAACTTACAAGTTCCTAGAAATATCTCTGAAAACAACTGCACAAAAACCTTGGAGCTTGGGACAGGATCCCCTCCACCCTGAAAGCAGAGCCCCATTTTAAGAAAGAGTGAAAAGTCAAAAAGCAGACTGGGAAAATGAGCAAACAACAGAAAAAAATCTGACCATAGAAAGTTACTATGGTGACAAAGAAGATCAAAACACACAGAAGATAAATCAGAGCACCAGCATCCAAAGCCTCCAAGAAATGTATGAATTGGTCTCAGGCAATGGAAGAGCTTAAAAAGGATTTTAAAAATCAAGTAAGAGAGGTAGAAGGAAAATTGGGGAGAGAAATGGGAGTGATGCAAGATCATGAAAAAAGAGTCAACAGCTTGGTAAAGGAGGCACAAAAAAAATAACTGAAAAAAATAACACCTTCCTTACAAAACAGAATAGGCCAAATGGTAAAAGAGATATAAAAATTCACTGAAGAAAAAACTCCTTAAAATAGAATTAGCCAAATGGAAAAAGAGATACAAAAGCTCCCTGAAGAAAATAATTCCTTAAAAATTAAAATGGAGCAAATGGAAGCTAATGACTGTATGAGAAAATCAAGAAAAACCAAAAGAATAAAAATATAGAAGACTGAAATATTTCACTCGGAAAAAAACAACTGATCTGTAAAATAGATCCAGGAGAGATAATTTTAAAATTATCAGACTACCTAAAAGCCATGATAAAAAAAAAGACCCTAGACATTATCTTTCAAGAAATTACCAAGGAAAACTGTTTTAATGTTCTACAACCAGAGAGTTAAACATAAATTGAAGTAATTCACCAGTTATCTCCTGAAAAAGATCCTAAAATTAAAACTCCCAGGAATATTATGGCCAAATTCCAAAGCTCCCAAGTCAAGAAGGCAGAAAGAAACAGTTCAAGTATTGTGGAGCCACAGTCAGGATACCACACTATTTAGCAGCTTCTACATTAAAGGATCAGAGGGCTTGGAATATGATATTCTGGAGGGCAAAGGAATTATGATTACAACCAAAAATCACCTACCCAGCAAAACTAAGTATAATACTTCACAGGGAAAAATGGAATGTAACGAAATACAGAACTTTCAAGCATTCTTGATGGAAGACCAGAGCAGAATAGGAAATTGGACTTTCAAATACAAGACTCAAGAGAAACGTAAAAAGAGAGCTGGAAATTGGGAGGGATGCCCATTAGTTGGGTAATGGCTGAACAAATTGTGCTGTGTAATTGTGATGGAATACTATTGTTCCATAAGAAATGATGAGCAGGAAAAACCTGGAAAGATTTACCTAAGTTGATGCAAACTGATATGTAATGTGTACAAAGTAACAGCAATATTGTGAGATGATCAGCTGTGAATGACTTAGCTATTTTCAGTAATAAAATGATCTAAGACAACTCTGAAAGACTTGATGAAAAATGTGATCCATCCCCAAAGAACTGATGGCATTTGAATACGGATTGAAACATACTTTTTTTTCCTTTATTTTTCTTGAGCTTTTCTTTTTTGGTCTAAGTTTTCTTTCAAAACATGATTAATATAGAAATATGTTTTGCATGACTACATATGTATAATCTATATTGAATTGCTTGTCTTATCATTGGGGGTGGTTAAGGGAGAAAGAGAGAGAATTTGAAACTCAAGGTTTTAAAAACGAATGTTAAAAATTGTTTTTAGGGGCAGCTAGGTGACACAGTGAGTAGAGCACTGGCCCTGGAGCCAAATATGGCCTTGGACACCTAACATTTACTAGCTGTGTGACCTTGGGCAAGTCACTTAACCTCAATTGCCCTGCCCTCTCCCCTCCAAAAAGAAAAAAAATTTTACATGTAATTGGGAGAAAATAAAATACCAAATATTTTTTTTTTAAAAAAATGGAAGGGAGGAAAGTGAAATCAGAGGAGGAGAATTGACCTGTGAAAATACTGAGGGATAGAAGATTGGAGGTGTTGATAAGGATGAAAAATAGGTTTAGAAAGGATGATGCAAAGGGAGGGATGGAATGATAGGAAGTTTTAATGAGATTACATACATAAGTTTTACTTTAGTTTCATAAGCCAGCATTTGGGGATTATTCTAGCTAATCACATTTTCTTTTTTATAGAGGGGGTTCTATTTTGATAGGACTCCGCCTACTTTTCCAAATAGTTTATATAGTATTGGAATTAATTGTTCTTTAAATGTTTGGTAGAATTCACTTTTAATCCAACTGGCCCTGGAGCTTTTTTCTTAGGGAGTTATTGATGGCCTGCTCAATTTCATTATCTAAAATGAGGTTATGTATTTTATTTCACCTTCTGTTAATCTGAGCGATTTATATTTTTGTAAATATTCATCCATTTCACTTAGATTGTCAGATTTATTGGCATACAGGTGGACAAAATAGCTTCTTATTATTGCTTTGATTTCTTCATTGGTAGTGAATTCACCCTTTTTGTTTTTTATATTAGTAATTTGGTTTTCTTCTTTCTTTTTATAAAATCAAATTAACCAAAGTTTCTCTATTTTCCTTGGTTTGGGGCTTTTATTTTTCATAAAACCAGCTCTTAGTTTTATTTATTAGTTCAATGGTTTTCTTATTTTTCAGTTTCATTAATCTCTCCTTTGATTTCTTTCAGAATTTCTAATTTGATATTTAATTGGGGATTTTTAATTTGATCTCTTTCTAGCTTTTTAAATTGCACACCCAATTCATTGATTTCTATTTTATTCTATATTGATTTTCTATTTTATTATATTAGCATTGAGAAATATAAAATTTCACCTAAGTACTGCTTTGGCTGCATCCTGTAAGTTTTGGTATATTGTCTAATTATTGTCATTCTCTTTAATGAAATTATTGATTGCTTCTTTGATTTTTTATTTGACCCACTCATTCTTTAGGATTAGATAATTTCATTTCCAATTAATTTTTAATCTATCTTTCCATGGCCCTTTGTTATATATAAATTTTATTGCATCATGTTCTGAAAAGGATGCATTTAATATTTTTGCCTTTCTTCATTTGAGTGTGAGGTTTTTATGCCCTAATACATGGTCAGATTTGTGTAGGTGCCATGTACCACTGAGAAAAAGGTATTTTTCTGTCTATCCCCATTCATTTTTTCTCCAGAAATCTATTATATCTAACTTTTCTAAAGGTATGTTTATCTCCTTAGCTTCTGTCTTATTTATTTTGTGGTTGGCTTTATCTAAAATCCTCCACTCGTATAGATTTACTGTCTATTACTTTCTGTAACTCCCTTAACTTCTCCTCTAAGAATTTAGATGTTATACCACTTGGTATGTTTAGTATTGATATTACTTGTTCTTGGTACCTTCTAGCAATATGCAGTTTATTCCTTCATCTCTTTTAATTAGATCTATTTTTGCTTTTGCTTTGTCTGAGATCAGAATTGCTACCCTGCTTTTTTTTTTTGGAGGGGGGAAGGCAAGGAAATTGAGGTTAAGTGACTTATCCAAGGTCACACAGCTAGTACGTGTGTCAAGTGTCTGAGGCCGGATTTGAAATCAGGACCTCCTGACTCCAGGGCTGGTGCTGTATTCACTGCATCAGCTAGCTGCTCTTGCTTTTTTTACTTAATATATTCTGCTCCTCCCTTTTACCTTTACTCTATGCATGTCTCTGCTTCAAATGTGTTTCTTGTAACAACATTTTGTACGATTATGGTTTTTAATCTACTCTGTTTCCATTTTATGAAAATTCATCCCATTCACATTCAGTTATGATTACTGTATTTCCCACCATCCTGTTTTCTCCCTATTTATACTTTTCTCTCTCTCTTTCCTTTAACCCTATCCCTCCTCAACAATGTTTTGCTTTTAACCACTACCTCCCCTTGTCTGCCCTCCTTTCTATCAGACCCCCTCCCTTTTCTTTTCCCCTTTCCCCTCCTACTTCCCTATAGGGTAAGATGGATTTCTTTAACCAACTTACTGTGTATGTTATTCCCTCTTTGAGCCAAATCCAATGAGAATAAGGTTCAAACAATGTGAGAGTTCTATTTTAAAAGACTCTGCTTTGCTTGTAGATGCCTCTGTAATCTTGCCAGAATCATAGTGCTCTTTTATAAAAGCTGGCAACCCAACACACACTGAGCATCCAGGTCACTAGAAGTTAACCTAAATTAGAGTTCATATTATGTTCATCTTTATTTTTCTGCTGTGTTTGTGATTCAGTGCTTGAACCAGGTTCATGAGTGTTTGCTCCATTGTTGGAATCTTAATTGTGAGCATTTTTGCTTTCTTGCTTTTTCATGCTACCTAGGGATAACTAGATTTCAAAGTGGATAGAGCACCAGGACTGGAGTCAGGAAGACCTTAGCTCAAATTCAGCCTCAGAAACTTACTAGCTGTGTGATTATGGGCAAATCACTTAACCTCTGTTTGCCTCAGTGTCCTCATCTGTAAAATGAAGATAATAAAAGCATCTACTTCATGATCTTGTTATGAGGATCAGATGAGATAATAATTGCAAAGCAATTAGCATAGTTCCTGGCACCTAATGAGTGCGATGTGTTATTATTATTGTTATTGTTGTTGTTTTGTTTTTGGGTTTTTTGTTTTTTTTTACCAAATTATATATTATAGACATTGGTACAAAATGTAGTAAAAGGAAAAAAATAACCTTACAATTTAAATGGACAGTAATGATTCTAGACACTGAGTGACTGCCATGAATGTGGTACATTGGTGGGCATGTTTGAATTCTAGACCAGAGTTCTGCAGACTACAACCTGGGGGGGGCCTAATCTGGCCCATAGTCTGTTTTTGTATGGTCTTTAAGTTAAGTATGGTCTTTGCCATTCCCAAATGGCAAAATAAATAGTTTTTAAATTAAAATAAATGTTTTTTAATAAAATAAAACCTTATTTTAAAATGTGAAAACCAACCTTAGCCCATGGGCCAAATGTTAGCCATAGTTCATTGCACTATGCTCTTGAGCAATAAGAAGTCAGTCTTCTTCACATGATTGTTTTTAGGCTTTTGCTTTGGCTGAATGCATACATTGTGGATAACCAGTGAAGATGGGTTTATTGTATGGGCTTGTCCATTGCTACAACTTTTGTTTTTGTAAAACTCATTGGAGAAAAACATTGCTCTAGGTTGTTATTCTTCTCTCTTTCTGTTGTTTAATCAGTTTAAGTCACGTCTAACTCTTCATGACCCCATTTGGGGTTTTCTTGGCACAGGGACAGGAATGTTTTGCCATTTCCTTCTCCAGCTCATTTTACAGATGAAGAAACTGAAGCAAACAGGGTTAAGTTAAATGACTTGCCCAGGATTACACAGCTAGTTAGTATCTGAAGCTGAATTGGAACTCAGGTTTTACTGACCCCAGGCCTGCAACTATATCTACTGTGCCACCTAGCTGCCCCATTCTTCTCTCTAAATGGATATAACTGAAGGAAAGTGCTTCCTCCTAGACCAGTATAATAATAACTGACATTGCTAAAGGACATTAAAGTTTATGAAAGCACTTTATATTCATTACTTCATTTGAAATTCACAACAGCCTTGTGAGGTCAGTAAAACAGCTCCTTATTCCCCCATTTTACAGCAAGGGAAATGAAGCTCAAATTGGTTGTGTTTTGTCTAGAGTCACACAGTTAGTGAATAACAGAGAAGGTTTTCTAGCCTCCAAGTCATTACACACTACCACACAGAGTGTTGGCTCTTAACCTGGGGTCTGTGAACTTGTTCTTTTTAATATTTTGATCATTGTATTTCAGTATAATTGGTTTCTTTTGTAACCTTGTATATTTTATTTTACACACTTAAAAATATTATTCTGAGAAGGGTTCCATAGGCTTTGCCAGACAACAAAAGAAAAATATAAAAACATTAAGAACTCCTGACATGAAGGGTCAACAAGTTCCTAGAGCTGGGGAGCTTATCTCCTCTCTCCTCCTTTCCTATCCCCAGACACTGCTGCCAAAGTCCCTGACTTGATTCTAGTGTTAGTAGTGAGTCAGGTAAGTAGGTGTGATGGAATTGAGATGGAATAGAAAGAGAATTATAAATGGTGATGAAGTTTAACTGAAATAATTCTCTTAATTAAAAAAAACTTCAGAGACATTATGGATTCAACAGAATTCCATAATGTCCTGGAAAATGCACCATCATTGCTAACATGGCATCTATGGGAAAATGGTATTCTGTGTTCCATAATGCTCCCTTACTTTTAGAATACAGCCAGTGGGCACAAGACTGGATTGTATTCTCAGGTTTTACTCTTTTCTCTGCTTTCTTCTTCCTCAACTATGCTTCTAGCTACAACTTGGGCAGTGGTGTTGTTTCCATTGTAGTGAACGGATCCTTCAATGATGGCCGATGGCACAGAGTGAAAGCTGTCAGGTGAGTAAAGGTCATCTTTGAAGGCAATCAGGATCAAAAAACAAAACAAAAAACTCTAAAAATACCAGGAGTCTGACTTTGGATTTAGTACCAACCTCCATTCTCTCAACCCCATCCCTCCCTCATCCAATCCCATCCTTGTACATTCATACATATGTTGCCTCCCCCTGGGGGTCCTGCATCATTGTCCCAACATTCCAGGACCCAACTCTCCTGAACTAAATATTTTGCCTTTAACTCCAGGTGCCCCAGACTCCCAATGGAATACTTTCTCATCCCTGGCCTTCTAGAAATCCCATGCATTTCACAATTAACAGTGTAGGGCATTTTACTTCCATTCTATCTCCACCCTCCCCCATCATTCAAATTTACTCATCCTGTATCATACTCTTCACTTCAGGGTCAGGTCAAGGAGCGACCTCTATCTGCCAATTAACTTCTCATTAGAACATTAGTATTGCCTAACTTATGGGAAAAGACTAGAGGAGACCCCTAGGGTTCATTCTCTCTCTTCTTCTTCCTCTCCCCCTCCCCCTCCCCCCTCTCTCTTTCCCTCTCCCTCTCCCTCTGTCCTTTTCCTCTCCCTCTTCCTCTCCTTTTCTACCTCTCTCTCTCCCCACCCCTCTCCTCTTCTTTTCTGACAAGGGGTCATGTCTAGGAAATTCATGTCCAGAAAATCTTGGAGACCATAGCAAGGGACAGCTAAATGAACAAGCAAAAGGCCTCAGACTAAGCTCTGATCTCAGGGCAGAGATATTTGTTCTCTTTGCCCTGTTTTATAGTCCACTGAGTGGTGGGGGGTGAAGGGTGGGCCCATAGGCCTCTCACCAAAAGATAGATGTTCATTCTGCCTTATAAAATCCCCCTTGGCTTCTGTGCTTCTCAAGCCCACCCTGGATGTCAGAAGTAGGACTAGAGTGTTAGAAGACTCTTGCAAACACCAGGTTACCAGGTTTCGGTCTTTGTTCTCATGCTTAATCTTCATCCTTCATTAGATACTGTTTATAAAATAACCATTGAAAATGGTGACTGTCTTTCCAGGGATGGCCAGTCCGGAAAGATAACGGTGGATGACTATGGAGCTAGAACTGGCAAATCCCCCGGACTTATGAGACAGCTGAATATCAATGGAGACCTCTATGTAGGTAAGTGAGTTTGGTGATACCTGGTTACAGCTGAAGGCTTTGGTTTACCTTGGTGTTTCCTGTAAATCAAGGTATGGGCTCCCTGTAGTTGTTAGTTCCAGTGACTGAAGCCAAATGAATGACAGGAAGGAAGTTTGGAAGGTCTTTAATTCTTCCTCACTCATCCCTTGGCTGGAAACCGGGGTTGGAAGGTACTTGCTTTGGGCCAATCCCTTGGAGAAACAAAGATTTTCTTGTTTGGGAAACAAGATCCTGCCAAAACCAGGTACCACCTGGTTAAGGAAGGAGACATTCTTCTGTTCCCAGACACATCTCCCCAACCTGGCAAAGACTTAGGAGGACCAGTGAATCTTTAAACTCTAAGTCTTCCTCCATGTAATCACAAAAAATTAAAATGTCCCTTCATAATTAATAAAATATTCAATTAGCTAATAAAATAGGATTAATATAAAAATACTAGATGTTGTTTAACAAATTTGACAGCTCATTTTGTTTGAAGCTGATGTGCAGTTATACCTATCTACTTGACTCCATCACAGTTAATCATAGGATTGGTTAATATAACAAAACAGGAATAAATGTTGGCTTAATGATAAATGTTGGGGAAGATGTGGGAACTTTGGAATGCTAATGCATTATTGGTGGAGTTGTGAACTGATCCAGCCATTCTGGAAAGCAATTTGTAACCATTTCCAAAGGGCAATCAAACTGTGCATACTCAGTATATCTCATAGGAGTGATGAATATGAAGTGCTAAAGTCACCTTGAGACTGAGCCCTCCTCATTTCTTCAGTTGACCTCAGGGATAGAGGAAGCAATCAATAGACAGTGGTGTATCAATTGTGAAGGCATATTCAAGAAAACTGGAAAGATTCAGGGAGCATGAAGCATCTAGAACTAGGGAAACACCTGTTTCATTGTATTCTTTCCTGGTCAGAGCACATCTGGAGCATTGGGTATGAGGGCCCCAGCTAAGGAAAGACAATTGAATTCTAGCTCTGACACTGCTTCTTTGAACTGGAGCAAACCATTTCACCTCTCAGGGCCTCAGTTTCCTTATCTGTAAAAATGGGAGCACTGGACCTCACGACCTCTGAGGTATCTCCCAGCTATAAATTTACGGTTCTGTAACCTATAAGGAGCTAGATAGCCTCTAGAAAAAAGGTATCCGGTATTGTAAAGAGTCTTGAATTCATGGGAAAGAATTAGCATGTTTAGAGCACTGGAAGAACAGACTTGAGGAAGGGAACTAGGAATGGGGCCCATGATAACTACCTTTTAAAATATTTAAGGAGCTATCCTATGGGAGAGGGAATAGAATTTCTTTTTTGGTCCCAGACAGCAAAAAGACAGCAAAATTTAAATCCCTTCCCACTGTGAGATATTGTAATTCCCTAGTCCTATGATCTCACCTTTGACTCACTCTGTCTCCTTCCCTCCCTGTCCCTGGCAGGTGGAATGAAGGAAATTGCTCTGCATACTAATAGGCAATACATGAGAGGTCTAGTGGGCTGTATCTCCCATTTCACTCTTTCTACTGATTACCACATTTCCCTGGTGGAAGATGCAGCTGATGGGAAAAACATCAACACCTGTGGAGCCAAGTAAGCGCAGTCAGCCTTCCCCAAGAGAGAGTGAGCATTTCTCCTGCAGAAGCCCCGCGTCCCTGCCATCCAGCCCAATGCTGCACACCAAGTCCCCAGGGCACTCCCTCCTCATCCAAGAGGACGGCACCCTGATGAGAAACTACGGACCGGACGGGATGGAGAGGGGACTCCCAGCAGCTTTCCCTGCTGACACTCTATGGACCAAATCCCCCTGAATCCTCAGTTGTAGGAAATGTCAGACTGTTCACTGAATGTATAGTGACTAATGAGATCAGACATCAATGCAAATTCCAGAGATCACTGTACTGTGATGAATAATTCCATGACTGTGTCGTGAGTCATAGTGCTTTCTTTTTAAACATCCAGCAGAACCGTATTAAAAAGCTTTTCTTCACTCCTGATTCATGATACTTTTAATACAGCAGGATGACTATGTGACCCCAAACTTCCCCTTTCTTGCCTGGTCCCGTGAAATTGCTTAGCTACCTGCTGCTATGTCCTCAGCACATTCTGACCATGCCATGTATATAAGGAAAGAGGAAACTCGACCCTATGGAAGCTATTTCAGAATCGTTACGGTGACTGGAAAGATCACCCTTAACATTAAAAGCCTCCTTTTTTTTTTTTAAATAATGCAAACCTCAGAAAATAGACACCACGATTTTGTAGAAGTACTTTTGTATGTGTATATTTTTATAGAGGCAGAACTGACCACATAGTATACTTTGGAAAGTTTAGGTGAATTACATATACTTCTTTGCATTTGGACACCATTTGGTATCTGCAGGGGTGGGGTCAGGGTGGGCAATGGGGAGCCTGACAATCCTCTTTTGTCAATATTGATGATTCAGAGTGTATGATTATGAAGCTTTCCTGACCTAAGCTGATTAAAGGATTGAACATATGTTGTTCCTGGATATTCTGACATTACTTTTTATGTTGAGTGGGGAGAAAACTGTAGTGGAATATTAAAAAGAAGATAACAATGAGCCAGAACATTCATTTATTCATGCATTCATTCATCCATCTGTTTAGTTATTTCATTTCATTCATTCATCTAGCATGGTTGCTAACCCCTTGTGGTAGTCATACTCCTGAAACATATGAAAGCTGACATTGTTCACACTGTGCTGAGAGGAAGCCCTTCGTGTGGCCTGAGTGCAGACACAGCTATCAAGGTGGGGCTAGGAAAGAGCTGTCCTTCCAAAAGGTCAGTCATGGGCCCTTTGATGTCTAGGCATGTGACTCTATAGCCTGAGGAGTATATCCCAGTGGCATGACCATCTGAGGGAAATTTGAGCTGTACACCCTGTCCACACGAAGAGCCGAGAAATTTGACCTGACTGAAGAAATGAACTATAATTAGCCCCAGTCATGGCATCAGTCTTTTTCATTCAACATATATCCATTATGTTCATGCAATTCAAAAAGCACTGCTATACAAGATTCTAGGTGGGGGCGGTGAGGGGGGAAGGGTTGTGTAGGTGGGTAGGAAACATAAGAAGAATGACTCACATTGAGCTGCATTTATGGATCATACATCTATGAAAGCTTTGTTCCTCCCAGGCCTGTGAGGTTGGCCATGTATGTGTTATTATCCTTATTCTTAGATTGGTAAACTGAGGCTCAGGAAAGTTGAAGTGTCTTGCCCAAATATTAAGTTTCACCCAACTATTAAGTGCAGAGTTAGGATTCAAACTCAGATCTTTGGATTCCATGATGCCATGTTGCCTAAGCTCAGGCTCAGTGACTCCCAGCATCCTGACTTTGGGAACCTCAAAGTAGGCATATCCTGATGTGTAGCCCAAATCAGAGGTGGTCAGGATACTTCCTGCGGAGAGCTGCCTGCTAATTCATATTCTCTTGGGTATGGGAATTAGTGAGATCACACAGTGATTAGGAAGATCTTGGCTCCTTACCACCTCATATCACACTCTTAGAGGGAAAGTATTGGATCTGAGCCCTGGTTTCCCCACCCCCAAATCCCCCAAAAAAGAAAAAATCACTTCTGAAAAATCATCATTCCTTTGTGAATATGTGTGATTGAGGTGTAGGTGTGCTATTTTCCCAAAGTAAATGTTGTCTAGGAAGGAAACAGTGGTCCAGATATACAAAGATGATGATGGGGCATCTGCCTACGAGGAGCTTACAGTCTACTTGACAAGATAATAGAGGGAGACAGATACGAGTAATTAAATAGGGAAAATGGTATCCCCATGTGATAGACGGAGAAACGGAGCTACAGGGTGGATAGAAGAATTGCTCTGTGTGAACCCGTGCAAGTCCCATTCTCTTCAGGTCTCAGTTTCTCCATCTATTTAATGAGAGGGAATGTGTCAAACAAACTGGGAAAGTTACATGCAGCCTGAAACACTCCCCAGTAGTGGGAGCCAAGTTAAAATGTAACTGGGAAATTTAACAAAATAAATAAAAATACTCTAAAGCATAAATAACATTACATTTTAAGACTAAGTAAATATGTTGCCCACAGAGGTCCTTATATATAGATTAATGGCCTTTATCTATAACCGTGGCATAGCAAAGAGAGCACCAGAATTAGTCAGGAAAACTGAGTTTGAATCCTGTCTCAGACCCTGAGCAAGTAACTTAACCGCTGTCAGCCTCAGTTTCTTCATATAGAAAATGGGAATGATAATGTTCCCTACATCCCAGGTTGTGGCGGGTGTCAAATGAGATAATAACCTTAAAGCAGCAGCCACTTTGGCTATTATTTCACTGTGGTGACTTCATCTGCCTGGGAGTGAGATGCTGAGGGATCAGAGACTCCGAGTCACCTAGGCAGGCTTATGATAGTCAGGGAGGAGGAAGGAGCTGTAAAGAACGGAGGACTTTTAGGAATCCTGTGGGTTCAGAAGCAAGAGGATGGGCCAGGGGAGGAAGAGGAAGGAGTGGGTCTCTCCCCTACCTCACCATCCTCCTTCATGTTACTACCTGTTGTGTATTCTATGTTCTAACCGCACAGGTCACTTCCCAACTTAACATCATCCTACTGTGGCTTTGATTAGGCTGTGCCCCATGCCTGGCGTGCCCTCCCCCCTCACTTCTGCCTCCTGGAATCCTCAGCTTCCTTCAGAGTTCACAGCATGGGTGCCACCTCCTACACAAGTTCTTCTGATCCCCTTCCCCTCCCCCAATTGCCAGTGCTCTTTCTTCAGATATTGCTTTGGATTTATTTATCTGTGTGTATTCTAAGGGCTTCTTCTCCCTCTCTCTTTCCCAATGGAAGGTAAGCTCCTTAAGGACAAGGACTAATTTTTGTTTTTTGGGGAGGTTTGGTCTTTGTATATCACAGTTCATTCATTCATTCAACAGTGTGACCTAGGGGAAGCTAGGTGGTTCAGTGAATAGAGGAACGGCCCTGAAGTCAGGAGGACCTGAGTTCAAATTCAGCTTCAGAAACTAGCTGTGTGACCCTGGGCAAGTCATTTAACCCTGTTTGCCTCAGTTTCCTCATCTGTTAAATGATTTGGAGAAGGAAATGCCAAACCACTCCAGTATCTTTGCCAAGAAAATCCCAAATCGGGTCACAAAGAGTAAGACGTGATTGAATGATGAAACAGCAGCAACAACATGTACCAAGCACTGGGCTAGAGACAAGAAAAGAAACAAAACCCCACCTAATCAGGGCATAGTCAATTGAATCGATTGAGTTGGAGGTCCCCTACTTGAGGAAACAATTAAAATTCTGAGTGCCCTGAACCAGGAAAAAAACAAGTCGGTAACTGCTGGACAGAGGCCAGGGGATGGCATTAGACTGGACATTGCTGGTGCCATGTTGGAACAAGTCTAAATCTGAAGCTAAATGAATTGTGGATTGGGGACCCAAACAGGACTTTGCTTCATTCCCAGTCAGCAGCACTAAGAGAACCCAGCAGGGAAGCAGACTTGGAGGGACCTCAGAGATCATTCCAGTCCAAACTTTTCACTTAACAGATGAGAAAGTTAATTAAGTTGTCCAAGGTCATGAAACTCGTTAGTGGCAGAGCCAGGACTATAAGTCTAGTTGCCTGACTCTGGTGCCATGAAGGAGCCTGAAAAAGACCATTAAATGCTTTAACCTCGTGCCAGGTTCCCCACGTAACACGAGATTGCGAAGCTGTGACTTACCTCATCCGTACAGAGCTGGTGCCCCCATTCCCTCACAGTCATAAAAATAGTTGTGTACTTGAATGAACCATGTACTTGGTAACTGCAGCAGATATGATGGGGGAGGGGGAACTGCAGGAGGAAGGGGAGAAATGGGAAAAGATTATGGATCCCAGGGACATGTTTTTTGGAGGAAGAATGCTAGAGCTCCTGGACCCTTTTGTTAGTCTAGGGTTATTGAGGTTTGGGGTTTAGGTGTGCTCAAGACCCCAGAATGCCAACCCGCCAGGTGCTGCTGAACTTAAACCTTCTCTGAGCCAAAGAAAAGCAAAGTTTATTGAGGATTCACCTTATTGGGTAGACTCTTACGGAGTCTGGGTATTTGTGACTCTTGCATTGAGAAGCAGGCCAGAACTATCTGACACAGACTGAGTCTGAGAAAGATTGAATCTGAGCTCCTTCATGGAGGCAAGATGGATCTAATATACAGAAAGACTGGGAGGAATCTAGGGGTGGTCTAGAGGAGGGGCTTGGAGAGGGTCTTGAGGAAGAGTCTAAGGGGGATCTTTGATGGACCTGAAGTCAGACTCCAGGAATGGGATTAAGCGGGGGAAATAGTTGAAGGTTACCTGAAGATGACAGACAATGGAGGGCTAGGCTAGTTTAAGGGTAACAGGTTTGGGTATAGATATTTTGGGAGGATCAAGGGAAGTAGCTGGACAGTGAAGAGCTAGCCTAGATTAAGAGTAACAGAGATTTGGGAATGGAGATCATGGAAGGTTTATGGCCTCAGGCAATGCTTCTTCAAGTGGGAAGATTCAAGGAGAGTTCAAGGGAGTTCCCAGAGCCTATACCTATCATTGTGACATTAGCAGAAATTTACCCAAGAACAATGTAGGAATTTATTGTGATTATTTTTTTTTCTGTAATTGGGGGTAAGGGGAAGTGAGAAGGAGAGAAAATAAATGCCCACTAATTGAAAAAGAAAAAAAATTAACCAAGGGAAAGGGGAACAGAAATCTATCCAAATCAAGGCAGTTTTCTATACAGGTAATGCTCTAGTTGACTCTGTTCCGCCTTTCCCCTATTTCTTCATGTCTCCATGCACTTTTCAAGAAAATAAGTATGTGAGTCCCAAGGAAGGACTACTTCAGCTCCATGGTTGCTAAAAAGAACTCTTGATTGTCCCTGGTGGGGATATATCTTTTTATCATTAATATTCCACCTATATTCTACCCATTTCAATTGTGCTAATGAATTTATAACAGTCTGGAAAAAAAAAAAACAAGACACCTGCTTATTTCCATCCTTCTTGCAGTCAGATATTAATGGTGGGGGTGAGAGGCGGGACCAGCATTCTTGCATGACCATGAAGCATAGGAAAAAAAAATTACAAATTGAAATTGGCCATAAGCAGACTGGAACATACAAAATCAGTAAAGGACTACAGGGTCAACAGACTATGGCCTGGGGACCAAATCTGTCCCACTGACAGTTTTTGTATGGCCTTCAGCTTCAGTATGGATTGGGCTGTACATAAACAGAAGTAGACTCCATTTGGCCCTTGGGACATAATTGCTAACCCTCTACGATGCAATAAATTCCCATGAAGCAATCAAAGAGATGTGTCATCAAGAAAGATGGGGTGGCACTGGTGAGATGAGGCAGAATTATATGTTCCCCAGTCATATCTGATATTTTGAAAGAAAACTTCCCAGCATTTTAAGTGGATATAACTATGATGAATTTATGGGAAGACTCAGGAAGGAGTCACAAAGCATGGATACACATGAATGGGGCGCAATCTTCATTGTTGGAGAGAATACCCATATTGGTGATGATGGGGTTTAGGCTCTGGGAACCCTCTTGAATCTTCCCACTTGAGGCATTTGCCTGAGGCATAAACCTTTCATTATCCTAGGCCCAAATCTTGTTACTCTTAATGTAGCCCAGTCCTCTATTGTCCAGTTACTTCTCACCTTTGATCCTCTCAAAATATCTATACCCAAACCTGTTACCCTTAAACCAGCCTAGCCCTCCATTGCCTGTCATCTCCAGGTAGCCTTCAGATATTTCCTACCCTTAATCCAATTCCTGGAGTCTGACTCCTGTCCCTTTAAGATCCTCCTTAGACTCCTCCTCAAGACCCTCCCCAAACCCCTCCTCTAGACCACCCCTAGATCCCTCCCACAGGCTTTCTGTATGTAAAATCCATCTTGCCTCCTTGAAGGGGCTGAGATTCTATCTACTACAGACTCAAGTCTGTGTCAAATTGTTCTGGTCTGCTGGTCCGATACAAGTATCACAGATACTGAGGCTCCTTCAGAGTCTACCCATTATGGCAAATCTTTAATAAACTTTGCTTTACTTTGGCTTGAGAGAAGGCTTGAGTGGAACTCATTAAGCAGGTCCCTGTGTGTTGGCATTTTGGGGTCTTAAGCACCCCTAAGCCCCCAAACCTCAACAATGAGATCACAGATCAAGTAGAATCAGGGTAGTGTAGACAACTGTACCCACTAAGCCCTACCCCTTTGGAGTAAGCACTCTCTCTGAAGTAACTGTTCTCAGTTCTGCTTACACTTTCCCAATTTCTCTCATAGTAGCTTTTCCTCTGCTCCACTCAGATTCACCAGTAGACGATAAGCTCTTTGAGACCTCAGCACAGTGCCTCGTACATAGCAGGCACACAATAGATAAAAAGGGGTACACTTGGTTCTACTGGATCATTCAAGGGATTCATGATTGTCCCAGTTAAAGACAGTAAAGGAACCTCATTTAGCTCTTGTAGGCTGCTGGTTTGGGGAGAGGTGTGGCAGGAAGAAAGGGAGAACACCTGCATCTAATGAAGTCCAGAGACAGCCAAAGAATCCACTTTGTTGTTCTTCAATTGCATTGGAATATTCCTGAGTTGGCTACAGTTGAAGAACAGCAACAAATTGAAATGACTCCATTTGGTTTTGGCTTTGTTGTTGTTAGCAAAGAGTGGTTTACAATTTCCTTCTCCAGTTTATTTTACAGAAACTGAAGCATACAGGGTTAAGTGAGTTACCCAAGGTCACTCAACAAGTAAGCATCTGAGACTGGATTTGAACTCAGGAAGAGGAGTCTTTCTGATTCCCAGTCTAGTGCTCTCTCTGTCCACTAGCTTCCCATAGACTTCACTTACTCCTTCCCAACTAGGAAGATTCAATTAAATTCTATTAACATTTATTAAGTACCTACTAAATGCCAGGCACTAAGCTAAGCACTCAGGACACAAAAGATGCAAAAGACAGTCCCTGCCCTCCAGGAGTTTATAATCTAATGAATTGGACCCAACTCAAGGCCTTCACCCATATCCTGTATGGACTCCTGAAAGTTATCCTTTTTGCTATTAAAATGGAATTCCCCTGCCCCAAGGCTCCTCTGAGCTCTGCCTGATGTCTTGCAGCCTCCTAGATGATAGCTTTCCCCCCACTTCCATCCCCGATGTCCTGGGTGACCCCTGGCTTGTCAGTGACCTTTTTCTCTGGCTGAACCGGTAACCTTCCTTAATAAGCAGGCCTGTGGAGCTTGTCAGTGTTATTTGCATTTCATTTCCTGATCCAGTCACTTGTTTTAGCTGTTCCAGCAAGTCTCTAGTACTATTCCAACATAAACATGTCAGGCGGTTTCCATACATTAAGTGCTCTGATGTCAGAGAAGCAAACACCTTCCTCTCGACTTCCTGTCTCTACCCTGCCCCCACCAGGCCTGGCTCCCTTCCCCCAAGGAGCTAGCTGCCTCCTGGGTAGGAAGAACAGCTTGGCTTTCTGAAATGGGGCCAGAGCTGGCAGGCTCTGTGTTTTCCATTCTGGGGAAGCACTGCATTTTTCACCTTTAACCCAGAAAATATAGTTCTCAGAAAGCTTGTTCTTGGGACTGGGAATTCTCAGAGGAAGAAGAGCAAACTTGCAGGAGGGGCTGGCTCTGGCCTCTCTCTAGGCTCCCACAGCCAGCCACCTGGAGCCCTGAGGACTGCCCCAGGAGAATGCTCACCAGGCCAGCCCAGCAGCACACAGCTTTTCCTCCCAGGATCTGTGGGCTGCCCATCTATCCCGGAGCCATCTGTGCAAAACAAAGGCAGAGAATTCCAGATTCGGGTGGAAAGACAATTAAACCTTTCAGAAGAAAAGACTGGACAAAGCATTAATGGCTTCTACCTCCCATCCTCCTCCTCCTCAAGCCATAAAGTCCCCAGCCTTCTGGGGGGAACTGGGGAAAAGGGTACAGGAGGCGTTTCATGCTGCCCAGTCTGAAGAGGGTACCCACTGAGAGAGTTAGGGTTGCTCTGGAGATCCCGAAATACCAACACGTTGGGTCCTGCCGAATGAATTCTACTCAAGTCTTCTCAGCCAAAGAAAAGTGAAATTTATTAAAAGTTCACTTGCATTAGACACAGAGTAAGTCTGTGCTAGGTCATTCTATGTGGCACTCTCCTACATGGCATTCTATGGCACTCTTACACTTCTATGGCGCTCTCACCCCATGGTGGTATGAGAGGAATCTAGGGATGGTCTAGAGGAGGAGTTTGGGAAGGGTCTTCAGGCAGAGTTAATGAGGTCAATTAAGGGTGGGAAGTTGCTGGAGACTACAGAAAATGGTGGGCTAGGCCAGTTCAAGGGTGGATCCATATTTTGATAGGTGGGAAGTCTAGTAACAGAGAGTTGGAAGTCTAGTAACAGACTTGCCTCATCAAATGGGGATGATTCGATCTAGAGTCCAAGGGAGATTCCCAGAGCCTGTACCTGAAGGACTCAAGGAGAGCTCGAGGGGGCTCCCAGAGCCCATACCTCATCAAGGCTGATAGTAATAAAGCAAATGCTCATTAAAGGACTGAAATGAAAGGACGAGTGGGATTTCAAATAGGAATCTGCAAGGTGAGAGATGAGTAGCAATAGCAGCAGTAAGAACTGAGGGCAGAATTTGAATACAAACAGAAAAAAAATCCAATTACAGGGTGGCCAGGTAGCACAGCAAGTAAGAGCACCGGCTCCAGTGTTGGGACGACCTGGAGATCAAATCCTGGGCTCGGACACTCAGCACCACACCCAGAAATAACTGGCTGTGTAACCTTGAGCAAGTTACTTAACCCCGATTGCTTAAAAAAAAAAAAAAATCCAATTACTATACCCTCCAGTACCAGAAGCCCATTTTCCATTTTTAAAGGACACATCAAACAAAGAGGGAGGGAAAAACATATGTGGCCCTGCCACTGGTATTTAAAGGCAGACGTGAAAAGGGTTGGAAGACCTTCAAGCTGACTGGTCTTATTTGGAAATTGCAGCTCATAGCTAGGCATTGTTGATGGTTACATTCTGTCTATCAGAGTGAGCAAATAGAGTGCTACATGGAAAGCCAGTAACCTGGCTTCTATTCCTGGCTTGGCTGCTAGCTAATTATGTGTCTATGGTAGGGGGGAGGTAGAGAGAAGGTAGTCATAACTCAGGCAGACCACATGCACTAAGTGCCACTCACTGTGCTTAGCAATGGGGAAGCAAAAAGGGCCAAAACATAGCCCCTGTCCTCAAGGAACTTACATTCAAAATGGGGAGAGACAGCATGCAAACAACTATACTTACAAGATACGCTCTTCTATTCAATCGTTTCAGACTCTCCATGACCCCATTTGGCGTTTTCGTGGCCAAGATACTGGAGTGGTGTGCCATTTCCTTCTCCAGATCATTTTACAGCTATGGAAACTGAGGCAAACAAGGTTATGGACTTGCCCAAGATCCCACAGCTAGGAAGTGTCCGAGGTCAAATTTAACTCATGAAGATGAGTCTTCCTGACTCCAAGGCCAGTATTCTTTCCACTGCTTGCCACCTCACTGCCCATATTTATGAGATATAATAGTAGAAATACAAGGTTATTTCAGAAGGTTCTTTCAGAAGAAGGGTGAGGAGGTGGGATCCCAGGATAGGTCTCCTGAATGTGTTCAGTGATATCTGGGCTAGAACACGAAATCACTTAGTTTTCCCTCTTCTACAATGCCTCCAACTCCACAAATACCTCCTAGAGAACAAGACTTGTTTCATTTTTTCTTTGTGTTTTCAAGGGCTACCATAGTGCTCAACACATAATTTTAAGATGCTTAATGAGTGCTGGCTGATGGCTGATTAAACAGTTACATGAATAACTTGAGGGAGAATATAGCACCAGAGTCCCAGGAAGCTTTCCTATGATGTTGTTCTGGAAACATTCACCAAGTCCAACACAAGCCAAGGATGCAGAGCTAGGTAGGTCTGTGTTGTCCAGTGGTTTCAGTTGTGTCTGAATCCTTGTAACCTCATTTGGGGTTTTCTTGGCAAAGTACTAAAGTGGTTTGCTTTTTCCTTCTCCAGCGCATTTTATAAATGACAAACTGAGTTGAAAAAGGGTTAAGTGACCTGCCCAGGGTCAAACAGCCAGTAAGTGTAGAAGACCTTAAAAACATTCCATTTCCTGTATCTCCTTTCAATAATATTTGTCTTTTCCTAGAAAGAAGTGGGAGTGTCAGCATTCAGGACAGCAAGATGACAGGATGTCAGAGCTGGAATGGATGTACAGGACCTTAATGATCATCTTACTCCCACCCCTCTCATTTTGACACACAAGGCCTAGGAAGGAGCCCCTCTTCTCTTTTTGTGCTTCCAGGTTTGAGCTCTTTGCCATATCACTAGGCAAGACAAACATTGACACTGTCTTGAGACCTCCCTCATTGCCTCTCTGTGAAGTCTTTGTTCTGGAATTGATTCAAACTCTCCTACCAGCTCACCCACACCCTTGGGCTTACCTGGTCCAGGAATGGGGAATTTGTGGCCTCGAGGCCACATGTGAATCCTTTGAATGATCCAGTAGAACCAAGTGTACCCCCTTTTAGCTATTTTGTGCCTGCTATGTACGAGGCACTGTGCTAAGGTCTCAAAGAGCTTATAGTCTACTGGTGAATCTGAATGGAGTAGAGGAAAAGCTAATATGAGAGAAATTGGGAAAGTGTAGGCAGAGTTGAGAACAAAGTTACTTCAGAGAGAGTGCTTACTCCAAAGGGGTAGGGCTGAGTGGGTACAGTTGTCTACACTACCCTGATCCCACTTGGTCTGTGATCTCACTGTTGAGGTTTGGGGGTTTAGGGGTGCTCAAGACCGCAAAATGCCAACATGCAGGGACCTGTTTAATGAGTTCCACTCAAGCCTTCTCTCAAGCCAAAGTGAAGCAAAGTTTTTTAAAGATTCGCCATAATGGGTAGGCTCTGAAGGAGCCCCAGTGTCTGTGATGCTTGTATCAGACCAGCAGACCAGAACAATTTGAATCTTAGCCCCTTCATGGAGGCAAGATGGATCCTCACCATGGACTAATCCACAAAGAATGTTGACTGAGAAAGATTAGACAAAGACACAGATTCTATTCCCTGGAGAGAGACCTGTGCATACGCAGCTCCCCTCAATTCAAACCTGGTCTGTGTGAGCTCAGAGCCATAGTTCTGGGCCACGGGTTAGATGAGGAAATGGAAGAGAGAAAGGGGAACTGATGAGCACTGAAGTCCCACAAATAATGTGTGTGAGTGTGTGTGTGTGTGTGTGTGTGTGTGTGTGTGTGTAGGTGGGATCACTTCATGCATTCCCACATGTGCTCGGGAGTGTGTGTGGCATATCCTGATCTGTAATTGAGTGAATTGAGTGGCACAGTAACCCCAAGGTAATTTACCGGGGTGTGTGATCTATTATTGGCTCAGAAAGTCTGGGGACACTTCTTAGCTACATTTCTCTATTACAGTGCCCACAGTGTAGCCACAGCCTGTACAAGTTACTTCTCAGTTTCCCTCTCTACCTGCCTTCTCAGCCTCAATCAAAGCAACTGGCCACAGCCACAGCTGCCTTGAATAACCAGGCCCTGGCCAGTTATAGCTGGAGATGGACCCCTCAGAATGAACGTGAAAGGGAGCGTGGAGTGTCTGTAGCCACTTTAAAAAAAGAATCTGAAAAGGGGAAAAAAGTGAAAGAAAAGGAAGAGAAGGAGAAGTCAAGGCAAGAGAGGAATAAGAAAGGAAGCTTGGAACATCTGTACTCATTAGGAAAAAAGAATTTAAAAAGAAGAGAAGGAAGGAAACCAGAAATAGGAAACATGAGCCATGGGACTAGAATAACTGAAAAAGCCCTGTGTAGGAAAGAGGCAGAAGGTGAGGGAAGATAAAACTAGAGACCAGATGTGAAAGCTCTGAAGGATTAGAGTGCTAGACTTAAGGCTATTGTGGCAGTTCCAAGGTTTCCATCAGGCCCTCTTCTCTAGGCCTCAGTTTCTTCAAATAGAAAATATTGGTGGGCCAGGCCTCTACTGGAGGGTCTCTCAAGTCCCCTCCCTCTCTAAAACCTAAGGTCCTTTGAGGTGTATGATCCCATCCTGCTTGGGCATTACAGGACTGGGCCAGAAAACATTTGGTAAGGTTAATCCCTAGAGGCCAGGAGGCTTTGGAATGGTGGATACTGTCAAACTAGGTAAGAAATGATATCGGATAATATCTTGACCCTTTGAGATTTTGCTAGGAAGCTATGATAGGAAGGATTGTAGGATTTGGGAGATAGAGATGATCTAGGAACCTCAGAAATCATCTAACCCAACCTTTTAATTTAGAGACTAAAAAACACGATGGTCAGAGAGGTAAAGTGACCCAAATCCAGGGCTTCTATTGACATCTACACATTGACAGGCACTATGGTCCAGTGGTCAGATGCCTACTTTAGAATCAGGAAAACCTTGGTTAGCTGTGTTACCATGGTCATCTCATAAATTCAGTTCCTGCCCCCACCTTCTAGAAAGCTCTCTAGGACTATAAATTAAAAATGAGGTGCCCCTCTGTGTAGACCGGAGGAGTTTCCAAACATAGATTTAAATAACAAGTCAGAGTCCTTTCTCTCTCTGTTTCTGTCTCTCTCATTCTTTCTCTCTCTCAGTCTCTCTCATTCTCTGTCTCTCTCTCTCTCTCTTGCTCTCTCCCTCTCTCCTCCTCCTCCTCTTCTCTCTTTTCTCTGTCTCTCTGTCTCCCTCTGTGTGTGTCTCTCTCTGTCTCTATCTTTCTTCTCTGACACACATGTGGGCACACATATAAGATGTAGTAGGCATCTTGGCAGTATAGAGAGGGATAGGGATTAGATCTGAGGTATGGCTCTAATGCTAATACCCTTTTAGTTCAGGTAAGCCATTGGAAGAAAGTGAGTGAGGCACTCTAGTCAACCAATCAGTAACCCTTTATGAAGTGCCTACTATGTACCAGGCCCTGTGCTAAGCACTGGAAATACAAGGAAAGGCAATAGACGGTTCTTGCTTTCAGGGAGCTTACAGTCTAATGGGGAGACAGCTAGCCTACACATATGTGCAAACAAGCTACACAGGATAATAACAGGATGAAGGCATTCATTCAGAGGGATAGGGAAAGGCTTCCAGTAAAAGAAGGGATTTTAATTGAGACTTATAGGAAGAGGGGAAGTCAGTAGGTGGAGCTGTGGAGGGAGAGGACAGCCAGGGAAATGCCCCTGGGGCAGAGAGAAGGAGTGTCTTGTTGGGGAACAGTCAGGAGGCCAGTGTCACTGGATCAGCCCCACTAAGAGAACAGAAGTGATTTCTGGGCTTTTTCAGCTACATGGTATAGAAACTGCTGTACACCAATTAAACTTTAGCCCGAATTGACCACACTCAAGGTCAGGAACTTTGGGGCCACTAAAATATTACCTATGTGACCTTGGGCAAGTCATTTTTTAACCTCTCTGGGCCTCAGTTTCCTCAGCTGTAAAATAAGGGGGTAGAACTAGAAGGCCTCCAAGGTCTCTTCCAGCTCTAAATCTGACCCTTTGATCATTAATTTTTTTTACTACTGCCCATTTTTTGGCATTGAGGCTTGTTTGAATAGATTAGACTGAAGCCATTGCAAATGGATGCAGCTCCTTCCAATTTGGTATTGATTTTAACCTTTGGATTGACCATTGGATACTAATTGGCTAATCATCTGACTTTGCAATCAGTTTACTCTGAAGTTACTCTCACATCAGCAATTGGTTATTTCCTGTTTAAGAGGAAAAACCTCCAGAGAGAGAACTGATAAACACTGAACACAGATTGAAGCATACTGTTGTGGTTTTTTTACTTTATTTTTCTTGGTCTTTTTTTCCCTATGTTTTCTTCTGCAACATGGTTAATATGGAACTGTTTTACATGACTTCACATGTAAAATCGATGTCAAATTGCTTGCCTTCTTAAGGAGGAGGGAGGGCCAGGAGGGAGGGAGGGAATTTTGAACTGAATTTTTTTTTAAATGAATGTTAAAAATTTTTTTTTTTACATATAATTGGGAAATATTTACTAAAATAAATAAAATATATTGAAAAAACAAAACCAAGATATAATCATTTCTATTCTCTTCTTAAAGAAAGTATTTATGATATATAGTCATGAGGATTTAAGTAGACTATGTATAAACCTTTGGCTTCTTTCATTTCTTAGGCCTGAACTATATTTTCTAACAATTTTTCATGATCCTTCTCTGTGCCCACATTTGAATTGAAGTCACCAATCAATAAGCATTTATTAAGCCCCTAATTGTATGCCAAACACAAGCAGTAATGCATACATTGATTTATCATAGAGGTTTTTATCAGTTTTTCACAGAATCCCATTGCTTCTTTTGCCTCTGCAGTAAACTGTGGTACGGGAACTGCCTTCTTTACAAGGGCCTCTCTGCACTCACCAGAATGATGGATTGTTCCCTGAATTAATGCATCTTTAGCTGTAGGATGAAATCAGTCCTGTCATATTGCTGTTGGTCCTTCATTCTGAAGAGGACCAATGACATCAGGTGGATGATGTCTTGACTTGCAAGTGAATTTGATTTAAGTGAGGCAGGGCCACACAAGGTCACCAGCCTCACTCTCTCCTCCAGACTCATTGGGATCCAATGATATAGGTCAAGACATAGGTCAGAATGGCAGGCAATGGCCCGGGATGCCTTACTATGAAAGGGAAGGAAACCATAAAGGACTGATGGAGAGCCATTTAAAAATTTTATTTTATGGGTTCTCAAAGCCAGAAAAATCCATAAACTAGTACCCGGAGTACTGGGGATGGGCTTATCTATACTTAAATGGCCAAGAAGCTTGAACAGTGGCTTTATTCTGTCACTGACACTGTATTCAAAGACTCTCCAACATGGTGGAACTTGCTCATCTCCCACTGGCCAGAGTTTTTGAGAATCCAGGGTCATGTCATGATAAAGCATCAGAATAGGACTTTATGCAGGTGAGGTCAACATAAACAGCAAAGCTGGGAGAAAGGGCAGACTTAGGAAGAGAAGAATGTTGTTTGGATATCTAGGGGAAGACATTCAGGAGGCAGTCGGAAATGGAAGACTAGAGATCTCCAGGAAAAGGCTGCGATTGGATATATAGATTTGGAAAGGCTCTGCACAGAGACTATAATTTCAGGTCTGGGAGCAGATCAAACTGATGGTATAGAAAGTGCATAGAAGAAAGAAGAGATCCAAGGATGGAGCCTTGAAAAATACCCATATTTAGGGAGAGGGAGAAGTAGAAACCAAAAAAAAAAAAAGGTCAGGAGAGAAGAGACCCAGGAAAAAAGGAGTATCATGAGATCCAAAGTGTTCAAAATTTGGCATGATCCTGAAGAAACTTTGGTGTAGCAAAATAATTGTATACTATAAGTACTTCTTTGATCAAAATGATCTCAGTCTGGTTATTCTATGTACTGATGTAGACAGCAACTATTTTACACAACTTTTAAAAGCTGTTGTGGTCAAAGGAAATTAATGACTGAATGAGCAACCTGATAAAGTTTATAATAAATTACTTGTTTTAAAAATCACCTTCACAGGGGCAGCTAGGTGGCACAGTGAATAGAGCACTGGCCCTAGAGTCAGGAGGGCCTGAGTTCAAATCCAGCCTCACACACTTAACACTAGCAGTGTGACCTTGGGCAAATCACTTAACCTCAACTGCCCTGCCTTCCCCGCTCCAAAAAGCAAAAAACAAACAAAAAAACCACCTTCACAAACATTTATCAAGAGTTTACAAAGGGCAAAACACATAGGTTTTTAAATATTAACAAACACTAGCACAAATACTAAAGCCTCTTGCTTTTCTTTCAACTATAAATTGTCCCTATAAGAGTCCTTGTAACACTGTTTGCACTGCAGCAACTAATTTTCTACAGAAAAAATCCCTACGTCCAGATCTTCTATTTATTTGGTGGAAAGGATGAAGATTCAGGAATCTCTTGCCTCTAAGAGAGCTAAGCCCAAGATAGTTGGTAAAGAGAGAGGCCACAACTCAAACTTGTCACTTTGAGGATTTCACAAGACTCCACATGACACAAGAAGAGATGAGAAACACTTTTTAATACTTCTTTTTGTACATACACATTTTTCCAGGACAGAAAATTCTTCCCTGTTTGGTGCCTAGATTTTTATTTTGTGCTAAATTGCATGTGTTAGTGAAGTCTCAAATTCCTCTGATAACAGTGACATGTGAGATACAAAATTTTCAAACATTGCCTAGGGTGCACAGTGCTTTGTCCCACCTCCACAAGACAGACTAGCTCAGTAGACCCTGCTTAAAGGCCTCATCACCTGAGGGTGTATCATCAGAACTACTTACATATTTCTCTCTGTAATCACAGTCTTAGGGCAACCGGATGCCAATGAATTCCCCTGTCAAGCTTCACCCTCTGGGTAAGTGGAACTAAGTTCTATTATCTGGCTTTAGGGGTATGTCTATGAGATGCATCCACATAACAAATCACTTTGCTCAGGCCCATCTACCAGCCTTCTGTTCATAGTCTCTTATGTGTGCCTAATGGAATCACCTTCAGCTAAGCCATTACTTTAAAAAGTATTTCATTAAAGGCTAAAATAAAAATAAACATATTAAAAACAGAGCTTTAGCTTATCATAAATTATGGCTTTCATTTAATCTAGGGGTTCTTTTTTGGGCCTACAAGATAACAGACTTCCCTACATCAAGATCTGGAATTTTTCTATGCTAATAAATTTCCGCTAAGCTATTCTCACCTGGTAGTGCCTGACATAATCTAACGTTCACAGTGGTAGGGGACAGCCAGGGTCCAAGGCACCATTCAGTTTTTCTGTAGCCCTCTCTTTCACCTTCAAAGATATGTCCATATTCACTGACCTCTGTCTCCCAGGCCTCCAGGCAGTAGGTAGGAAGGTATTGCTCATCCTTGGTTTTCAAAGAGGGCCAATGAAAACATGAGGGTGATGTGTTGATTTGCATGTGAATTGGACTAAAGTGAGTCATTGCTGCACAAAGTTGTAGGCCTTACTCTTTCTTCCAGTCATGGAAGTCCTAACAAAAGTTTGTATGACTGGCAATGGCCCTCGATGCAATGGATGACCTTGGTGCCTTCAAGGTCTGACCTAGCTCTAAGCACCTGCTTCAGTCACCTTCATAGCCATTGGAACACATTGTTCTCATCTGTCCATTCCAGGGTAAAGTCTTATCATGCTTGGGGTAGATACCATGCCCCTTTCCTCCCAACTCACCAAGGTTTAAGGCCTGTCAGTTACCTTCAACCTGGTTTAGCCCATCTGCTGAGACAGTTTTACTGGGTAGGAAGGTAAGGAGGTTAAGGAGAGAGACAAACCAAGTAAAGGAGGAGAGAATGCCTAAACATGGGAAAAGAATAGCGCAGCCACAACCATATAGATGGTTAGAGAAAATCAATTGCATGCCACGTTCACTTTCTGCAATTTAGTGTGTATGGGCTAAACTGGCAAGAGAATCGGGCTGACAGTTTTATACACAAGTGAATTACCTACATCATACATGTGGGTTTGAAAAATGGGCTCTCCCTCCTTCAACATTAAATTGGCAGTGTTTTCCAAGTATACAACAGTGGTTTCTTAGAGGGGAAAAAAAAAAGCATTCAGCAATAGAGAATCAGGAAACACCCCCCTGCAATTAAACTTGCAGGAACATACAAGCATACCTCAAAGATATTGCCGGTTGAGTTCCAGACCACCACAAAAAAGTGAATATTGCAATAAAGTGAGGCAATGAATTTTTTGGTTACCCAGTGCACATAAAAGTTGTAATTACACTATCCTATAGTCTATTAGGTGTATGATAGTATTATGTCTGAAAAAATGTATATATCTTAACTTTAAAATATTTTATTGCTAAAAAAAAAAGTGCTAACATCACCTGTGCCTTCAGTAAGTCATGACCTTTTTGCTGCTGGGAGGGTTACTGATTGATGGGATGGTGATTCCCGTAAACTGGGACAGCTAAGACGAATATTGCTGCATCTATTGACCCTTTCGCATTGTGTTTCAGGGAATAGGAAAGCCGGAGGAAGATGAGGGAAGAGCTTGTCAGTGGAGCACAGTCAGAACACACATGCCATTTATCAGTTAAGTTCGTCATCTTATATGGGCACAGTCTGTGTTGTTCCAAAACCATTACAATAGTGACATCAAAGACCACTGATCACAATAATAGATTATGTTAACACGTGCTTTTATAATATGCCTCTGATGTTGTTTAGTTGTGTCTGACTCATGGCAACCCCATATGTGGTATTCTTGGTAAAGGTACTGGAGTGGTGTGCCATTTCCTTCTCCAGCTCATTTTACAGATGAGAAAACTGAGGCAAACAGGGTTAAATGACTAGCCTAGGGTCATATGACTAGTAAGTGCCTGAGGCCAGATTTCAACCCTGATACCTGGCCCAGTGCTCTATTCACTACACCACTTTGTGAGTCAGTTGAGGAGATATAAAAAGATTGCCTTGTTGAAGGGAGAGTCCAGCTAAATTTATGTAACAAATTTATGTATAAATTTGTATTAAATACAGTCAGCATGATTTTGTAATTCTTCTCCAGCTTTGTTCATTGTATTTTACTAGGTATTCAGTAGGTGCTAAATCTTGCAGCTTGCAGTGATTGGTTCCAGTTTCTTTATTATTATTGACAACTTTAATTTATATGATGATCAAAGGTTATCCCATAGAACTGTTGTAAGGAATCCTTTTTTTAAATTATTATTCCATAAATTAACTCATTTATTGTTGGACTATGGGCTACAGATATTTGATAAGAAGATTTTACTGGTCTTCTAATTCCTTCAGGCTTCTGATGGCAGATTTGACTGTGACTGCAGAGGTGGTATTGTAGGTCCATGCACTACCAGCTACTGTTTTCACACAGGATCCACAATGCCAGATACCCACATGGCCCATCTCTTCATTTTGGTCTTGCCACAGAAGGCACAGATATACTTGGCATGCTGGCTAATTTCAATTTTCTTCACCATTTTTCTGAGGGATGCATCATAACGTGTTCCATATTTACCAACAATTCCAATCTTGTTAGTATGTTTAGCCATGTTACTGGTTGTGGGGCTGGAGTTTGGAGAGGCAAGGAATCCTTTTGTACAATTGAGAAAAACAAGATCAGAGAGATTAGTGACTTGCCCAGGGTCCTATAGCTAGTATTTGAAGGCAGCTCTCATTCTTGCTGTAATTCAAAGGCATTTTTTATTCCATCACAGCAGCCTCAGAGCTGAAATGCTAGAAAGCAAGTCTAGACTCTTATCCATGCAAATAAAATAGAGTAGCATCGTCCTACAGCACATCTCAAATTTATGAGTAAGCAATTCAAGACCACTTTATTTCTGTTTCACTTATGTAGTGTTACTGTATTATTTATTTACAATTCAAGCCGTTCAAAAGTGGAATATGCTGCCTTAAATTAGTGAGCTCCCCAGCAATGTAGTCTTTAAAAAGAGGCTAGATGACCACTTGTTGGGGATATTACTGAGACAGTTCATAATTGAGGTAAGGATCCTTTCTGACTTTAAGCTTCTATCATTCTATGCAATGGGATAATTAGCCTGGCATTTGCCACAACTCTGAAAGGGATTTTCTATGCTTATATAGTCACTCTCCCTCCATCATTTCCTCCATTGTCTCTATTCATGAACTTCCCATAGTTCTTCACTGGAGACTACTATAGAGTTTGGCTCAAGAATTTGCCCCATGGAATCAAATTAATAATCTGTTATGTAGAACACAGACCTCCTCTGAGGATATGCTACATACCATGAAGCCTTCTGGCACTTAAGTGCTAACATGTGTTTCAGAATTCATTACAAATTGTTCTATAGTTCAAGTATCCAGCTTCTTTCAACATAAGGTATAGGAAATCCATGTTTCCATCTGTCAGTGTTAAATCTGAAGCAAGTCTAGACGATGACCAAGGACTTCACATTTAATGCCTCTCTTTATTTTTCACACTCCACCTAGTTAAGATAGTTTGATATTGAAAAGCCACTTCACAATGCTCGTGAATCTTATCTTAATATTTTTTCACTTTTGAAATGATTTCAATACAGAACCATAATATCTAGGAATCTTTAGATGTCTTCAAAAAGAAAGTGATTTAAAGTGCATTTTGGAGATTGACATTCACTTAGCTACTTTTCTATTTTGGTAGATTGTCATGAGGAATGCAGACTCTCGGTGCTGGAGTCAGTTCAGTGAGTCAGTCAATAAAAGTTATCAAGCACTCACATGCAAGCATTCTAAGTGCTGGGGATGGAAGCATAGATCCCCTCTTCAACAATCTTAACAAGTATTCCCTTACCCAGCTTCTGCTGGAACACTTCCAGGAATGGGGAACTCATTACCTTAAAAATTATGTCATTTTTTTCCCTTCTTAAAACCGGTCTCACTGTTAGAAAAATACTGAAGTAATGAAATAGAACAATTCAGTTATTGCTGAATAAATGAAACAGTAAGAGTGTGTCAGTGTGGAATAGGGTGCCTATAAACAGAAGTTTCATGGCCATCTGGCGAGTTGTATTGTACAGGACTTAAATGGAAGGATGGAAGACATTTAATTGTTAGGGTAACAGTGCACTTTCCTAAAGAGTATCTAATTTACTAATGGACACAACCCTATGAGCTACTTAATGCAAGTATTATACCCTTTTCCTGGAAGAGGAAATTCTTTGCAAACTGGCTTCTGATCTCATCACTCAACTGAAAATGCTCACTCAAAATTGCTCATAACTGCCTAATCGTAAGGTCTTTTCTCAGTCCTAATTCTTCTCTACCTGTCTGCTTCAATTGACATTGTGGACACCCTCTAGCTGGAGACTCAATGAGTTTCTGTGACTCTCCTCTCTCCTGGTTCACCTCCTGTCTTTCTTTTCTCTCCTACCTCTCTACTCTTGTAATATTATCTATACACATGGGTTTCATAGTTCTGTATGCAAATGATTTTCAGAATCTATATGCCCAGCTCCATAAATTTTCCCCTGAGCTTCAATTTCAAATCACTAATTGCCTATTGGACATTTCAAAGTGGATGCCCCAGAAACATCTAAAAAATTCAGCATTGTCTAAAACTCTATTCATCTTTCCTCCTGACCTTTTCCCTCTTTCAAACTTCCCTAATTCTATCAAAGGCATCACTATTCTTCCAGTCTCCCAGATTCATACCTTGTGATATGCTGGTTACCTTACTTTCTATTACCCTACAGATCAAGTCATATACCACATCTGGGTTTTACTTCTGCATTTCTCAAATCCAAAGCCTTCTCTACCCACACCCACCACCTTACTTCAGGCAGTCTATTATCACCTCCCACTTAGATGATTCCAAAGGCCTTAATTGGTTTCCCTGCCCCAAGTCTCCCTCCACTGCAGTCCAAATTACAGATGGTTGTCAAAGGAATTTTCCTTAAGCAGACATCTGACCATGTAACTCCCATACTCACTCAACTGTGGTGGCTTCCAATCTGCTTGTAGGGTAAAATATAAACTCCCCAGTCTTTGAACACTGCTCCCCACCCCACCCTCATCCATCCCTGGCCTGGAATGTACTTCCTCCTTACACCAGCCTACGGTTTGGTTCCTCTTCTCCCTTAAGCTGCTACGCCGGCCCATTTTCTTTACAGATCCTCTCCAGCTTCTGCTGTGTCCCAGTTCCTCCTCACCCTCTTGCATATATCTTCATTTTATCCTATTAGAACATAGCTCTTTGTGAGTAGGGACTGTTTCATTCTTGAATCCCTAACACCTAACATGGTGCCTGGCACATAATGGGTATTTGTTAAGTATTTGTTAATAGATGGAACCATTTCCCAAGGTTATTCAGTTTGTAATTGGCACAGCCCAGGCTTGACTTTAGGTCTTTGGACTCTGAGCCTAGGGTTCTGTTTCTACTATGCTGTCTTATTTAAAGAAGCCTCCAGGTTGCAAAAAAAACTGATGGTAGGTTAACTAATGCCTGTGGTTGGTTAATGATGTAAATACCTGATGAAGAAATTAACACTTTAAAATAGTGACATACCCACCCAAGGCCTCCAGATGTTCCAAGTTCAGTACAGCACTTTTTCCAAATAACTTCTCTTGGGCTAGATGTATCGAAACCTCACTGTTCCCTTCCAATTTGGAAATTCTGATTCTCTGATCTCAATTTTTAGAAACAGATTCAGTTAAGGTTACATGTGACAAATTAAATTGCCTACTAACACAAAAATTCAAGAAATCTCTTCTTCCCCTCTGCCCCTTCCACTCCCCCCTCTTAACTCCACCAAATCAGTCAGGAACTAATAAAAAAAAACATATAAACAACAAATGTCCAAACTTGTTAGAGTGTAAGAAAATATATTTATTTACTTTCATGGCAATACTATGGCAAAATTGTTAAATACATGCATATTTTAAAAACAGACATAAGCAACACTTCAAGAGTTAACGGCCAAGCAAACTAGTTTTACATTTATGGTGTCTTAGTAATACATGAGTTAATAGTCTATGCCTTTGCTGTAACCATATTTTCCAACATGATAATAAATCTCACTTTTAAAGTACATTATCTCCAAATGCCTGCCTACTAATCAGTCAGATTCTCCTATCCTAACTCTATATGGTGTAACAACACAGTTCCAGGGAAAAATCCCTATGTTTGTTACTGATAGAAAACAATAGATAAAATTTCGAATTCCCAGGTAAAGGGTTCTTCATGGGTTTATTCCATGACTTCCGGGCTGGGTGATTCACTTTGACCCATATTGTTTGCATCCTAAATATTTAAGTTCTGATTTCTTAAAGAGGTTTCTTTTATAATTAAACATATACTTTTAGATACTGCATACTTCACATGTGATCAGATTTAGAGGTAAATCTGCAGGGGTTAGTTATTACATGAATATAAAAGGTATACTTTTGAAGCTTATGTTTCTCCCAACCTTCTCTTGTACTCAGAACATCTTTACAGAACAAATTAGTAAACATGATTTATTAAAATATGTAGCAAACTGAAAAAATGCTTTTTTAAAAAAACATATTTAACATTCCCTTTAAAAAAGAAACACATATTCTACATACAACCTTACAAAAGACATAAAAACTTAAACCTGTTCACAGTATGTGTGTATTTAGTAAACAGCAATTCAGTATAATGCAATTTTGGAAGTGAGAAAGGGGGATGATTTCCTAGATTTATTAGGACATGTGACTTGTGATTGTTTAAAGAGAGAGAAAAGTTAAAACAAGCATTTTTTTTTGGGTGTTGCTTTTCCAGGAATGGTAAGGATACTATAAGTTAGAAAAGCAAATTAAAATATAACAGTTGAATATTTTGAAATACACACTCCAGCTCTGGGTTGTAGTGCTGACCCTATTACTTTAAAAAAAAAAACTTAAGGAAGCAAATTAGACATATTTTACTTTGAATCAAGTGTATATTTTTCAAAATTCAAGCTCTTTTTCTTTAAAATAGAATCACAAACTACAAGATACATAGAAATGTCTCTCTCTTCACAAAAGTACATTGAATAGACTTTCTTTTTATGTGTTTCCTTCAACTGCATTATTCTTAGTGCTATTCACATTTCTGGCATTTATGTTGGTGGGAATAAAGTTAAAAAAGAACTAATGGTTTGTGCTATATTAAGAACACAAGTAAAGTACAGGATATCTATTATCAAATTGGGGGGAAACTACTGGTAGAGAAGGGAGCATCTATGAAAATATAAAAAAATAAACTCTATAAAAACTAGTACTCAGTGTTCTTTTTCAATGTTTAACAGCAAAATCATGAATATAGCTACTTCTTTAAAAATACCAGATTAGCAATGATTCCTCAGAATAAACATACCGTTTCACCTTTCCAACAAGCCAACAGCAATGTGTTTTACTGCAATGGATCAAATAGTCTGACCTTTTAATACAACATGGAATGCTTAGCAAATAGAAGTGACCTAAAAATTAGGAGTTACCCATTAAAAATGGTATGCATTTTTAAAAGAAGTGCATACAGTTTGTGCAATATGTAATGAAATTCAATTGGAGATTTAGGAGAGAATGAAATGAATGACCTTAACAATCTAACCAAATTATTTTCACTGATATATTCTATATTAGGTTTCAATTATTTTGGTTCTGATTTTCAAAAGGAACCTTAAAAGACAGAAATCAATGTGATTAACTTTGTCTCCTTCACATCAATTTGTTGACAAGATAATCTCTTTTCAGTAATGAAAATGATGGAAATTATAACCACTTGATACTTGGTTGACATTTATTCAATTGTAGTTTATTTTTCTAAAAACTGTATTTGTTTCAGCTAGGCACTTTCACAGTAAAAAGACTAATTCAGACAGTGGATCTTCTAAGACCACAGCAATAAACTCATCAAAACATTAGGCAGTCAGAATTTGACTTGCATAGGTAAATTTTATTTAAGTAGTGAATATCTAAATTCCAAGTATTATTATTTCAAATATAGAGAAGAAATTATAAAAATTAAAACTGATCCAAAGGATGCAATGGAAAGACACATGGTGAGCATAATAAACAGATTACAACATGTAATCAATGACAACATGCCCATAAGAAGCAGCATGAGACATTATCATGGCCATGTATGGCCAGAAGGGGCAAATCATTTATCAAAAATGAGACAAATGCACAGCCCAAATGATGCACTGGTACCCAAGAGACACTCTGAGAATAACACACGTCTTTGGTGTGTTGGACTGATAATGAAGAATGGGACAGTAAGGATGAGAAGACAGGGAAGTGCTGAAATCAGCATCATTTCACACCAATTAAAGTATAGAGAGAAATCACCACTACTGGTCTTATGATCAAAACTCTGTTCTAAACACAGTAGACCCTGTTATGACACAGCTCAACATTATCACATGGAGTCAGATGTAATCTTGGTCAAATCAAGTGTCCTGAAATATAATAAAAAGCCCAACACCATATGCTCTATAAAGTGTATATTGGTTTCAATTTCTCAATGATAGTATTTTAAAAAGGTTTGATTAATTAGCATGAAACAAGTATCTTTGACAACTAACTGAAAATAGGGTAGCCAAATAAAAGCACTAATCTAAATTTTTCATGATCACTACTTAAACATGGTACAGTTATAGAGCTAAAGATCTGAATAAGTCAAATTTAAAAAAAGTAATTTCAGAAAATATCCCAAGATTATGGTTTTTAAGAACTAAGCATATTTTTTCTTCAATATGTTATATATGGAATTTGTATGTAAAAAGATAAAAAATAAAGTTTGATGGCAATCAATATTGGTTTACCAAAGAAACTAATGTGACCAGTTTGAAATACATGTTAAGGAGATATTTTACAGAACTGAATAGGTTTCCATGTTAAGAAGTCATAGCTCAAGCTTATATGTACAAGTTAATACATTTCCAAAATGTTCTCTAGTTATGGTACATGTGTTTTAAGTTGTGTAAGCACTGTGGCAAAAAGAAACACTCAGATTATGCACAGGGTATAACTACAGACAAAACAATTCTAGTGGCATTTATGCTTGATCATATCTCAAAATGATGGAGTCTAAAAAATACAAAAATCCTTTTATATACAACAAATTAGGCAAATTTTAACATGGCTCAGAATAAAAAGGAACAATAAGAAGGTGGTTTTTTCTGTTTTTTTTTTCTTTTTTTTTTTGGGGGGGGGGTGGAGTTTGCATTTAGTGCTTCAAATTCAGAGAAATGAAAGAGAAAGACCCTTTCCCTCTTACTTCCAGGAAAAGGCTTAGACTCAGTCCTCAGAAGTATCCATCCAATGGGGGTAGAGACAGGTAATTAGGGATCCACATCAGGCAACATTCAGTCCACATTCACTGATCCATAGTCTGGAAGACCTCTGGAGTGTGAGGACAGTTCAGTTATATGGGGCCACTTCCATAGAAGATTTAACCAGCACAGGAACAGAACAGACCCTGCCATACAGGGCCACTTTAGATTTTAATGGATCATTTGAGATTACCCCAACTGGGAAGACTTGCTCTAGGCCAATGTTCAATGATATATACTTACTGGGCATCTATGTGCCCAGTCTTTCTGTAGCTATAGGACAAGAATCATTAACTTGATCCTTCTGTCCTAGATTGATGCTCAATGCTGAATTTCTATGTAAATAAAAAATTCTTTTTTTTTTAACAACACATGATACAAATTCTAATATGGCTCAAAATAGAAAGCAGCAGTGATTGATTCAGAGTAATCACCATAATTTATAGAAAGAAAAAAAGTAACAAAATATATAACTTGAAGCAAATGCCTTAAGGATATGGATTTCCACTGCAGTATCCAACAGTACCAGTTATATGAGTTTTCCCTTTAGTAAATGACTAATAGGAAAAAAATCAAAACAACCTGAGTATTAAAAGTTAAATTGAGAATTCTTGCCATATTTTTAAAAAATTGTATATCTTTTCAATTAACAAATATCTATTTTCTCTTAGTTTTTAATTTGCACAGAGACCAAAAGCATATCACATACAGTGTTAAATCAACTGGAAAGCTATTATTGTCCTCATTTCAATATATTCTAAGGTAATTTTAATTTTATAACAGATGAAATAATTTACACAATATGAAACATATGCTTTGTCCAGATCTATGAGCTTCCTGGCAACAAAACTTCCTTTTCCAAAGCAGACCAGCAACTACTAGCCTTAGACAGTTGGCTGGGGACATTGAGAGATTAAATGATTTGCCCAGGGTGACACAGCCAGTACATGTCAGAGGATGATGGACATGAGTCCAAGTTTTCGTGACACTGAGGTCAGGCTTTTAAATTCACTATGCCTTACTATCTTTTTGAAATGTATAATGACAAAATCTGATAGCCTGATTGTTCTTTTTTTCCTATGGATGGCATGTAATTACCAATTTACATTAATCCAAAATGGTTGTAGGACTTGAAGTCAAGAAGCCTATTCTCAAATCTGGCCTCAGATGCTGACAAACTGTGGGACGCCAGGCAAATCACTTCACCTGTCTGTCTTAGTTTCCTCAATTGTTAAAAAAAAAAATCAGGATAATAATAGCACCTATCTCCCAGGGTTGTTGTATCAAGTGAAATAATATAAAGTGTTTTAACAAACATGAAAGCTCTATATAAATGCTAACTATTGCTAATAGGCTGTTTATCTCTGGTATGCAAAGGAGATTTGTTGGAAAATGTAAAATTTGGGCTAAAATTCCAGAAATGTTCTAATATTTTAAATATGTTTTAACATGGGCATAAGCCTATATAGTTAAAATTTTCTAATGTGAATTGACTTTATGAATAGGTAGTATGGAATCATTTACCAGTTTGACTTAATCAGTTGCTTAAAGTTTGACCTGCTCCAAACACTTCTAACATCCTGATATATTACCTCTTACCTGGCCTAAAATTTTCAATTTTAGTATCACTTCTTTGGTTAGAACAAGGAAGAGAGGGCAACATCTCCAGGCGAACACTGATACAATGTATTTCTGTTACTTTAAAGGTATGAAGAAATTTGAGGATGTACTTTTCTCCCTATTAGCTCAGATTAGTTCGCTATCACCTTGAAATATTGATAGCTTGGCCCTGAAGAAATAAGATGCTGGGTACATAAATTGTACTATAGGTTACATAATGGTGACAGTGGGAATCATGGCAAGAGACAGTTGGGTAGCTGTGGAAGAATCACTGGGATTTCCCCACCAGGGAAAGTAGTACTTAGATGATAAAGTGCAGAGCTCAGAAGCTTCATGAGGAGTAAGGAAGAGTGGAGAAGAGGAGAGAGGGGAAAGGAAGGGGAAAGAAAGAGAGAGAGCACAAATGAGCTAAAAAGAGGGTACACCAAAGGAAAGTATCACCTACTTCACAATTTTGTTTAGGGTTGTCCCTGGGGATTGAAAAATGTGTGTGGTCAAAATCTGAATATGCTACAAATATACTTACTATATCTTACTCTACGTTTCCTTCCCTAGTATCATGCTAGGTCTTAAAGATTAGCTGAAGCCTATCAGTTAAAATGAAGGTTTAAAAACGTGATCTCTACATGAAATTTTCTCCTAATCGCCCTATCACTTTCTACAAGATACACTAGGATGCTTCGGTCAAGGGTCCAAGTGTACAAACAGAATGTTTCTTTGAGAGTAAACAAATAAAAACAAAAATAAAATGCTCTGACTTATTCAGTTATCAGAATATTTTAAGCATTTGTAACTTAAACATTAAAAGGCAAAATACACACAGATCTTGAAGGTAGATTAAAAACACTTTTGCAATTTGTACTTTGATATTAAACTTTTCCAGGAGTCATTTCCTAGAAAAGCAGCTGTTTCTGAAAAACTTGGAGGTTAAAACGATTCTTTATGTTAAAAGGGCACTCAAGCTTTTATTATAGGTGATAAAAACAACTGTTTACTTCTAAGTGGTGCTTAATAGAATTAATTCGAATTGAGTTTGACATTTGCTATAAAATAGCCACCAAGTGATTATTTTAAAGCAAAAAAAAAAAATCAATTCTTTAAGTTTTCATCAAAAACAATAACTATTCCACTAAGGAGGTGGTGCTGATGATTTAAGAGTTAGACTACCATGAAGAAATAGATTATGGGGGAGGCCAGGTGGTGCAGTGAGTAAGAGTGCCGGCCCCAGAGTTGGGAGACCTGGGTTCGGTTCTGGGCTCAGATACTAACACCCACACAAAATAACTGGCCGTTTAACCTTGTGCAAGTTACTTAACCCCGATTGCTTTAAAAAAAAAATAGATTATATGCCCATACTAAATAGTATTAATTTGGCTCACTGTTTCAAGAGAAAATTCATAGAATCATTTCTTCATGGAGAACTAATGCCAATTGTTACAACCAGTGGCAGAGATTGGTTTGGCTAGATCTTGCTGATAAGAAGAGTCTTAAATGGAAAATTGGTGCAATTAATGCTAAAAGCATTATATTTAAGTGTGTGCTTTTGTTCACACATTCGTAAAACTGGCACTTTCACAAAATAAATGTCAAGAGTTTGGGTCTGTTTGTACATAATGTCTTTGATATGCAGTAGTACTAGTACTGTAAATTACTAAAGCATATACCTTAGGGCACCCTATTACAAGTAGGAGTTAAGAATTAGTGGGGAAAAGAACCTGCTAAAGCCATATTCAGAAATGTGGCATAAGTCAGTGTTATACTCATTTTCCAAGCTTGTGCCCCTGAGTCAACAATTTGATAACCATTATAAAGTAGGCACAGAGACCTAGTTATCAAACAAGAAATTAAATAGCTGCTGCTACGTTTTAAAAGCTGTGTTAATTACAGAGAAAAATGGTCTTAGGTTACTTGATCTGTGCTTGGCTTTTGTCTATATTTCAACAAATTTCAGTCAAGTAATTCTCTGTTAATCTGAACATCTGCACATTTTTCCCCCCTGCCTGCAATTTCAAACCCTCTGGTTGGGATTCAATGAATGTAAAACAGTTTGGTTATTTTCTAAAGTATTAAGCAATAATTTGAAAATGCTACTTGATGGTGGAATAAGTGAGGCTTCTTTGGCTGGAATTACAAATAGATCCAAATCCAGTATCTTGGATCACACGAACTGAATTACTGAGTTGCTATACTTTGGCTTTTAGACTACAGTAAAACAACATTAACACTTTCAGTGTAACTTACATGTGGTAAAGTTCATCTCACTAAAAATATACTCCACTGGAGGCCTCCTAGAATAACCAGTGCTGCTGTTATTACAACCCAGGAGTCAGAGCTTATTGAGATGGTAGACTGATGCAACATGACACTATTGCTAATCATTCGGTTTGTTTTGGAAAAAATTTGTAAATGACCACCCTCCATTAGAAGATTTAGGCGATTCTTCATCCTTTGGGGGAATCAAAAACTGCCGAGAATTAATTGAACATGGGCTTCCAAAGGACACAATTTCACTGTTGCTGTCTATGGACCGAGGAGAGTCTGGAGAGTCTAAATTCCAGGTATTTACATTTGTCTGAGGTCTGTAACCTGCAGTTTTCTCTAAGTCATCTGCTGCAATTATGTTCTCTACAGCAGAAGTAACTGGCAGATGCATTTGTGGCTTATAGCCTGCTCCACCTACAGAGTTGTTTTCGAGTTCTTCCTCTGGCTTTACTTGAGGTTGATACATTGATTGAATATCAATATAAATGACTTGTGAAGAGCCTCCAGCTTCCTCCCCTCCAGCATTTGCTATCTCCTCCTCAATGATTGGTGGACAGTAGGAGACAACCACATGGTTTTCAGGCTCAGCATCAGACCCTTCTTCAGGACCATCCGCCCCTGGGGACTTGATTTCAGTATCCTCCTCTATTTTAGGAGCTGCTGATCTTGTTTCCACCACTTCCACATTATTGGGAGTGCAAGGATTCATTTCCAGAGTTTTCAGAGCACTACTTCCCTAGAAAGGGAAAAACACTGCATGAGAACAGAAGACTCAAACTGCTGTCACACACAAAGATAACAGGAAAGTTTATATTAGTTCATTTTCTAACTGCAACCTGATCACAAAAATTTGTTTCAGATATTTTTCTGCTATACATTTTCACAAAACTACAAGATTTATTTTCCCACTCTACTTTTTGCTTGTTCAACAGCATCCAACTCTTCATGACCCCATGGACATGCCAGTACTGTCCATGGGGTTTTCTTGGCAAAGATACTAGAGAGGTTTGCCATTTCCTTCTCCAGTGGATTAAGACAAACAGAGGTTAATTGACTTGCCCAGGGTCACCCAGCTAGTGAGCATCTGAGACTGGATTTGAACTGAGATCTTCCTGACTTCAGACCGAGTGGTCTATCCACTTAGCCATCTAGCAGCCTCCTACCTTTTGCTTACCAATTATAAATAAAACAGTGAAAGAAAAAAATATATTAGAGTACAAAGGAATCTTTTAAAGCTCATAACTTGAGATGACTAAATGTATTATTTAACATTTTAATCATAAAATTTTTAGATTATAGCTTATCATTCTCCTAAACTTACTTAAAAATAATGAGAAGGAAGTCATTATATTAAGGATAAACTAGAAAACAATGCAGTTTAAAATCTTTAAAAACAGACAAATATTACCTCACAGATGCTTTTATGAAACTGCAATGCTTTACTATTTTCTGGATTTGGAATTTCAGGATAGAAAGTTTCTTTAATCCTTAAAAAAATAAAGGAAGCATGATTAAAGAGTATGCTTTTATAAAGATTACAAGTCTATCATCAAGAAAATTAGGTCACAGAAATTAATATTTTAGTAATTTCATTTTTAGTTTTCTTCATATGAACTACTTTAGTGACAGCATATTCACTTGTAGCAGTAGATCTGTGCATGCAAACATTCAATTCACTGATATGGATATTTAATGATATATATATATATACTGTAATTATGGAGTTCCTAAATTGGAAGTATATGTATACTGTAAACACAAGGCTCCAGTTTACACCATACCTGGCCTTCTCCAAGTTGTAGTGACAATGCATATGATAATAAAATGTTAGCTTTTTGAACAATTCAGAACCTCACTGTCCTCTAGTTACAGAAGGAAAAACCTTTAATAATTAGAGCTGGACAACCATAAGGAGGAATGGGGAGGTGATAATTACACTGCACTCTGCCCTCATCAGATTTCAATTGGAGCAAGCACCATCTTTAGTACTAATAGAGCTAGAGAGTGTCCAGATAAGGGTACCTAGGATCACCAAGGACCCTGAGATTTCTTCATGTGTGCACTGGATTGGATGAATGTTGAAGGAGCTTCTAATTTTCAGATTCTATGATCATTAAGTGAGCTGCCTCAGGAGTTATTAAGTTAGCTGTAACTACAGATCTTTAACAAAGGGCTAGTAAGGAAGACTGCTTTTCAGGGATACTGTACAAAAAATTTGTGCTTTCCAGATATGAGAGGAGGAAGAGCTGGACCAGAGGATCTCGGAGAGTGCCTTCTAGTTCAGATTCAGTGTAGCATTACATTGTATTTATAGGTGAGGTCCATGTTATAGTGAATTATGTTCTATAGTGGGTCATATTAGAAAGAAGCCTCAGCACACTATAAGTTGTGATTTCAGGAACGAGTGTCTTTTGTATTAGCAAGAATTGGTATGATTAAAGCAGAAAAGATGTTAGAATAAAGCTAAGAATCTCTCAAGAAAATGAATGAGGAAAATGAAATTTATCACTCTTTCTTTAAAAAACAAATTAAACTTGGAATTTCATATTAATTTTTCAAATTCCAAGAGTGCTAGACATTATGATATAGTGAAAAATGCCCTGAACTTGGCCTTAAGTTTAAATCCAGACTCTTTACTAGCTAGGTATTCATGAGTAAGTCATAGCCTTTTAGACACAGTTTCCTTATCTGTAAAATAGGGATAATAATAGCTGCCACTAATTCAAAAGATGAGAATAAAATGAGGCAATATATGTAAAGTGTTCTGTAAACTTTAAAAGTGCTTTCTAAATATCTATATTTAGCTATAAGCTAAAGTGGTGGTATTTATTTCTCCTTTTAGCCTAGCATCCACTAATACAATACTGAAAACCAATGATTTTATAATTAACAGTGAATATTGTATAACTAAATTATTAGTAGAGAGAGTTAAAAATACCCTGTCTAAAAATTTAAAAACTTTTCCTAGTAAGTAGTACTTTTGCCTATTTTATTAATTATGCAATCATATTAACTTAGGAACCCTTCCAAATATAAGTTCTATGATTCTATACCATCATTCAGTTTGATTAATATAAAGATTTTACTCAGTTTTACAGCACTCTTAAGTAATGGGAATTTGTAAACCCAACTCCCAAACAATCCTACCCATAAGGGCGAAAAACATCATTAAATATATCTATGTATGTATGATTACCATTCTCTTTTACGGTAACAAAGAATACTGGTTACCACTCCAACAAAGATAGCCACTGCCACAGGGATGAGAATGGCAATAATTAATCCCTCAGCTGAAAAAGAGAATGTTACAGATTATTGGTTGTTATTTTTATTAGTCCAAAATACAAGTACAAAATTTATGATTAAGAAACAAATTAGAAGGGGAAAATACTTACCACTATTTCTAACTGACCAAATTATCCTGAAATATTCTTACCTTATCTGACATTACAAAATTAAATATACCATCTATTCATTAATTTTTGGGGCGATTACGGTCATCATAGTTCTCCAATTAGAAGTAGTAGGTAAGTAAGCACCAAGAGGAAGTAGAGACTACTTTAGTGATCATCTGAGAATGGCAGCATAACATACTGAAGACTAGTTTAGTGATCCCAGGTGCCATCCTTTACTGTTTGCTTTTTCTCCCAAAGAATTGTTCCTTTTATTTTTTTTCCTTGAGAGCAACTGAACAAGACATCTGATGGAGAGGCTTAGGTGAATCAATGGGTAAGAAAATCTGAGAATCAATGCTTTAGTCTATAATATTATCAATGTTAACATCTAGTTAAAAATAATCAGTATCAAATGAAATCTTTCAGTTCTGTCCTGTATGGCACAAATATCAAACTTGCTGCCTTGCACTTCCAGAATTGGTCAAACCAGAATAAAAATGCAATTGGGAAATATTAAACAAAATTTTAAAAAATACAATACAGTATGGATAATGTTAATTTGTGGTTTTCTAGGTCAACACAAAGCCTTCTAGGATCCTTTCTATTTTTTTTCACCACTAACCTACAATACATATGACAGTCAATTTTAGTTTGAAAGAGTAACAACAACAAAAAGATATTTTCTTACCACTATACCCTAACAAAAATCAGACTGCAAAATTGAGATTAATCCCCCAAAAGCATTCCAGAACTATCATTAAAGGATTCCTATTATTATATTTCAAGATTTACTGGTAATATTATACAAATCGGTGCTGAAAACATTTCTATTAATAAAAATATTTAACTTACAATTTTCCTTTGTAACCACATACATGGCCTTTCCTGGACCTATTCCACCATCAGTGTAAGCCTGCAAGAGCAGATGGTAGCCCGTTTTTCCTTGAAGATCGACAATTTTCAATGTTTTCTGTGTTATGTCAGTAATATTCTTAACTTTTACATCAGAACGTCCTGTTTTTGAAATAAATATACCAATGGTTCATAATTATTTCACGTGAAGTATTTTTTTAAATGACAGTACATACTGGAAAACAATGTTCTGAGTTATAGTTGTAATACTTCAACCCATAGTAAATAATTCTAACCCCTGATCTGGGGTTAGACATTATCACAACTATTATTCTCACAAATCTTGTTTTACTACTCTACTTTGTGATTGCATCAGCTTTCATGGATTTAATTACCATTTCTATGCTAATGATTCTGAAATCCAAGAGATATCTTATGTTCAACACGTCTAAAACCAAACTCATTATCTTTCCCCCAAAACCTCCCCTTCTCCTGCTAAGGGCAGCGTCATCCTCCTAGCCCTCAGGCTTACAGCCTACAAGTCATCCAGGATTTCTCCCTGTTTCTCACCCCACATCAAATCTGTTGCCAAAACCCGTCAATTTCACCTCTGCAAAATTCCTGGGATATTACCACTGCTTCTCTCCTCTGACAGTCAGTCATCCCTCTAATGCAGACCCTCATCAGCTCATGCAGCGACTGCTGCCATAGCCTGCTGATGGGTATATCTGCCTCAAATCTCTACCCACTCTAATCCATCTTCCTTTCAGCCAGTGGTTTTCCTAAAGCACAGATTCAACCAGTAACTCCAGTGGTTCCCTAGGATCATAATCCTCTGCTTGGCACTCAAAACTCTTCATAATCTAGCCCTCTCCTACCTTTCCAGCAATCTCACACCTTACTCCCTGACACACACTCTTCAATCCAGTGACATGGCCTCTTTACTGTTCCAAGATACTCCATCTCGGTTCTGAGCATTTTCTTTGGCTGCCCCCCCCCCTGCCTGGAATGCTTTCCCTCCTCATTCCCACCTGCTGCCTTCCCTTGAGTTCCTTTATGTGCCAACTGACATCTCATCTTCTACAGGAAGCTTATCTCAACCTCTCTTAATTCTAGTGCTTTCCTTCTCTTAATTATTTCCTATTTAACTTGTATATAGTTTGTATGTGCATATTTATTGTCTCTTCATTAGACTGGGAGCTTCTTGAAGGTAGGGACTAACTTTTTTTTCTTTCTTCCTTTTTTTCCCCTGCACTTTCTCATGTTTAGCACAGTACTGGCACACAATAGGCCATATATAATATAAATAAATATTTATTTACTTACTTACTATTACCAACCTCTTTCTAAGCGACTAATCCCAGGGGGTGAATAGATTGACAATAAAATGCAATCTAGCTGGTAATTTCATGGAATCTGAAGGTTTTGCTAAAATACCCATTTTTTAGATCTATTAAATCTTATTAGTTTTCTCTGATTATGTGTGTGTATACATGTACCTATATATATGTATGCATATATTTATCAGTATTCTCATTCCTAACCTCACAATAATTAGGAGATTGTGAAGGGAGGGGAAACAAACCTAAGTTTATTCTACTCTAAGTTTTATTTCCTTTTCACAAATAAGGGAACAGAGGCAGAACATATAGGACTGTTATAGAAAATAAATGAGAGCTTCTGGATTGCTGATGTGTTCAAAGTTTGGAAAAAATTCTGCTAAATTTTAATCACACTTGGACACATAATTTGTGAACTGATCATTTAGGAGATGTTTAAATTAACTGACAGAATGAAGGGGGAAATTAGTCATTGACCGAAATAAAGAAAAATGAAATGAGTCAGACTTGGGCAAATTATGTTTTTAAACTAATGCTTTCAAACTATATAATGGAAGAGCAATAAATATTGTTATTGCCAAACAGTGCTAAAATTAAATTTATTCCACATATATTTACTTAAGATATAGCAAATTTATTGAAAAACCTTATTATTTTATGTACCCTTCTGAACATTTTCTTTGGTATACATTTAAAAGTGAATTATCATTAATTTACCCTCCATTGTAACAAATATACATAAGATTTTTCCACCATAAACTTACATCTTTCTCATGATTAGATTTTCTTCCAGTTATCAAAACACAATTTCTATTAGTGGCTAATTTAATCAGTTTGTGTCCAGACCCAAATCTCTACATTTCATTTATATAAAGCACTAAACACGCAATGTTATGAAATACTCTGATCCTTCTGGAAATCATATTTCTTTCAAGTTTTTTGCTCCTGAAGTGAGATTTTTTTTAACAGAGTCATCCCTATGATGCAGTAATTTGATGGCAACTACTCTGGGCCCAGTGATCTACAAAAAAAGCCTGAGAGATTTTTTTCAGAAATATTTGGTGTTAGCAAGGATGCCCCATCACCCTTCTATAGTTATGTAGGCATCAATTAATCAACAAGCATTTAAACTACTCTGTGCCAAGCACTGTACTAGGTATTATAGATAAAAAGACAAAAATAAAGAGTACATTTCCTCAAAAAGTTTATATTCTACTGACATCTTGGGAAGGGATGAGACAGGCTGCATGGCAACAGTGTTCCTCTTTCTACTTAAAACCACCATCTTCAGTCCATGCAAGAACCACAGCTCAGTGGTCTGTTCAGTTCCCATAAGATTATAAGCTTTCACCACCACCCCATCAGTGTGATCAAGCCACTATGGGAAGAAAGCCCCAAATACACACACATACACACACACACACACACACACACACACACTCTCTCTCTCTCTCTCTCTCCCCTTAAGCAAACCCTCACAAGTATAATTTTCCTTTTCTCCTACATTCCTTCTGTTGATAACTCTGACTAATAGTGAAATCAAGAACTCCAATTTTTAAAAATTACTTTTATTTAAGTTCATTAACTTAAATAAGTCTAAGAAATGCTCAAGGTTTTAAGCTCATTCTCTAGAGCCCAAGCTCCTTGAGGGCAAGAACTGTCTTTTGCCTTTCTTTGCATTTCTCCAGTTGACACAATGCCTGGCACATAGTAGGTGCTTAATGAATGCTGACTGACTGATCAATTCATGTCCAGGAATCTGGGGCAAGTGCAATTCTTTGCACGAGCTTTAATTCACAAATGTGCTCATGATGAAAGCAAGGTAAGTTTCCAAGTTTATACAAGTCATTCTTAACCAGGATGCTAAATGGATGTTTCTGCAATGTGAACAGCTCTATAACAGATAATGAACTAGAAGCAAATCACTTAACTTTTCTGAATGTAGGTTTTATGTTCTATAAGAAGCAAGTATTTGCACTGGGTGAACTGCTAAGATTCCTCCTTTCAGAAAACTTTAATGTAATATCCTATGACCATGATTCTAAGATAGTGTGATTCTTAGGCTTGGAGTACCACTACCATAATCATATCAATTCGTACAATCAATAAATCAACAAGTATTTATTAAATACCTACTATATGCTGTGTATCTGGTCAGGCAACAGAATGATGCCTCCCCTATAAGCACTTAAATGCAAACTTTGTAAAAGGTTTCACATCCTCTTTTAACGTATTACATTAAAACATAAATAATCATGAGAGAATTGTTTTTGTCTCCTTGCTTAATGACACCAACCAATTTTAGAATATCATTATCTAGAGCAATATAAAAAATTTTTCAGATGACATCTTTTTTGGTAGATAAGGAAACAAAGATAAGGAAACTCACAGGAAATTCTCAGCATGAAAAATGAGAATCTACTTACCTGATTCCAAACCCTGGATTTTAGAAGTGCCTTTCTCCCCTTTTTCAAAGTAAAATAAATATCCTCTTAAAAATCCTCTAAGGTCTTCAACAGGAATGTCTTCCCATTTTACTAATATTGAATCCGCAGAGGTGTCTTCCACAGTAAAATTTGGTGCAACACTTGGAGCTATAGAAAGAAATTGTCAACAACTAAAGGATATTTTAAGACTGAGATTTTACCAAATAATTATGAGTCAAAGCTCATAAAGCTGCATCACAGCCTTAAAAAGAAGTTCAACAAATATACTTTTGCATTTATAGTGAAATCTATCCTAAAAAGTCATGCTCATACAAAGTCCTCTTTACTGAAAAAAGTAGTACTTAAATAAAAAATAGACGAGCTCCTTTTATTTCTTTGAATTGAATATTTCAATTTCTGAAATACAGGTCTTAATTATTATTCTATATTTATTATAATTTTCCATGTGATGATTTTGTAGAATTTTGTCATGCTGAGGTTTTACTTTACTTTAAAATCTAAATTATCTAATAATTCAAATTGTGAGACAAGAATGTAATGAACTAATATTCCACCACAGAAATGATGACTAAGAATACAGAAAAGCATGGGAAGAACTATAAATTGATGCAAAGTGAAGTAAACAGAACCAAAAAAACATACATAATGAATACAACAATGTAAATGGAGAGGAAAAACAAAGCAAAACTGTGTGTTGTGTAATTAAAATGACCGAGTCTAGCACCCAAAAAGATGAGAATATGCATCTCCCTCCTTTCTTTGCAGAGGTGGAGAGGATTATGGCTGAGGCAAACTGTATATACTGTCAGATTCGATTAAGGCACTGGTTAGTTTTATTAAGCTGCCATTTTCCTTTTTCTTTGTTATAAGGCACGGTTTTTTGGATAAGGACTTATACTTGGAAATGAACACATTATAAAAACAAAATACGAAAGTAGTTTTTAGAAAAAAAAGCCCAATAACTTACCCAACTCTTCTGTATATCCAACTATTGAACGCAATAATTGATATTTCTGATTTTTGCAGCCATAGAGGAAAAAGTTATAGCGTGTTCCAGATCGAAAATTATCTACAAAGAAAACTATATTCAGTAAAATTTAAAAGTAGCCCTCTGTCACAAATGGAACTACTTGATAAATAGGCAATATGCAACAAATTTTACAATTAAGATAATCCTTTAAAAACTAGCTTAAAAAATTTATTGCATCTATTCAAAGGAAATGAAAATTAGCCATACTTGAAAAGTCACTCCTCCTAGAACTGACTATATTAGAAATTTAAATTCATAAAACTGTTTAAAACATATTAAAATTAATTTGGAAATCTAATGTCTGGAGGCAACTACAATAACCAAAGTGACCAGACATATTAGATGAAAAAGTCCCAGATTTTAACTTCTTTAACCTTGATATCAAATCATTCAGAAATTATCCTCGATTCTGCCTACGGGTTTTCAAACAGTTTATTAGTCTGCCAGTCTAAGACTTCTTTGCTACAACCAAAAGGGCTATTTTTAACTCTCAACAAGGTGGAAAATGCTGCTGCTCCTGACATTCTCTTTTAAATACAGCAGTCGATTTCAGCCAAATGAATTTCCAGCTTTCAGGGGTCCATTCAAATCCCAACTCCATCATGAAGCTTCTTTGACTACTTCAGACCACCCTGTTTTCCCTCTGAAATCCTATAGCAGACAGTTATCATAGAGATTAGCATTGAAATGCTATTTGTTTCATGTGTGCAAGGTTAGTTTCTTCAACTAGTTGGTAAACTCTACCAGAGAAGAGATCTTGAATACTTCTGCTAGTCACATAGAAAGGATTCAGGATCTCTTGCTGGATAGTTGATTTTTCCCCTTCCTGGAGACAAGGGGTAAGAGAAGAAGGGACAAGCAGAAGGAATCTAGAAGCCAGGAGAGTCAGCATGGGGAGGAAGATCACTCTCTGGCAGTAGGATGAGCACTGACCCATCATGATGAATGATGGGCAGAGACTCAGATGAGAATCAGTTTAAAAAAATCAAACTGCTGGCCATAGAGGGATGGGTAGATGGAGTAATGCCTAGAGAAAGAAGTGGCTTTGTGGAGAGATTGTCAGTCCATGTTAGATCAAACTGAGAGGAAGGCTCTGTGCTGATATTGTTCTTATCTCACTGTCCTGCCTATACTATGGGTTTCTGAATGTCTATTATTACTTGGGAACTTTTTGGGGGTGGGTAAGAGGAAATTAGAAGCTGACATACGTCATCTCCTACATCAAATAAACATGTTTTAAAGGCATCAAAAGTAAGAATGTTTAATTTTAACCAGTATTTTGAGATTTTCCTATCCAAAGACAAAATCTGAAGAACCTAAATTTTGGCTTTTATTCAACTCTAAGAATGAGTGGCAATTATTCAATTTTTTAAAAGGAGGGAGCTATTATGACATTTTACAAACAGTGAGAGTCAGTAATGTGCTACTATCATCCTTCTGAAGCCTTGTGCTTATTTCTTACTGTTTTACAGTGAAAGTATATAGATTGGGGGAGTGTATTTTAGCACAGAGAATAGAAATGCTCAGAGGAAAACCTGTGAGAATACAGCAGTCCAGAAAGATTGTAACAAAAGGTAATCTGCCAGGGATTAAGAATAAAAGTGTGATTCCCATGCTGCCTCTTTCCTTATATGCTTATATTCTAATCATTATGTACACAGCCAAACTGAGGATGATTATTAGGACTCTATTTTGAAGACTTGCTTAATTTCTAAACATTCACCCCTATTTTATTATTTCTCTGTATCCTCCTACTTACTTATCTGGAGTTTACTTCAGCTATCCACTGTGTCTAAAACTGCTGTTATAAGTCTCCAGTGACCCTACATACAGCATATAAGGATAATTTAAATACATTAGAAACGCCTTTACAGAAATACGTTAGTCAAAGTAAAAAACAAAAAGGTTAATTTTCTTTTTAAACTCATTAGCTGAGAAAGGTCTAATACAAAAAATCAGTCAATATGAAATTAACAAAACAATTATTCATCTAGGTTTTACTTTCTCATCTTGTACATTTTAAATTGTAAACTGTGACACTACTAATTTTTAAAGAATTTTAAAAGAAATTGACTTTTACCATATTCTATGAGTGCTCTAGTACTATTGGCCGGAAATTTTTTCCAGTCGATGAGGCAGGGTTCAGATCGAGTTGAGTTACACCATTTAATAACATAGTCACAAGTCATATTGGGATCATAATTCCAGTGAAATAATATGCCATTTCCTATTCCAACAATCTGCTCTACTTTGAGGTCTTCTACAAAAAGGCAAATTATAAAAAGATGTTATTAGCTTCAAAACAGTAATACAGGTCAGATCCTATAAAAACAAAGTTTTAGGGGGTAGTACAAATTACTTTATGTATTGAAATTGTGTTAAATTAGATTAGTTCCAACTAAGTTCCTAGAGTTTGGAAACATTTTTGTTTTGAAATGATTTTTATTATAAAAAAAAATCAAGATATTTGAAAAAATTGCTCATAACAAGGAATGCAATTGTTTCAATCACCATCTTTAGGTGGCTAAAAATTATTTCATTTCACAGTGATTTTGCATCTGTCATCCTCAAGGAATAGTTTCTGCCCTCTTTCTGAACTCCATAATACAACAGTACACAGTCAAGTGAATGAGTTCTGATTTTGAAAGAATAATTCAAAGACAAGTTAGATGAAGGTAGGGGGTGGAGGGGAGGGAGAGAATCAAGTAGGACTTAGAGAACTGGATATATTAAAATTAGGGACTTATGGCACTTAACTTGGAGTACAGGAGTCTGACATTTTATAAATAAATTATTTACCAAAAGTTAGTTTATACACTGGTTGTCTGGTAATCAGATAGCATTTTTCCCTAGAAACATCATACTATAAACAGTGATTAGTTTTATAGGTCAATAAATAAAAATTTATATAACCCATGACATGCCTTAAAAACAAAACAAAAATATTTTCTCACTATAGTGGTATTACGTGAGATGTGTAATAAGCTGGATATGGTTTCATTCTGTGTCAGCAATGACCATTCATGTATGAGTTTAGTTTTGGATATGTTGAATTTAAAATGTTTATGGGACATCTAGTTTCAGATGTTCAAGAGACAGGTGAAGATGTGAGATTGAAGGTTAGCTGAGAGATTATGGCTGGGTAAGGAGATCTGAGAATCATGTATATAGAGATAATTCAAACCATGAGAACTGAGGGAAAAGAGAAGAAAGCCCAGCACAGAGGCTTGGGGGACATCCACGGTTGGTGGGCACAATGGTAAGCAAAGAAAATTAAGATACTGGCTACACAAAAATTTTAAAAAGATACTGTACTAGACTAAGTAAGAACAGGTTTAAATTCAGGGTGGGAGAGGGGGTGGGAAGTTGATTGGAAATAAATAAGTTTTGCTGTGTTTGACTCTGTTTTCCCTTCCATACACTGCCCCCCCCCCCCAAATACAATCTACGGAAAGAAGCTTATGAAGGAATATGTGGAATCGGCACTAAACATCTTTAAAAAGAAAGTGTCTGTTCTGGATGATTCACTTTCCTAAACATCTTTACTAGACTAGATGGACAATATCTCTTCTAGCTCTATTAAATCCTTTATAAGATACAAAAAGAGCATAAAACATGGCCCTGGTTTTCAGAAAGTTTATAATACGTGAGAAGACAAACTATATATCAATACTAACAAAGGAAAACTATGAAATATAATCCCAGGCAGAAGCAAATTCAAACAGTTACTCACATATTTTTTATCTTTGCCAGGTCAAAATTACTATCTCCCTTCATGTGTTCTCCCCGGTTTCTATCTCTATGTTGCTCCTATGTGATCTTTATTTCTCTCTTAAGTCCACTTTGCTTTCTCCACTCCTGCTTATTTGTACCAGCACAAGCCAAAGAACACAATAAAGCTGCAAGTGAAGAGAAAATGACTACTTCTAAAGAGCTAGAAAGCCTATAAATGCTCAAAGCTAAAAGGGTATCTGAAAGATTATCAACCATTTTCAGGTTTGTTGGGCTTCATGGTCACTGTATTTATTAACCCCTTCACTGTTCACAGATAGGTCTTGTGATTTGGATATGGAAAGGAAGTGTCTCCCACTGGGTGGAGATGGATGGATGAGGGATCATTTCTGAAGTGGAGTTAGAAGATCCCAATGTCAGGACTGACAAGGAGAAAAGATAAGAGTCAGTTTTGGTAGGACAGTAAGCAACCACTTGACTCCATATGAGTAACAGAGAATGTAGGTCACATGAATAATCCAGAAGGAAGATAATCTACCCACAAATAACCAGGAGTTTATGATAAATTAATTTTAATGAAGGAGGGAAGGAGAAGAAGCAAATGAGCTATATAATTTATCATAGTTTTTTTAAAAATTATAGGAAATGAACTTAAATTGAAGGAAGTGAGCTCTACATTAGATACAGGGAATATTTTGCTGACAGCCAAGTGCATTAAATATTCTTCCCAGTTGCTCTGGTGCCTTGGAGAATCTTTATCCTTGGCAATCTCAAAGAACTTAGTTGTCTACTAGATCTCCTAATAAATATGGGCCTATCTAGTTGCAGGGAGAAGAATTAGAGCAAAGGAGTCACAATGTATCTGGAAAATGTTAAACAAAAACACAATACAACATAGATAATGTTAATCTGTCAGTTTTACTAAGTCAGCATGCAGCCCATAGGAAGCTTTTTCTATCTGAGTTTAGAAGACAGAACCTAGAGGATCTCTTGAGTTATTAGGATTTTAGATATGAAAATCAAATCTGTATATAAATTGTCAAGATATTTCTACTCTTTCATTAATACCCAACAGGCAAAGCAGAATGAAATTGTATACAGAAGTTATTTTAGTAGTTAGGATGCTTCAAGACAATATTAATGAGTCCTGTTTCTCACCATACATTAGAAATATTTTCATTCATCATTTTAAATTAAAAATCTCACTAGAACTGTTCTAGGCATATGTTGACAGTTTTGCCATGAAGAAAAGAATTATATCAATATGACTGCTGCTTTTTATCTCTTTGGGAAAAAAGCCTTGTGCATTCAAATATTGATATTTATTAAATTTAATATGTTATGAAGTTTTAAGGAATTTTAAAAAATATACTTCCATTTCTGAAAGTCATCAGAAAGTACAATAAATGAAAAACATAATAAATAATGTAAAAATGATCATTATTAAACAAGTTAACTGTTGGATTTAAAAAGAAATATTCTGTTCAGATGAAATATAACATCATGAAGTTAATAAATTACTATTGTCTTAAGTACTCACCATTTGGGATTTCCATGCTAGTTATCTTAGAAGGTGGAGATGATCCAACTGAATTTTTGGCTACAACACTAATGATGTAATCATTGTAATCATTTCTGTCAAGCTGTATTTCTGCTTTATGCTGAGGATCAGAAATCTCAGGAAGGTACTGTTCTTCTTTTTCTGACCAATATGATACATCATAGGAAAGTATTTTTCCATTAGCTTCATTAATAGATAAAGGCTAGAAATAACAAGAAAAATTTCTTGCAATGAATAAAAGTGATTAGAAATATTATTAAAATGATTATGAAAGTGAATGTGAAAATGTTCTTTAATTCTGAAGATGATACAAAGCTGGGAGAAATTGGGGTTGTTACACTAAGGCAAAAGATTAGAATGCAATGTAACCTGGACAAATTATGAGTAGACAAGGCAAAAGAGCAATCTTTGCAATGTTGTACACTATTAAAAAAACACAAGAAGGCACGTGACTCAGAATGGAATACAAGCTAAATACAAATAAAATCTAGTGAGAATTCTTTAAGAAATTTGCATAAAGATTTTTTAACCTGGGGAGAAAGGACAGCGAAACTATAGCTGTTCCATCTTCAAACATATGAAAAATTACATAAAGATTACCTATTTTCATCTGTTTTTAGAACAGATTTGGAGGAAGTAAGCTTAAACTATAGAAGGATAATTTTTTTTAAAACTTTGAGAAAATTCTATTATAAATGATTGACAACATACAGCAAGGTATTGAAGTAGCAAGCAAATTCTCTTCCCTAGAAAATATTTAATACAAATACTATGCTTCTAAATTTGTACTTGACTTTACTAATAGCTGTGTCTTAGAAAATTGTATATAAGTCAATTTTTGTAAACATTTTAGAGACAATAGAGACACTCATTATTTACAGGAATCCTATACTGAACCATCTTAAAAAGAGAATGATTACTTACTTAACAAATTCATTTTATAAACTGTGGTCTTAATTAAAATAAGATACACCCACAAGTTATAGTGACAAAAATAATATTAGAGAACTAATCTTCAAATAAATTGAGGAAAAGCTATCAAATCTAAAGGAATTATGGTTTTATCTCATACTTTCACAAAACAGTTTAACAAAACAAAACAACAAAAATCAAAACAATCCTACTTCTTACTACATGTGTCAAAATAGAAGGGCATTTGTTTTTCATTACTAGACACTAATTTGGTTCTCTACCTGAATCTTCCACTGAAGTTCTACTTCAATCCCTTCAAAGCCCAGCACCTGAGAAACCAGATATTTTGATGGACCATAAGCTCTAGCAGGTTCCAACAAGCCAGAAAGTTTTCTGGTGTGGGCCAAGTGATGAACAGTATGTTTAGCTGTCTGAAGACTAGCCTAGCTAAGTTTAGTGAGGTTCATTACTCTTCAGTCACAGAGCAATACATTTTTCAGATATGACAACTCTCAAAGATCACCTATGAGATTAGAGAGACAATAACCTGCTTCAGTGGAAGGAATAATCACAATGACAAAACTACATAACCTGGAAATTCTGATATTTGCTGTTCAGTAATTTCAGTCATGTCTGACTCTTCATGACCCATGGAGGTTTTACGGCAAAGATACTGGCCACCCCAAGAGAAGTGATTTTTAATAGAGCCTTGCCAACATGTTAATGTATAGTGGAAAACTGTACCAGATGGTATCCAAAGTAAATTACACGACATATTAGAATTAAAAGTTCTTTAAGTATACAAGAAAAAAATACAGATACCTTCCAGTAAATGATTATACTTTTCCCATCAGCACTCCACTCTCTCCAGATATCTGGTCCTTTTGAAGGAACTAGGAAAGGTATTGTTAAGTTAGCATTGAAAACATTTATCTTATTTCAGTTGATAAAATTGTTAATCAGTACTATGGCAAGGATAATAACCTGGAATTCTTAATTTAAAAAATTCCAAGGAGATCAGGGATAGTCTTTAGGATATGAAGCTATGGGGAAAAAATAACCGCTTAACTCCAAGAAATCTTAAAGTAACAATACAAAGGATTTAGGTTAAGGTGTTATCAAGAAATCTTAATCTCTCTGCCTCTCTATCTCTGTCTGTCTCTCTCTATGCCCACACTCATACAGTATATACATATATATGTATATGTATCTGCCCAGTAGCTGATTTTTTTCATTTTCACTATTCCTTCCTTGGAGCTGGAGATAATTACCTCAGGAGTTCTCATTCTTTTTAGAGTACCTTGTGAAAGATTTGTGATTTTGCAGGCATAATGATTTTTTGCTCCTGACTACACTGCTAAGCTATTCCTTATGTAAGGAGGCAAAAACTCAATCGAGGTCTGTATTTGTTTTATGGTAAGATTATAAATCCTGCTTGTTCATATATTATAGATGAATTTCCTATTATTGGATAATTTTTGAGATCAGTAAGTACATGCACATATATAAATAAATGCTTCATGGTCATTCAATCACTCGATAAGCATTTATTAGGTGTTCACTGTGTGCCAAGCACTGTACCAGGCTGCTACTGTTGCTGCGCTTGCCCTTCATTCTCAGAGGACCGCGGCGTCAGGGGGATGACGACATGACCTGCAGCTGACTTGGATCTGAGGCAGGGAGGGAGGGCTGTGCAGGTCACCAGCCTCACTGTCTCCTCTAGAGCCATCCGGACCCAGGGACCTGATATTCATCAGGATGACTGGAGATGACCCAGGATGCACTGGGAGACCCTGGCCCTTGTAGGCTAAGGCCTTTTCAGGTTCTCACTTAGAGTGAGGTAAGGCTAGGTACTGAGAGTACAAAGACGAAAAAGAAGCAGTCCCTGCCCTCAAACAGCTTATAGTCTGACAGGGGAGATTGTGTGTGTGTGTGTGTGTGTGAGTGTAAGTGTGTGATAAAGTCACCAAGGGGGAATGTAGAAGAAAATTATTAAAGAGAACTAATAAAGCCTTCATGAAGTTATTCAAGAGGGAATCCTTCCCTTTTCTCTGTGCTCCACCCCCAATTTCATATAAAAGCTGGAAAGCTGAATGATCCTTACTTGGAGAGATGCCTGATTCCACACCAACCATGGAGCTCTATAGGATCTTCAAAATTCAAATCACAGATTTTTAATCCTGAATCTCAATCCCTGATCCTAAATATGAATTTTTAAAGATAGTAACTTAATTTAAGGACTAAGTCCTTAAATTATTCAAAGAACTTACTTCCTTCCATGGTTAAGTACTGCTTTTCATTACTCCATTTGCTCCATTTCCAAAAGTTCTCAGAAGAACAACGAACCCGGAAAGTGTACATAGTATATGGCATCAATTTGTCCAGAGAAACATGATAATTAGAGGTTTCTAATCCTTTAACAGTGATGTTCCGCTGTTAAAAATGAAAGGAATTTGAAAAATTCACAAAGTTTTCTAAACTTTGTATTATATCAGACACCATAAACCTATAATATGAGTACAAAGACTAAACCAAAAAACTCATCTACTTTTTTTTTTGGAGGCAGGAAGGTAAGGCAGTTGGGGTTAAGTGACTTACCCAAGGTCACACAGCTAGTACGTGTGTCAAGTGTCTGAGGCTACAACTGAACTCAGGTCCTCCTGACTCCAGGGCTGGTGGTCTATTCACTGTGCCACCTAGCTGCCCCATTAACTTTTTTTCTAACCCTTATCTAGAGAAGCTAAGACATCTTACTAATGATATATGAATTAGAATTAAGTGAGGGGAAGAGACTCTGTTTCACCAATAAGCAAATGTTCACTTATCAAATACCACAAGAAAGACTGGGGATACAAAGACAAAAATGAAAAATTGTCCCGGCTCTCAAAGACCTTGTATGCTCCTGGAAACGTAATACTTCACATATTCAAGTTAAGATTTCAGTTTGAAAGCAATTTCACAAATATCATTTCATTTAAAATGCTGGAAAAGGCACACTGTAAAGACTGAGTTCAATTCCCTTATGAGAAATTCAGGCTCAGGGAGGTGTGCTCTGTGCCCCTTTCACCCTACCTATAGCTGGAGTGGTAGGAACTGAATAACTATTACTTTAAATGAAGAAGCCAAGTTGGATGGGGAAATACTAAGTCAGTTTTAAGAATTTCTATGTCTAAACTATCTGTTATATATTAAAGAACTTCAATAAATATTTTTATTTTATTTCTCAGGTATCAGTAGGCATTTAAATGCATGTTCTTGGGTGTAACCAACTGAAAAATAATTCATTCGGTATTATAGTCTTTAATTTTATAGAATACAGATCCAACCACGGCTATAACCACTCATGAGCTTTACCCTATTTGCCCTATTTGTGGCCACCTAGATCTTTTCTAGAGCCTACTTTAAAATGACTTAGATTTTATGTGCCCCATAATTATTTCTGGAATCCATTTGTAATAAATTTCTACATACAGCTCTGAGTCAATCTGAATTTTTTTATGGGAAAATAATTTTAAAATTTAAGTACTTATGCTTGTCATACAGATGGCCCAGCCCTTCCGTTACTCACTAGCTTACTAATTAATTAATTAATCTCACTGTTAAGAGTTGACCCTTAAAACATTAACTTATCTGCCACGATATCTAATATTATGATTGTACTTTAAAATGTTGATTATGATATTGTAATGCTGAACACTGAAACATAAATCTATTGAAATATTCCTTCAAAGTTCCTCCAACTAACCATGCCAATTTAATTTTTATGTCTTGCTCAAAATAAAATATTTCATTAAATGAACTATTAAGTTTACAGGAAAAACATACTTACCAATTCTTTCCCTGAATAAGTTGTATTAATTTCAATTTCACATACAAGATTAATATAAGCAAAGTTTCCAGATAAGTGCCAATAGAGAATAATAGCAGTTGAATCAATGTCCCTCACAATGAGTTTTGAAGGAGTATGAGGATAAACTGAAAATGGAAATTTTAAAAATCATTTTGTAAAGTGAAAAAACAAGCAACAGTACTACATCTAATAGACAACATAACAAAATAAACATGAGGAAATATCATCAGCATTCATAGAAATATGGAATTCATGTTTTTCTACCTTTGAGTACCACTGGAAACAAAAGTACCCTTTATTGCTAACACCATTAATAAAGAAACATTTATTATTTATTTAATATGTGCAGGATAGTGTATTCATTACTGAGAATATTCAAAAGTAAAAGATAAGAGTACTGCCTTCAAGAGGCTTAAAGTCTATTTGTAAAGAAATACCACATATAAAAAATATAAACCACAATCCAAGGAAACTTATACTAAATATTTTAGGTAATAAGTATTATGGGAGTTCAAAAGAAATGTTCAATGAGAGTTAGGATGGTCATGGAAGGTTTCACAGAAAAAGCCGATTTTCAAGGGCAGGATTTAAGTGGAAAACAAGGCATTCCAAGAAGACAGTCAGTATGAGCAAAAGCAGGTGAAAATATAAATAGTTTTTCTAGGGAATAATAGGTAGACTCATTTGGTTAGGATAGAGGGTTCACAAAGGGAAATAGTGGGAGATATGAGGAGAAGCAGATAAGATTATAGACTTATAAGCTAGTCTTATATTTATGCTTAATGACTTTGCCTTAGTATGTGACTCTTGATTTCTATGGGATACAGGGTGGTCACAAGGGAATGGATTAGGAACTAAAACAGGCTAACTATAACCCATCTGCATATATAATTTTTCAATAGGCCCTTAGTGTCTAAAAGCAAAGAATGATTTTGAGTCATTAAGAAATTACGAAATAACTTTGAAGGAGGGCAAATGTTGAGTTTTCACTATAGCTGATTAATAGAATAATCCAATTATTTAATTAATTAGACGATATTTGTGAAATGTTCAGGCTTTAAGAATCTAGCTTTGATGAAAATTAATTGAAAGGCAGAAAAAGAGAGTAGGAATTCCTTGTGTCCATATGGGCACAGTTTTACTTTTTTCTGCTAAAGACAGATTAATATTCTTAATGGTTTTAAATCTTCTCAAATGGTATATGAAGGAAAAGTGGGGGTGGGAGAGAAAATGGGAACATCCATTTATTAAGGAGTACTAAACAATTTACAAATATTATCTCATTTGACTAGGGCTCACTTGTGTATCAAGAAAACAGGCCTACTTACCTGCAAGTGAGTAGACTTCCACATGAGTTTTAACAGATAAATGACAATTTGAATAACACAAAAAGATGACTGAGGACTAATCTCTTAAACATTTACATACAAAACAATATTTTCTCTGTCATATAAGAACACAGAGGGACTTCTGAAGGGAGACCTCATGAAAGATCTGGTAAGATACCAACTTATCTGCTTATACAATTACACTGCATGACTACTGAAGTGCACAATGACTAAGCCATTCATTGATGAATTATGAAAGATTTAGGAAGCACTGCATTTGGGAATAGAACACAAAAATGATACTTCTGTCAAAATCAAAAGCTGAGCAACACCACCAAAAAAGGAGTATGATATTTTGTCACTTTGGGCTAGAATGATGAATAGGCTTAATGTAAAGTTCTAGTTACTGATAAGCATTAGAAATATTCATCTCTACATACAGGACACAATGTTGGTAAGTAAATTACTGTTCAACTTGCTGTTTCACAACTATCATTCTCACAAAATGTTCAAGAAGCATTATAAAAGAACATAATTAGTATAAAAGTCATTCCCAAACGTCTGATTGTTCTAAAACTGTTGGTGCACATTCTAAAATTACATAAAGAGTAGTTTATGTAACACTATTACCTCTTTGAATTATATCAACTAAAATAGCTGCTTCAGATCTACCCACAGGATTGTTAGCTTTCAAGGTGAAATTATATATTTCCTGACCAGCTATCACTGGAAAGATTAATTGATGGTTTTCATTCATGTGTTCTTCATCTCTACTGTATGTAACATTTCTTCCTGAAAATCTGCAAGTCAGAATAAAAAAAAATCAATGCTATAATACAGATATTTAATGAAGAGTTTAGGAGGAAAACAGGACAAAAATATAAAATACCAAAATAGGACAAAAATACCAAAAATTCGTTAAGAAGTAGTACAGAGAAAATTGTATTGGTTTTGGAGTCAGGAGACCTGGGTTTGAATTCCATCCTTGTTTACTTATCAGTGTGACCTTTGGTAAATCACTTATCCTCTCCAAGTTCTAGTGTCTCATCTGTAAAATGAGGGAACTGGCTAAATGGCCTTTAAGGTCTGTCCCAACTTTAAATATATGACCTAATGATCCCAAGTCTGACTTTAACAGAAGTATCTGCTTACCAATAAAGTTTCTCATGCTTTCTTTCCATTTGGAAAAACAAGATTAAATTGCTTTTAATTTTTATTGCATTTTATTAAGTTTTAAATTGTTCTTAATTTTAATTTTTTAAATGTAGGACTCAATTTTTTAGAAAGGATTTATATCTAAAGATCTTAAAAGAATGATTATATAATTTTAAATTCAAGTAAAGTATATACAAAGTATATTCAGCTAAATATCTTAAAGAAATGTTAATGGATAATAAAATGTTTATAAATAACTGAATGCTGACCTAACACTCATGTAAGAATTTATGTCTTGGAAATAATTTCGAAAACAATGAGAGTTTAATTTTAAAGATACTATAGGTATAATACTAAATAGAGGGAAAATCAGATATTAGGATTTTAAAAAGGCAAGAAAGAAGACACTGAAAAGACATTTCTAAGTACCAACATAGATATCTGCTGTCTTATTTCTATAAAAATTTTATAATGATTTATACACACATCGATAGAATTCTCAATGAAAATATAAATCTTGGAAAAGAGAGACACTGGCAAACTCCTTTCTAAAAAAAAGACATCTTAAAAGTCATGCAGTTGATTAAAAAGTATAAATGAAGCAAAGAACATGTGTTTTGATGATAAAAAGGCATTTGATTTAACAAAGGAAAATAGAGTTATAAAGACTGTCCTTTAACTAATATATATTAAGACCATATAAGACTCATGCATATGGTAAGATCATACAGGTTTCCCTAACAGAAAGAACTACAGAAATACATTTGCTCAATGATCCTCAATCAATATCAAGCAAGGCTTCAAATAAGCAGTTGTGTACTTGTCAAAGGTATTTGCCTCTCTTTTAGATGTTTTCTACAAAATCCAATTGGATCAGGGATTCCTTAGAGATTGTGGCATCCTTCACATGCTCCTATTTATGAATAATGTCCTGACAGCAGGTGTCAGAGTCCTATAGTACCTACCTCTTTACCAAATTCATGACAAATCAAAAGAAAATATAGAGGAAAAATCACATGGATGAAGAAAGTCTTTTCTCAAATCATAACATATAGGTATGTTCATTCAATATAGTTCACTGAGTTGGTCCATCATTAAATCTATGTTGGACAGGCAGTACAGATAAACAATAAGTTATGCCCAAAATTGAGTCGATATAGGCTGGACTATATCTGGAAAAATGTGAAGCATTTTCAATGACTCCAAAGTGCTCCTTGATATAAAAGGCAACTTTTAAAATATCATTATGCTTCTCATAAAACTATACTGCTATGAGTCATGAAGACCACAACTTCTGAAGAAAATTACATATAGGCCAAAAGACACTATTGTGGGATAAGTAGGCTGAAATACATTACCAGTGATAATTTATGAACAAGAAATGGAACAAAAAGATATCCAGGAAATGTATGATTGGTAAAGGAGCAATTAGCACTTTTGGCGAATTTAATTGGGAAAAAATATCTTTTTAAAATGTTCTAGTAAAACGTCTTCTGTAAAGAGCTTTTGTGACGATAGTTTTAAGGTGTGTTAAAGTACAATGATAATGTAAAACAGAGAATATTTAATTATGTAGTACTGGAAAAAATCAGGTTTTTAAAAAAGTTTTACAGACTAAAATCACTATGTACAATAAAAATACAATAGAAATCTAGGAGGATCTTATGGCCAAAGATGTGGTAAATTTTTATTATTCAAGATCTGATCCTCTTGAAATAACAGATAATTAAAAAAACTTTATTAAACTCCTATTATATTATAGGCACTGGAGATACACAAAGATGAAAAAGAACACAAGTTCTTGCAGAAATACAAAGATTACAGGTTCCTGTCCTCATGAAGCATATCGTTTGATAGGGGATATGTATAAACAGATAACTATGTAGCACAAAATAACTCATAAAAAGGAAGGGAGGGAGAGAAGGGAGAGAGGAAGGAAGGAAGAAAGGGAGGGAGGAAGGAAGAGAAGGACAGGACAGGAAAAAGGACAGGACAGGACAGGACAGGACAGGACAGGACAGGACAGGACAGGACAGGACAGGACAGGAAAGGAAAGGAAAGGAAAGGAAAGGAAAGGAAAGGAAAGGAAAG
>NW_027185903.1:8906729-8986774 GCF_028583685.1 Petaurus breviceps papuanus
AAAGGAAAGGAAAGGAAAGGAAAGGAAAGGAAAGGAAAGGAAAGGAATGGAAAGGACAAATGACAGGACAAAAGAAAGGAAAAAGAAAAAAGGAAAGGAATTTATTAAGTGGTTACTATATGCCAGGAATATAGTTTTTATAAATATCTCATTTGACCCTCACAACAACCCTGGGATGTAAGGGTTATTGTTTATGATCCTTATTTTATAGCTATATAAAGCTCATGAAGGGAAAATTAATCTTACTGACTTTGAGCAATCAGTTAAGGTTTTACTGAGAAGGTGGCATTTAACCGGGCTTTAAAGGATGTGTAGGAATTGAAGTAACAGGATGACCTTTCCTCCAAGAACAATAAGACCCAAGGGCATAGTGGTGAATGGTGGGGAAATGGGTTCTTTTCCTACTATATGTGGTAATCCAATCTGGCTGGAGCCCAGAGCATATTGCAGAGAAGAGTATGACATAAAGGTGGAAAGGTAAGGTGGCATAAGGCTGTAAAAGTTAATGAACCCCTTGAAACCTAGCTAGGCTGATCCTTAGACAATAGACTCACTCTCTGATGCTGTGCCTTTACCATTTAGTAGGTCCTGAAAGGGCTTTTGTTTTCACTCACCAAGCCCTCTAGAATGCCAGGTTACTGCCATACCACAATGAAACATCTGAGTAGGAGTTTAGTGAAGGACTATTACTCATTAACATAATTTCAAATGTTAAGTACATGAATGGATATTTTTTTTGTGACTAGGTTTTTTTCTATTCAAAACAGCTCATGCCTCTGGGAATACAAAAGTTCCTTGCGATAAGGGATTATTTTTTGCCTTTCTTTGAATCTCCAATGCTTAACATGATTCCTACTATATAGTAGGCACTTAATAAATGCTTACTGACTCAGTATATATACAACAATATAAGATGTGGTGTAAAAAAATAGTAATGAGCTGGATTCCATAAGCAACAGAGACCTCAGAATAGTTCAGTCACCTACTGCTTATAGTTGAAAACCATCAAAGCTTAATTATTCATGTGTGAATTTTTCAATTATGTTGATTTTCTGATGTTAACTTTAACACAAAGCACACTGCCAGGCAACTTTCCTTGCAATCAGATGATTTTACTCATGGAAAACTTAGCTTAGTATAAGCCTAAAATAAGAAAGGCTTTTAAATCTTTCGTCTCATTTTATTTTCACCACAACTCTGTGAGCTGGCATGGATAGGTACTATTATTGTTCCCATTTTATAGATAAGGAAACCTGGTGAAGTGGCAATTTTCTCAGAGTCACACCAAAAAAAAATGTATTCCAAAACCATGTAACTTCCATTTTTTTTTAAACTGGTTAGTTCATTAGGGCAAACATTAAGCACTTATATAAGTAATACTTAGGACTGATAATTTCATTGGTGGGGATACTCCTTTATTTAATTTAGGTTGTAAAATCCCTCCACCTCCAACTCTCACTCCACTCTATCAGCTGCCTTCTCATGTATTGTTGTGGCCAAATCAATCTCCTGGAAATCAACCTTATGATGAGTCAGTCCTCTACAGGTGAATGTACAATCTATTCCTGAAGCCTTTCAAGCTTAATAGATTCTCACAGAAAGTATACTCTATTGGAGGGATAATCTTCCAGAACCTAGGGTCATCATAGTCTTCACCACATCACCTCTGTACTCAATAAATTCCAGTATTTCCCTATCACCCCCAGGATCAAATTCAAAGTCCTGTTAGGCATTCAAAGCTTTTCACAATCTACCCTCCCTTCCCCTCCCCAGCTTTCTAGTTTTCTTACACCTTATACCCCACCATGCATCCTTTGATCCAGTGACACTGGTCTCCTCACTGTTGCATAAACAAGACCCTCAATCTGTAAGGTCTGGCTGGGCAATTTTTCTGTCTGCCCCCCATACCCACCTCCTGGCTTCTCCAACTTCCTTAAAGTCCCAACTAAAATCCCACCTTCTACAGGAAGCTTTTCCCACTCCCTTTTAACTATAGAGTCTACCCTCTGTTAATTATTTCCTATTTTTCTTGCATGTATTTATCTCGAATATAACTTATTTGTACATATTTGCTTCCTGTCTCTCCCACTGGATGTGAGTTTGAGGGCAAGGACTATCTTTTACCTTTCTTTGCATCTCCAGAGCAAAGTACAGTGCGGGGCACATAGTAGGTGTTTAATTAGTGCTGACTGTCTTAACTGACCTCAATCATTATAAGACTATATGTGTGTATATGTATGTTCATGTATTGTGTATATACACATACAATACACACATATACATACATATATACACGTGTAAAAAACAAACACACATAATCAGGTCAGAGATTAAGAACTCAAAGGGACCTAGGAGGCCTGGTCCAACTCTGACATCACAGTGATCAGGAAACCAAGGCCTGGAAAGGCCAGGCAACTTATCCAAGATCATAGAGGCAGTAAATGGCAGAGCCAGGAATTGAACTCAAGTTCTTTGGTTCTTTTCAGTGTCCTTAAGCAATCATGAAATGAGTAGATTGTACCGTGTTAACTATTTGCTCTCAATATCTTAAATAAGAGGTGTTGCTCTTTCTATAGTGACATAAAACTGGAAACTGAGGGGATGCCTATCAATTAAGGAGTGCCTGACTAACTTATGGTACATGAATGTGGTGGAGTACTACTGGGATACAAAAATTAGAAATTAAAGGATTTCAAAAAGACATGAGAAAACTTATATGAACAGCTACAGAATGAAGTAAGCAGAACCAGAAGAATAATACATAGTATAACATCAATATGTAAAAATGAACAATTCCAAAAGTTTAGGAAGAATGAATTTATATAATAACAGTACTATAAAAACAACTCTGAAAGCAGTAAGAACTATGAACAATACAATGACCATCCATGATTCCAAAGGACCAACGATGGAACACATTATCCATTTCAGAAAGTTAAAGGACTTAGGGTACAGAATGAGACCTACATACATACACACATACGTGTGTGTGCATAAAATGTCTATATGTGTGTATACACACTCATATGTTTGTATGTATATAGCCACTGAGAGAATTTATTTTGCTTCACTGTGCATATCTGTTACTCTTTATCTTTTTTTCCAATTGGGTGAGAGAGGAGAGTAGGAGAGAAAAAAAAAAGTTCATGTGATGGCTAATTTGTATCTTAAAGCTTCTTAATTTTGAGATCTAAACCACAACCCGCAGTCCACAAAAGGATTTTGGGTGACCAGCAAAAAATGTAGAGGAAAACATCTTCTGTATTTTTTGTGGGCTGCCCAAAATCCTTTGGCATGCCCGCAGGTTGTAAGTCTGCACAGGCCTGGAATATGGGAATCAAATGACTGAATTATTCTTAACATTCACAGTTTTAAACCTTTTAATAATAAATCTTACCTTTCATACAGTATATAATTTGTATCACGAGGTCCAACTAACCCAGTTGGTCTTCCTGGATTCCAACTACATATAATTTCTTTCAAATCTCGTGTTTCACAGTTCAGTTTTCTAGGGATATCAGGTGGATCTAACAAAAAGAAAAATCTATAGGTATTCATGTCTTGAAGAAGTATGCTTAAAGTATCTTAATAAATTTGTTTTATTTAATAACTAATTTTTGTTCAACTTCCAAAAACAGAACATGTCATTCCCATTTCAATACTAGTTAACTATATAATTGCATTCAAAGAATTGCATTTATTGAATGTAGTATGGTTTTTTTTTCAGTTTCCTTTTATGTCTTCCTCCATTAAAATATAAGCTCCTTGAGGGCAGGGACTGTCTTTCCTATATTCTCAGTTCTTACCAAAGTGCCTGGCACACGTTGATTTGATTTGACTTTTTCACAGATCATTACACTAAAATTTGTTTTAAAATACTAAAGTGCTATTTTTGTTGTTCAGTTGTTTCATTCTAACTCTTTATGATCCCAACTGAAGTTTTCTTGGCAGAGATACTGGAATGGTTTGCCACTCCCTTCTCCAGCTCATTTTACAGATAAAGAAACTAAGGGAAACAGGGTTAAATGATTTGCCCAATTGTCACATAGCTAGTATTTGAGGCCACATTTCAACTCAGGTCTTCCTGACTGTAGGTCCAAGACTATATCCAGAGTACCACCTGGCTGCCCACCACTACTTTTAATCTGTGATAATAACAATAACATTAAGGTAAGATTTTAACTCAGGTCTCCTGACTCCAAGGTCAGCCTCTACTAAATATTTAATGTATATTGTAGGGAATTAGTGATTATGATGACAATGATGATCATAAGTATCACAGCTGGTCAAGATGAAACTAAACACTACCATCACTTTGTAAGAAGATCAACATATAGTTCACCTCTGCCCAGTTTAACATTAAGGAGAAAAAAAGCTGTGATTACGTGAAGAGTATTTGATAAATTCATCTCTTTTCTAACAACTAACACAATAAACATAGAACATGGTTAGAAATAGCAAAAATGAAGAAGAAAAAAAAAGTATGTTCTGCTCTTTAGGCTTAAGGGTTTGTGTTCTGTCCCCTCCCTAGAAGAAAAAACGAACTATTCATTTTTTCTAGGAAGGAAACCTATGGTGTAGAACATCTCACTTATTCAGAACATTTATCTGGCAAGTACAACTATTCAGAATACAAAAATCAAGAAGTAAGCAAAGGTCTTTTGCAGTTAAAATAAATAATACAAAACACACATAGTAAGTTAATGCCCTTTACTCATAAATGTCCCTTAAGCCCTTACTCTGAATCTACTTATATTTATGCTTTAAACATAATATTCTAATAAGCCTGATCTGGTTTCTCAGTCTACAATAGATTAGACACAGATAATCTGATGATATGGGAGAGGGAATTGTTGGAAAGGCATTGATACAAAAAACAACAGGAAATGACAGCTAAAAGAAAGTGGGAAAATAGAAAAACTACAAAAAGCTGGCATAACTTTTTTTTTTTAATAAGGCAACCTAGGAGAAAATAGTGATGAGGTTACTGTTTTGTGTAAAGAGACCCTTTCATTGGATTACAACACAGTATCCATAATAATGATGTCATTAAAAATGTTAGATTACTTCACTTTCCCTCCAACTTTTAGTTTATTCTTTTCACTCTTTTATTTTTATTGTTTGAACATATTACCTGCATCACTGCTGTCTTAAATTCTAAATTCTTGGAGGGCAGAGGTTAGAAGCTATGTAGTGCAACTCTACTGGTATTGTATACATAACAAAACAAAGAATCCAAACAGTGAAGTCGCAGAGTTAAGGAGAAGGGCTAGACTTCTGAGTCTAATTCTAACTCTCCTGCCACTGTACCACTCATAATATACATTTACTATTCTCTTTTGAAAAAGTCAGGGACATATACTGTCAGAATTTCTTGACTTTTTTTAGATTTTTATGAAAAAAATAACTTTATGTGAAATAATTCATTTCCTGAGGGCATCAGATAAATGAGGTAATAATATAAGTTGACTTAGAGTAGACTGAACATATTGTTAACAATTCCATATAAAATTGTAGCCATTAGATGCTACAATTCAAAGAAAGATCATAAATTATTCTCAGATTAGAAGGAAAATAATTAAACATTCTAAAGTTTTTATATTTTCATTACCATTGAGAAACAAGTAAGGAGAAACAGGATACCTTCAGCAAAAAGAATTCTAGAACTTATCTAAGTAGCACTGTTACTTTAACAAACTAAATAAAAATAAGGTTAGCCGCAATGTTCTCTTTAGTTTTCTATAACTTACATCCTGCAAATACAACTGTTCCATACATGTTTGACTTTGTTGTAAAAACCACATTTGTTCCACTACTTGGAGAAACAGGAATATTGTTGATCTTGATTGCAACACTTTTATTATCAAGGCGGATAAGAGAACATCTTTCACTTCCAAATTGTGCCGTCAAGACAGGTTCCTCAACAATACAACAAAATGTCATATTTGAACCTACTGGTACCACTTTGTCTTGAGGAAAAACCTCATAATTTTCTTTTATGGGAGGTCCTAGGAAGAAAAGAAACATACAAAGTTTAAGAAGTTTAGAAATTCTCTATCAAAGTATCTTCTGTAATGGAAAAGTAAGCAATAATACAGATGTAAAAATTAGAAGTCTGAAATGTCACATCAAAAATCAATGTGTTCATTTTACTTTTTTTTGAAAATTATTTATATATTCAGATTAACACCTGGAAAACATAAAAAAATTTACTGTATTTTGACCCAGCAATACCATTTCTAGGGCTGTATACCAAAGAGGTCATAAAAATAGGAAAATGATGCACATGTACAAAAATATTTATAGTATTCTTTTTGTGGTGGCCAAGAACTGGGAATTGAGGGGATGCCCATCAATTGGGAATGGCTGAACAAGTTGTGGTATATGAATACAATGGAATACTACTGTCCTCTAAGAAATACTGAGCAGGAAGACTTCAGAAAAACATGGAAAGACTTATATGAACTGACGCTGAGTGAAGTGAGCAGAACCAAGGAACATTGTACACAGTAACAGTCACATTGTATGATGACTAGCTTCAAAAGACTTAGCCCTTCTCAGCAATCAATGACAAGGATCTAAGACAACTCCAAAAGACTCATGATGGAAAATGTTATCCACATCTAGAGAAAGTACAATGAAGTCTGAATGCAGATCAAAGCATACTATCTGCTCTCCTTTTCTTCTGTTGTCTTGCTTTGTTTCTTTCTTATGGTTCCTCTGTTTGTTTTAATTCTTCTTTGCAACATGGCTAATGTGAAAATAATTTTAATAAGAATATATATGCAAGCTAATATCAGACTGCATGGTGTTTTGGGGAGGGGAGAAGAGAGGGAGGTGGAGAAAATTTAAATCTCAAAAGCTTATGGAAGTGAAGGTTGAAAACTAAAAATTAATTAATAAAAAATTTACTGTATCATAAAATGTTTTTTTTCTTTTAACTTTCCAACCATTTTTTTTCCTACTATGGATAAAGAGATAAGACAAATGAAATGTTTCATTACATCAATTAACATTTCAATGAAGATACAGAGTATTCATAAAACTTAAGAGTTTCAAAGCACTACATTTTGTGTTGACCCCCCCCCCCAATCATGTGATAACTGGGTTCTACTAATTACTTTAAATTGATTACATGGATTACCGGAAATATTTCTAAGTGGACTCCATTCACTCCACTCTTTTTGACCAGAAAAATGAAGATCATCAATGTAATATCTAATTTTCACATAATGTAGAGTACATTCCAAAGGGATATCTGAGGTCCAGCTCCAGTGATGGATTGAATCCTTACCAATCAGAGTTGTGTTATGTGTTCCCTAAAAAAAGAGGGAAAAAATCATATTTCAAAGTAGTGACAATAATCTCTTTAAGGACAGAAAGAGAAAATCATTTTTATACTATGTAATCATCTAAAATTTAATAGTTTAAGGTCAGTGGTCTTCTATTGCCTTACATGGGAATCACATTTTCAAATTTTCAAAAAGTGTGACCATGTCAAAGTTATACTTGTCTCATTAACTCCAAACTCTTCCCCAGTTCCAAGGGCCTAGAATTCTGGGATAATTAAACACATGACTGAAGAATTCCATAACCTGAAATGTTTGAATACCACTGGTCTAGGTGGAAAAAAAATATGTTTTCTGTTTCACAGGAAGAAAAGAATATGAATCAGTCTACAAAACCTGAAGATCAAAGAAAGCAATTAATTCAATTCAACAAATATTTATTAAGTCCCTTCTATATGTTAAGTCTGGTAGAGATGCAAGAGTAACAATAGTTAATCAACCCTGATTGTTTAATTCTTCTAGTAGAGCCTCATAAGACTTCTATTATACTAAAGGACATAATCTGGGGTCTGAGGGGCTGATTTCAATCAGCCCTGATTGCTTTAATTCTTCTTGGAAAGTTTCATATATGTTCAAGACTCATCTGAGTTTGTTTGCTTTATTTTGACACTAAACTTGTCCTATTACTAGGCAAGTCTAAACCTCCATTTGGCAAGTTTTATGTGTCGCAGGAATACCTAAGGGTATTTTAAATATTTTGTCATCCATCCATATTATCCAATGGGCATCAGAGAAACAAGGGTACTTCAGGGATACAGTTTGGTTTCTCACCCAAGGGTGAGAGGGTGACTTCCAGCCTATCCCTAGTTCCTTAACTGTTGGAAGAGTCTCAATGCCAGTTAGCACTGAGTGAGGAATCTAGAACTCTTGAACTCAGAGTACTAGACATTCATCTCAGGATTTCTCTTCCATTAACTAGACTCAAGAAAGGGGAAGTCTCAAGTGAGAACTGTCAATATCCTAAATGACACATTCACAATAAAGGAAGAGAGAAGAGAAAGTTGTCTGTCCTGGTAGCTCATCACTCATTAAAGTTTCCCCCAGAGAAGGAATGTTTATGTTTTTTTTTAATTTCCTCTATATTATGATTTTAATAATTTTACTTCCATTTTAATCTTTTTGTTTAGGTTGGGACAAGCCCTTATAAGCTTATAAGCAACAGGTAAGTTTAGGATCTAAGATAAACTAAGGAAAATGTCGTTTGTTTGCTGAATTTGTTTATCTTTGTATTTGAGGGTTTGCTAAACTCTTAACATAGGACTTACTTTGGAGGTTGTCTAAGAACTGTGCAATGGACTACTGGAGCCTCCCTAGGTCCCGAGAAAAGTTTTCATAACTGGCAATGTGAACAAATGTGCCCAAATACCCCCAGATAATTTTCTGAGGACAGCAAATATATAAGTGGAGGGAAAAGTAATAGGGATACAGCACACTGCATAGAACTGGGCAATCCTGTTTCTAAGTCCACAAATACTCAGTACTAAAATATTTTGGATGGTCCCTTGCTGGCCACTGGGCCAGAAGAGCTACCCATTCAGTATACTTTAAAGAAAGACAACTTCCCTATTTCTTCTCTTCTTCCCATGTTCTCAACATGTGCCTTAGGATTCTGACAGTTCTCCTTTGGAACTTCTCTTGGGGGGTGGCAGGGAATTTCTTCCCTTCCCCCCTCCTCTTAGCTGGAAGCAATGGCTTCGGGCCCTACATAGGGGCCCAAGTGAGTCTAAGACTCAATCTCACAGCCCTAGCTTCCCCTTCTGTTGTTTTTTTTTTTTCCTCATGCCAAACTAACTGAACAGAGATCCTGAGACAAATGTTTCTAGCTTTGGAGGTACGCTGAGTTCAAATGTTTCTAAGTTCCCCAGTCAGTGCTAACCAGAAGCAAGTGGGGTTATTTGTAGAAGAACGTGACCGTTGACAGGAATATGAGCCTAAGTTTTAGACACTGAGATAGATGTTTAGACAGTGAGAGGCAAGGTATATGTGAAATAAATGGCTGCTCAGCAGTTCTAGGAAGTGTCTCATGCTTTAATGTTTTTTTTAAAAATCAACCTCTTTGGAGAATATAACAGGAGTTACAGATTACTGTTTTAAGACTGAGTTAAGTTTCTGTCAGCATGTTCTATGAATCTTTTTGCATTTTGAGTGTGAACAAAATAAATGGTGATAACTATACCAGATCTACATTGTTTCACTAAGCAACAGAGTGTACCTGAAGTTTATTCACGACAAAGAGAGACATCTGGAGAGCTCTCACCTGGAGAGCTCTCAACTCCAGGAAACCTAGATCAATGATTACTGGCTTTAATGTTTAATGAGCACTGAATTCCCTAGGCCTAGGATATGTTTCAGGCTTATTCTAGCCTGGGAATGTTAGAATCAGAACCAACAGAATGCCAGCTGCTCAAGGACATAGACTTTCCTGTCTCAGTATTTTCTTTTTTTTTTTTAATGTCATTGAACAGTCTTTAATGTCATTTCTACTGATAAAATGAAATCAATTTCTGATAATAGCCAAATCGGAAAGCCTGTTTTTGGTTCTCAATCTTCTTGACCTTATCATCCCCTGGTCTTTGATACTTTTCACCATCTTTTCCTCTTGCATGGTGTTTCCTGCTTATATCTTTTTTAAAATATTTATTTATTTATTTTTAGTTTTCAACATTCATTTCCACAAGATTTTGAGTTACATTTTTTTCTCCCCATCTTTCCCCTAACCCCCCCCCAAATAGCAAGCCTACTGAATACTCCTTCCCCTAATCTGCTCTCTCTTATATCCTCCCCCATCACCCCCCTAACCTTCCAGTAGGGCAAGATGGATTTCTATACCCCAGTGCCTGTATATCTCATTTCCCAGTTGCATGTAAGAAACAATTTTTTTAAACATTTGTTTTTAAAACATTGAGTACCAGATTTTTTCCCTTCTTCCCTCCTCACCTGCCTCCACTGGGAAGAGAAGCAATTCAATATAGGTTGTACATGTGTAGTTTTACCCAAATCATTTCCATAGTAGTTAGTAGTTATGCTATGAAAGACTAACTATATTTCCCTCCATCCTATCCTGCCCCCCCCACTTATTCTATTTTCTCCTTTGACCTTATCCCTTTTCAAAAATGTTTGCTTCTAACTACCCTTTCCCCCAATCTGCCCTCACTTCTACCAATCCCCTTCTTATCCCCTACACCCCTGTTTTCCTGTAGGGTAAGATACCCAATTGAGTGTGTATGTTATTCCCTCCTTAAGCCAAATTCAATGAGAATAAGGTTGTCCCATTCCCTTTCACCTTCCTGCTCTTCCCCTACATTGTAAGTCTTCTCTTGCCTCTTTTATGTGAGATAATTTACCCTAATCTCTCTCTCCCTTTCTCTTTCTCCCAATAAATTCTTCTCTCACCTCTTAATTTTAATTGATTCATTATTTATTTATTTTAAAAAGCAACTGGGGTTAAGTAATTTGCCCAAGGTTACACAGCCAGTTTTTTTTGTGTGGGTGTTAAGTATCTGAGGCCGGAACCGATCCTGGGTCCTCCCAACTCTGGGGCTGGCACTCTTACTCACTGCGCCACCTAGCCACCCTTTAATTTTGTTTTTTAGATATCATCCCTTCATATTCAACTCATCCTGTGCCCTCTGTCTATATATATATGAACATACATATGCCCCCACTCACATATATATTTATATACACATACACCCTCCTATACATACATATATGTATGTATATATATATATACACACATATTCCCTTCAACTATCCTCATACTGAGAAAAGTCTTATGAATTACAATTATCGTTTTTCCATGTAGAAATGTAAAGAGTTCAACTTTAATAAGTTCCTTACGATTTCTTTTTCCTGTTTACCTTCTCATGTTTCTCTTGCTTCTCATATCTGAAAGTCAAATTTTCTGTTCAGCTCTGGTTTTTTCATCAAGAATGCTTGAAAATCCTCTATTTCATTGAATGACCATACTTTCCCCTGCAGCATTATACTTAATTTTGCTGGGTAGGTGATTCTTGGTTTCAGTCTTAGTTCCTTTGACCTCTGGTATATCATATTCAAATCTCTTAATGTAGAAGCTTCTAGTCTTGTGTTACCCTGATTATGTTTCCACAATACTCAAACTGTTTCTTCCTGACTGCTTGCAGTATTTTCTCCTTGACCTGGGAACTCTGGAATTTGGCTATAATATTCCTAGGAGTTTTCTTTTGGGGATCTTTTTCAAGAGGCGATCGGCGAATTCTTTCAATTTCTATTTTGCCCTTTGATTCTAGAAAATCAGGGCAATTTTGCTTGATAATTTCTTGAAAGATGGTGTCTAGGCTCTTTTTTTTGATCATGGCTTTCAGGTAGTCCAATAATTTTTAAATGATCCCTCCTGATTTTCCAGGTCAGTGGTTTTTCCAATGAGATATTTTATGTTGCCTTCTATTTTTTCATTTGTTTGGATCTGTTTTATAGTATCTTGATTTCTCATAAAGTCATTCCAGTTGCTCCAATCTAATTTTGAAGGAGTTATTCTCTTTAGTGACTTTTTGAAATTCCTTTTCCATCTGGCAAATTCAGGTTTTTAAGGCATTCTTCTTACTGGCTTTTTGGGCCTCTTTTGCCATTTGAGTTAGTCTATTTTTTAAGGTGTTATTTTCTTCAGTGTATTTTTTGGTCTCCTTTAACAGGCTGTTGACTTGCTTTTCATGATTTTCTTACATCATTCTCATTTCTCTTTCCAATTTTTCCTCCACTTCTCTTCCTTGATTTTCAAAATCCTTCTTGAGCTCCTCCATGGCCTGTAACCAATTCACATTTTTTTTGGAGGCTTTTGATGCAGGAGTTCTGACTGTGTTGTCTTCCTCCTGTTCCATGCCTTGATTCTTTTTGTCCCCAAAAAAAGATTCTATGGTCTGTTTGTGCTTCCTCTGCTTGCTCATCTTGCCAGCCAATTACTTGACTTTTGAGCTCTTAGCCACAGCAGAACTCTGCTTCCAGAATGGAGAGAGCTTTGTCCCAAATTGCTGGGGTTTTTGCAGCTGCCAGAGCTATTAGGAGGGTGCCCTCTCTATAGCCCCCACAAGCTCTGGCACACTAGCCACAAACTACAGGACTACCACCCAAGACCTCAATCGAGATCCAAGCATAAAGCAAAAGCGATTACCATCTGAATGGTTGGTTGGTTCCCCTATAATCTACAGGCCAGGAGCTCCTGAAGCAGCTGTTGGGCCTCCGCCACTTCTTGCCCCTGGGGGCAGGGCTGAACTGCACTCTTCCATACCCCCCTGTTACAACAGAGTTCCACACTGACCTTTTACTTTTGTCTTTGGCGTTTATGAGTTGAGAAGTCTGGAAACCTCCACAGCTGCTGGTGATTTACTCTCCTGAAGTCTGCTGTGGCCACCACTGGTCAGGGCCACCCTGGGGCCAGAACCAAGCAGCTCACATGGGACTGTGCTTGGCTCCTAGCTCAGTGTGCCAGACCCTTCCTGTTGGCTTGCTGAGCTGCCTTCAGCGGGAGATTTGTTTCTCTCTTTGTGAGTTCTGTAGCTCTAAAGTTTGTTTAGTCATTTTTTTTTACATGTATTGGAAGTGACTGGAGTGGGAGCTCACATCAAGTTTGTGCTTCTACTCCACCATCTTGGCTCTGCCCCCCATCTCAGTATTTCCAATATCTAGTACTATGCTTAGCGAATGAGGTGATTAATAAATGCTTGTCAAATAAATGAATGACTCCATATTGAGCACTCTGTCCATTATGCCATATTGCTTCTAATATTAATTAATAGGAAGGCCTGAACATAGAGTCTGAAGGTCATAGTATTTACCAATACTCAGAGAAGAGGAAATCTTCTGTGTGATCTCGATGCGTCTCAGGGTCATAGCCTCCAGGTCTTTTTTTACTTTAACTCTCATACCATCCTTTAGGGTCTAGCTAAAATACTGTCTGTGCATGGCCTTCCCCTAAGTATGCTGGCCTAAAGTACCTACCTCCCTTTACTCTGAATTCCTGGGGCAATTATTACATTAAAGATACAAAAAACTATTTTTTTTTTTTGCTTTCACTAAAAACTATCCACTATTTTTTAACAAGAGCAACATGGTTGATTATTTTTGAAAATTTTTAGAATCCAAAGGTACGATTCTAAGAAGAGTTTATTCTGATCATTGATTGATTTTAAGGTCATCATTGCTTTATTTATTTATTTATTTATTTTTTGCAAAGCTCCAAGTGAAAGAAGTGTAAGTGTAAGTGCTCCAAGTGAATGCCACTGAAACTGTTCTCTCAAATTACCAACGATCTCTTAATTGCCAATCTGATTTTTTTTTAAGTTCAAACCATTCTTGACCTATTTGTTGTATCTAACAGTGATGACCACTTTCCTTATGGATGATTTTCTTTGACAAAGATTTTTTGACATGATTGTCATGACAAATACTCTCTCCTGGTTTGCCTCCTATTTAACAAAATCCCTTTTTCTCACATTATGCCCCTTGGTGGGTATTCTCCAATGCCCTGTTCTAGGTCCTCTACTCTTTTTTCTATATACTTGCTTTCTTGGTGATGTAACAGTTCCATGGGCTTAAGTACCTCCTCTTACAGAGGTATACAGCTCTATACAGGGCACCCCAACATCTAGCCCCAGTCTCTCTCCTCAACTCCAATCCCACATCACCAATTACCTATTGGACATTTTAAACTGGACATCCTGGGAATTTCTCAAACTAAATATGTACAAAACAGAACTCATCTTTCCCCTTAAACATACTCCTCTACCTTCTGTATTTCTGTCACAGGCACAACCATCTTCCCTGTCCCCCAACCCCAGTTCAACCTTAACAGCCTTGAACTCCTCATTTTTCCTCAACCCACAAATCCAATCATATGCCAAATCTTGCCATTTCTACCTCTACAACACCTCTTGCATCTTGCCTCTTTTTTTCTAACTACTCACAAAACTCTTATTTGAGTCCAGGCCCTTATCTAAACTAATCACCTAAATCATTACAACACCCCCCTAATAGCTCCCTGCCTCAAATTTCTCACCATTCTAGACCATACTACATAATTCTACAAAGATGATTTTCCTTAAATATGGATCTGATTGTGACTCCCCTGCCCAATTCAACCCAGTGGCTTCCTATTACCTTTAGGATAAAATACAATCTCCTTTTAGCACTTAAAGTATTACACAACCTGGCCTCAAATTACCTTTCCAACCTGACTGGACATTATTCCTCCTCCCCTATTTGATGATCTAGTCAAAACTTTTTGTCCCTCACAAACAAAACTTCATATCACTTTTGCACTGGTCATCCCTCATGCCTGGACTACACTCACTCTCTCAGGGGATCCTTTCTTCCTTGAACATTCAGCTAAAGAACCTCCTTGTACCTGAAGTCTTCCCTGATCCTTACCCATCTCCAAATGCTAGGACTCACCCTCCCTATCTTGTTTATTTTATAATAATTCTGTATACAATAAATGATCAAGTTGCCTCCCCTGATAGAAGTTCATTCTTTCTATTTGGATTGCCAGCACTTAGCTTTTAAATCCTTCACAACATAGCCTCAACCTATCTTTTCCATCCCCTTCAACATGAAGCTTTCCCTCACCCACCCAGCCACCAGTCCCTTCCCTCTAAAATTACCTTGTATTTAGCTACTTTGTACTAATTTATATTTATTCTACACAAAGCCATATATGTTGTCTTCCCCGTTAGCAGAGATCATTTCAGTCACAACATTTATGTCTCCAGTGTGTGCCACAGTGCCTGGCATGCAGCAAGAAGTTAATAAATATTTGTTGACTAGCTGTCCCTTCGTTTCTGCAATTAATCAGAATGACTGAATAAATTAATTTCACTCTCACTCATTACATATAAATAAATATATGTGTGTATGCACACATACGTTTGTGATACAGAATTCTTATTTTTATACGACACATAAGCATGTGTGCCTGCATGCATAAAATAAAGGATATATAACAATCCTTCAAGGTCCACATTAAACATTTCTTAATTCCTTGAGACAGTACTACTATCTCTATTCTCTGAACACAGCACTTTATCTTTCTTTTCTTGTACATTCACATTATACCTTCTGTTGTTGTAGCATTATCTCCCCCTTCATACTGTAAGCCCTACAAGAGCAGGGTCTGTTTCATTCATTCTTTTTTGGTCCCTGAAGCACTTGGCACAGTCACTTAGAATATAGTCAAAATGTATAGCAGATCCCCACACACATACTACATGTAATATAGCATAGCTGTCCAAATAGGAAATGATAAGGTAGATACAGTGACTATGCAACATATTAATTCTTCTATTTGCTATCAGAGTTCAATTATTAAATATACAATCCATTAGTATAATACAAAGCTATTAGATAACATAAATAGCATTATTAAAGAAGGAGCAAGGGACTAAAGAAAAATATATTACTTGGTACAGGCCCTCACAGTTTCTCATTACTGATAAAATAAAGCAAAATAAAAAGAAGCCAACTGAAAATAATTCACAGGGAAATAATTCCAAAAAAGTATAAAAACTGCAAAGTAAATTATGATATACCAGTATAATGGTTTTTTGCTTTTTTTTCTTACAGGATCACAGATCTAGAACTAGAACGGACTTTAAAGGCTATCCAGTTCAATTCCCTCATTTGAAACATGATTAAATTTAGGCCAAGAAGGGTTAAATGATTAGTTTAAGGTCAAAAAATATGAATTAACCTGAAAAGTTACCTCATCTATCCCCCAAATCCAAAAGTTTAGTAGGGTAACAATGCCAAAAGAACACTGGATGTTATGAAAATCCAACTTCTCATATAACTTAGAAAGAAGAAAGTAACATTTTTTTTAAGACAACAGAAAACTTACTACTGTTGCAACTTCCATGTCTTCTTTATATAGGACAATAATTTCCCAGATGACATTTGAGTGATGGGGCAAAACAGAGCCATTGTCATTCCACTTTAGGTACAAAGTTGAAGTTGGAAAATCAGCCGTCAAATTAAAAATCTGTAAAGTGGCTGGAATGAAGGCTTTTGAAAAGAAAAACAATAAATTACTAACATTAAAATAATCAACTTCATAGTTAGTATAAAAATGTAATTCTTCATAAAAATTGAAAAAGGAAGACAATATTTAAATAGAAAATTCTTACCAAAATTATACATGTATATACATATAAATGGATATGCATATTAAAATATGTATATATATCTAAATGTATGTATGTGTATATATATTTTTTTAACTTTTGCTTTTTTGAACTGGACCTGTGATTTCATTTGTGTAGGAGGCACTGAGAAGCTAATGATACATAAATGAAATTTGAGCCTAGTTTTTCCTGACTCCAAAGCCTCCTCTTTACCATAATGCTAAGTCAACAGATACATACCCACACATACATCAATGAAAACACATGTTTATTTTTTTTTAATTCCACATAAATATGATCAATAGTATTCCCAAAATGTAAAATGGTTATATTTCAGAAGTTCATTGGTAAATTATTTGTGTGGAATTTGTGCATTTTCCATAAACATAATACCCTAATATCGGATAAGAGACCAGGTGAGCCTACAAGAACCTATGTAAAGTAAGCTTAATGTAGCTGAACTACATTAATAATAATATTGTTTCAGGTTCTGATTACTGGAAGTCACAGGGTCACATTGTTCTAGAAGAAGGAAGCTTTCTCCTCTTAGTGAAAGACAAAATTTCAAAATGGGCTGTTGGTCTCCAACATTTTTCCAATCTCATTGTCTATACCTTCTCTCAGACTTTGGTATTGTTTTTTATCTGACCTCATTTGTGATACTTTTATATTCCTGGTGTAATATCCCTACCTTTTTTTATAAGGCAGGATGTTATCTACCCTACTCTCCCAAATACCTTATGCTTTAAAAAAAAAAAGTACACCTTTTCTCTATATAACCATATGAAATTCTCAAGTATTGGAATATTTATCAAATCAGCTGCCACAGTATATATCTCAGCTACCTTATGAGACAAGTAATGTGTCTAAATTATTTCAAGCTAATAATAATATATTATTTCAATTTAAATATATATTTTCAAGTTAATAATTACAGATAAAGCCTTAACCCATATCTAAAGGTATGTTTTTCTAAAAAAGTCTTGTTAACTCGAACAGATTTCTAATTGGTAGAATTTATATAGTGATTTACAATTTACAAAACACTTTTGTTCTATATATTATTTCATTTGGTTACGTATAACAAGGGAATGTATTTCTGAGGAGGCAGGCCTACCTAAACATATACCTCTGGTATCAGTTCACTTTTCAGTTTCTTTTCCTCCAATTATGAATGCAAAGATTCTATAAAGATTTTATGTTTTTCAAAATCACTTACATTGATAAATGACATGATGGGGAAACAAGGATTAGTATTTTTAATTTATTGTATTCCTGATTTTGTCACTGAAGTATATATTCAAACCAATAATAAAATCAATTATGCTGTCATGAATATTACTAGGGCTTAAAAACCATTTAAGGTATTAAAAGTCAAAAGGTTTATTTCTCAAATTTTAAAAAATTTTAGTTAACTTCTAAATATATTAAATTGCATTTCTATTTCATTTTAAGTCATAATGATAAACAGCCAATCAAATTATTCTGAAGATGGCATTTTATGTTAGCAGGGTAGCAGAGTCAAATCAAATCAAAGAATCACCACAAAAGTACCAGGCAATGACTTTGGGGAATCATTCCTAATCCAGTTTCAAGATAACCAATTTTCTGTCAGTCATTCCTAAAAAAGGTATCAAATATACTCCACATTTGCAAGTGATAAGTCTTCAAATTCTCTTTTAGTTCAGATATAAAATTATTATGACTACCTACCACTTTCTAAAGAGATTCAATAATGTAGTGGAAAGAATAGTTTGACTCACAAGACTTGAGTTCTGAGTCCCTGGCTCTGATAACAACTAGATATGACTTGGGCAAATTATATCAATTCTTCTTTGCCTGATTTTGAGCCCTCAGCTTGAAAAGGAGAAAATGGGTGGATTTTTTTTTTTATAACATCTAAGGTCTTTTTTTAATTCTACAAATTCTATGACTCTATAATTTAAGACTGCTGATTATCTTGCAGAAAAGACCACAATAAATTACAATTTCTATATTAAGGAAAATAAGAGAAGAAATATTTAAACTATGAAAACTCAACAGGCCAGAAAGGTTTCAAGTATTGCAAATAAATACAATAAAACCTTAAATAAAACATTAAATAAAACTAACCAGGGGCAATTATCATTCTCTTACTAGCAAATTATTTGAAGAATATTTTAAACGAAACTGGAATAGACAATCTACAAGGTAATCTGCAACTCTAATTCCTGCAGTCCCATGCATAGTTCTAGTATTTTTCAGGACAATAATTAAACTTGGTGTCATTACATTCAAATAGAAGCCTTTTTAACAAATGGATGAGACTTATTATAATTATAAAAAATGCTTTATGAAACTGAGGATGTCTAAAACATTTTGTTCAAATATATTGAACATTTCCTTTACTATTCATGTGACTTGCTAATTTTCATCATATATGAAGTGGATCCTACATATAGAAAGACTTCAGGCAAGCTCTATTCAAATCAATCATTTAATCAAGTATTTATTGAATGTACTATGTTCCTAGCACTGAGGTGTTTCAGTTCCTGAAATGTAAGACTAGATTTATAAATTTAAGAAATTTATAATCGAGTTAAAATTATGAAGCACACATGAAACAATGAGAAAAATTAAATAGTAAACTGATTGTTATTAACACACTTCAATAGAAGTTTAAAAAAGAGATAAAACAGTGTAATGGCAAGCACAGAAGTAGTTCACACTTTGTTTCAGCTATTGAATGAACACTTTGTTTCACTTCAAGTTCCTTTTGAGTTGTTATATCAAGTCTGTTAAGAGACAGAATGAGTGAACCCCACAACTTGTGAACCCTAGAACTCATGAACTCCTGCAACAGGAAGGGGACGAGCTAATGACCACATATAAGGAGAATTGCCAGGCTAGAGAGAGCAGAACTGAGGACTCTTGTGGTGGCAGAGTCAAGAAGGAAAAAACTTGTGGCATTCTGGCACTGTTTGTCCACTCTGCCTGTGTTGATGTTTGTTTGTGATACTTTGTACAGACACCCTGGGACCTTACTGGAAGCCCTGAAAGAAGATTTTTCGGGTTGTATGTTTACAGAAGTCCTGGAGGAGGGTTTTGGAGGTTCTGGGACTTTACTGATGGTTTGTGCTGACCTCTAGGACCTTGTTTGTGGGTCTGTGTTGATTTCTATGATGATGATTTGTGTTGAGTTCTCAGACCTTGTTGGTGGGTCTGAGTTGATTTCACAGGCAGACAGTGAATTGATGATGGTGCTGGCAAAGTGTATGAATATTATTATAGCTCTGTCAAGCTTTGTCTTCCCAGAAACAGGAACCGTGAAGACTTGAGGTAGAGTGATGAACTATGAACTTCAATATGGAACAGGAACTGGACAAAGAATTGGACAAGGAACTGGGAGCTGCCTGCCTTTGAACCCAAGTGACAGTTGGAGCTGGGACCATGGAAGAGGAACCACAGAAGTTGAGAGCCAGCCTCGAGTCAAGCTGAAACAAGACTTTACTTGGATACTGTGTACCTACTGAGAAGATTATGATTTACTGTGACCTAGGGGTGGATAACTTTGATTTTTGTACCTTGTGACTGAATTAAGGATTTTGTGATTGACTAAATGAATGTACTTTGTTGAAAACTATATGACCATTTTGGCGAAAACTATGAAGCCATTTTAGTGATAAGCTGTTGAGTTGTGACATAGTGAATGCTGTATTTTGATTTTCTGTGATAAGTTGTGACACTGTGAATGCTGTATTTTGATTTTCTGTGAATGTTTTGCTCTGATTGGTTACTGAATCTTGAAAGCTGTTTACAGCAGCAGTCCTCTGGAAAGCTGCTCGTGGGTGACTTTACAATCAGTAAAGAGTAAAAAGTTTCACAGAAGAAATTAAACATCAAAATATATAGATATTAGTTTTTAAAAAACCAATTCTTCTTAGCTTTAATAAAGTAAAGAAGAGGCTTACAGGATCAGGATCACCATACAGAGTGAAGAAGAAGATACCAATAAAGGAAGAGAAGGTAGAGCTGCCATGCTCTTACCTTGCTTCTATTCTCTCTGCCAAGAAGAATGGTATTTTAACTTAAAATGACAGAAAAAAATGGCTGATTAGGATAAATAATGAGATTGAAAAGAATATACCTAACTACTTTTGATGTATTCAACTCATACACATGGATGAACTATATCCTGGTTTACTTTTAGAACTGGTAAGCATGACTGCTGGGTCAACTATGAAAGATCATGGAGAATGGGGGTGCTCCCACAGGATTAGAGAAGAACAAGTGATACTATAAACAACAGTTCAATGAAATCTGACTGGATGATAGGACTTCATGGTCTCTGGAGTCCTTTCCAAGTCTAAGACTCTGTGGCAAGTTGGAAAATCAGGAGGGATGTCATTACAAGAGGTATAAATAGTTCAGACTCTCATGTGAAAGCAAGAGCGTAAGTTTGACACGTAAAGCCACTCTGACTTGAGAAGGGTTAACACTAAGAAGCATTTTAAAAGCTGTATAAGTAGGATACAACAAGATCAGAAAAAAATCAAAGCCAGATGGAAATTCTATAGCTTACTCCCTCATTCTGCAGAAGAAATTTGTATCAAAGTTAAATGGCTTACCCTCACAGTTAGTTAGGGGCCAGGCCAGGACTAGAATGCTCATCACTTAACTCCCAAAACAGTAAGTGCTCTTTTCACTACAGGAATTTGAATTTAATGGTACTCAACAGTAAGTCAAAATATATTCATAAGTAGGGAATGGTATGATATGATTGCTTTAGAAATGTTAGTTTGGCAGTACAATGAAAGAGAATTTGGAGGAGGGAAAAGAATGACAGTAGGGATGATCAGGTAGGAAGGCATTTCAATGATTCTGACTATCTGTTCCCCAATATATTTCAAAGGATATATAAGTTTTTAGAAGAAATGAAAGTTATCTATGCCCTGGGTTTTAAAAATTTTTTCTAAGATTGGTTGACTTGTTTATTGAGTCACCTAGACTCTTTTAACATAAGCTTAGGTTTTCTACATCTTACAAATTCTGTAGCTTAATGTTTGGCCACAGCCAAAATTTCAATGAAGTGTATGAAAGGACTTATAAGATGTCCAACCTAATTGAAACAGAGAAGGAAGGCTTCTATGAATTTGACTTTGTTTTCAATATGCTTAAGACAGTATATTGTTTTATTCTCAGTTCAAGGAAATGTGAAATTACTAAGGCCACATATATCTACTAAAATAATTTCTTCCACCAAAAATTTCTTCAGTTTTTGAAAAGACATAAAAGGAGTGATACTCAAATTAAGTATGAGATCAATTAAAATGTTCGAAGTCAAAAGAGAGGCCTGGACAAAATGTTAAAAGAAATATGAGAGGAAGAGGAGGAATCATTTTAAGCTTTGAGGCAGGGAGGAAGGATGAACAATCAAGAGTAAGTAGAAGATGGTACCAGGGTTTGGTCTTGAAAGTGAGAAGGATTTCAAGAGATGGAAGACACCATAGGCACTACTGACTGGCCTGCACAAATGGATGGCTATGAGATGCATTGGGAGCTTCCTCAGTACTAATTTTTAAGATGTTAGCCGTTTCAACAATTGCATGTCACCTTTACACTTCTCTACATCTGGAACAAGAATTTAAGATTAGGTTTATAATTGTATAGCAACGAAAATTATCCAACTTACAATATGAGAGACTGAGGCAGAATTCTGAGCCAATGACATATCATTAAAGGGTTAATGGTCCCCTCTAATGAAGCAGACCTCAGATCTTCCTCACAATCTGAGATGCCGCCCGCCCTTCCAGGGCCCTAATCTTATAGGATTAGGTACCTAAACATTCAAGAACGGCTATACAATATATACAATTATACAGAAAAATTCCACTGGTTGACATATAATACATGCACTAATTTTAGCAAAAATAAGCAAAAAAAAAAAAGGAGTCAGCAGGGTCATAAAATGGTTGAAAAAAGAAATATCTCCACTAACTAGTCATAAGATGGGTGAAGCATACAGCATCTCCACTGATTAGGTGGTTCTAAGGTGCATCTAAGGTCCATCATAAGATGGACACCTGCTCATTTTGGACAAGAGAGAATGGTTCAGAGGTACAAAAATAATCGGGGGACTTTCCATGCAGTTTAGTCACCTCTGTCACACTGGGCTTGCTCCTTATGGCAAGGAAAGACAAGGGTGAAGGGCCTCCAGCTACCTTCCTATGATTACACAAGTGAACTTACTGTCTGTAGCTCACATCTCTGGGGCCAAATATAAAGAACTTATAATCACCACCTCTACCATATCAAATTGATTAATTCTGATTGGAATAGAGTAGGGATCCTCATTGAATCAATTTTCTCAGCTAGAAGGGACCTGAGGGGCCATCAGGTCCAACCCTTTCATTTCATGGATGAGAAAATTGCAGCCCAGAGAAAAACATAAATTGCCCAAGGTCACAGAGGTCATAAGCGACAGAACTGGGATTTGAACTTAGGTCCTCTGACTGCAAACCTTGGGCTTGTTATACTGTACCATGCTCCTGATACTGCAAGAACAGTACTTGCTTTCTAAAGAGTAAAATTTTCAGCTGAAGGGGCAATCTTATCAAAGTTCTTTTTGAGTGTTAAAACAAAACCAGTTTAAACCAGGTGTTCATTTATCTTCAATGGGGCTCTTCACTTTTTTTGAATCATGGACACAGAGATCAGCTCAGTGGCACAACTGGATTGAGCTCCAGGCCTGGAGTCAGAAACCCCTGAGTTCAAATGTCACCTCAGACACATACTAGTTCAGAACTCAAATGGCAGTTACTAGGTATTATTCTATAGAAAGGTAAAGCAGTCAGGGACAGCTAGATGGTACAGTGGAAAGACTCCAGTCCTTGAGATAATAAGACCTGAGTTCAAATCTAGCCCTAAATGTTGACACTTACTAGCTGTGTGATTCTAGGCAAGTCATTTGACCCCGACTGCCTCCCCCTACCAAGAAAAGCAGTCATATATTGCTCACCAAATCATATTTCATGATTGCATTAATAAATCAAGGGAGTTCACAAGATCATAGATTTAGAATTAGAAAACTGAAATTGAATTGAAGGGCCATTTAGTTCCCTTATTTTACAGAGGAGAAAACTGACTCCAAAGTGGTAAAGGTGAGACCTGAACAAAGCTCCACTGAATCCGATTTACTACTCATTCCACTATACAATTCATCTGAAGTATTATGTAAGCTCAGAATTTCAGAAGCACGCCGATAAGTTAGAGGAGGGTGACAAGACCAGTGAAAGATCTGCAAAACATTTCACATGAAAAGCAAATTTTAAAAAATGGGTATGTTTAGTCTGGATAAAAGAAGATTTAGGGAAAGCATTGTCTATCAATGAATATTTTAACTACTGCCACAAAAAAGTAGACATTCCTTGCTGTTTGTAATACATAATAAATGCAATATTAAACAAGTGAAGGTTTTTAAAATGCATAGAAAAGAACAGAAGGAGGTTTAGAGGCAAACACAGACAAGTGGGACAGCTTTAGAACTAATGTGCTAAGTTTAGAATACATATATTATTTTATTTTTTGCTTTTTGGAGGGCAATTGGGGTTAAGTGACTTGCCCAAGGTCACACAGCTAGTTTTTTTGTGTGTTTGGTGTCTGCGGTCACATTTGAACTCAGGTCCTCCTGACTCCAGGGCCGGTGCTGTATTCACTGCACCACCTAGCCACCCGAATATATATATTTTTAAAAAGATATATATATGTAAAGAGATTCATAGTTTCCTATACAATACTCTTTTTCTTTGTTTCTTTGCATAAGGAAATGTCCAAGTTTGTTGTTATCATATTTGGAATAATAAAACCAAACCAAAAAAGCAAAACTTCCTTTAAAGAATAAGTAATTAACATTAAGAATCCAGAAAAACATGAACTGAACCAAACAGAAATGCACAAAGCAGAACTAAGAGAATATGCACAAGAAACACAGTGACACGAAAACATTGAAACAAAGCAATGACATGACCAATCTTGTCTCTAGAGATGCGATCACAAAACAAAACCAAAGTTAACCAGCAATAATGCATTGGCACTTCACGCTACTATAGTGAGCTTGTTGCTACCACCCCACCATCCTATCCTGTACTGGCTAAATTTTGTGTCAACCTGCTGTTGGACATGGCACCAAATAAGCCAACTTTTGTTAGAACTGTGTCCAAAATAAAAGTAAATTACTTCTAAGCTCTACTAGAAACAAAATGCTTAGAGCTTAGATTTTTTTTTACTCCTATTTTAACCATACATATATGACTAGTCTGATTTCTTAGTTATTCTAAGATATTTTGAAGGATAGTTTAGATTGTGAGAATGGACCTCTAGATGAATTAAATACTACTACAGAACTTTAATGGCCTTTTTCTATCTGCTAGAAAAGCAAGACATCAATATTCCACTAAAAACATTATCTTGATTTAAGATGAATTTTTCTTTAAAAGGGATACTTACAAACACTTCTTTCACTTAGGATAAATTTAGTAACAGAATTCCCAGAAACATGCATGGAACTTATTTTTATTTCATGATCAGCAAGTGAAAGAGCTGGAATCTCAAAATTTGTTTTCTCTGTCCGAATACAGGGATAAGAACTGCAATATAAGAAAGATCATTTGAATTAAATAAGTAAAGTCAGTCACAGAATCTTCAGGGAGAATGAATAATATCAGAAATGTTTTCAGGAACTTTCTGTATACTAAGGAAACAAAGGACTTAGGTAATTTTATCTCTAGGCCTAGTATTTCTAGTATTTTTTTAATGTCCCTTGGTTAGGGGACTTTAGTCATAATGCCTACTCTTCAACAAAGAAAAAAAAGAACAGAGCCAAGCTTTTGCCAATAAGGAAGACCTTACATCACAGAGATATATAGTAGGTTTTATACAGGGTCTACTGCAGTTATTTAGTGAACATTAAATTCACAATAACAAAAACCTCATCACATCAATCCAACTGAACATTAAACCTCATGATCACAATAATAGAAAGTTACCAAGTATATCAAATTCACTCAATGATAAATGTCTACCATAAACATAGATTGTAAACATTTGGGGATATATAAAAGAATTGAAAGGAAGGTGTTTTGTTTTGAGGATTGTTTTAAGACCAAATTAACTGTATTTACCTCATGGTCATATTTTTCCCATGATTTCTCACAATAAAAGATAGGTTATTTTACAACTATTTTAACTTTTAAACAAATGAATAAATGTATGCATTCACACTAATTTTATTTGTATAATCATGCTAATTAGCATTCATCAAAAGTCTGGACCCCCAAAACATTATTCAGAAAATTGAGAACACAGACACCCCAGGAACCCACCGAGCTCCAATTCAGGATGACTAGGGGATTGTGGACATTAGATTTGAGATTTGACTAAATAAACCATCCTAGAATAAATAAACTCTTAATCTGTTCAACTCTACAATTAAAAGGCCAGAACCCCATATGGTAACAACTCTAAGAATTTTAAGTTGCATATTACACCATGTAGAATCAAGCTGTTAAGCTATTGTGAAGGGGAAAAAATTACCCAACATTCAAACATATAAATTACATAAATCAATCAATAAATAAATATCTATTAAGTGTCAACTACATGTCAGGCACTTGTGCTAGGCACTGGGGATTTAGAAAAACAGGAATGAAACATTCCTGTGCTTGTGGACCTTACGTGTTATTATGGAAGACAACACATACATACAGAAGTATATATGTACAAAATAAATACTGAGTAATTTGGGGGATAGCTGGAAGGGGGAGGAAATAATAGCTGTGGAAATAAAAAAAGGCATTATTGTAAAAAGTAGCATTTCAGCAAAGCTCTGAGAGAAACTGGGGATTCTAAGATGTAGACATGAGGAGGGAAAGCATTCTAATCATGGGGAACAGCCAGAGCAAAAGTATGAAGGGCAGAGATGGCATTCGAAGGGTAAAGAACAGCAAAACAGAAAGTTTAGCTGAACCAAAGAATGCATGAAAGAGAATAATTATGTTAAAGGCAGAAAGGTAGGCTGAAGTCTGAGGCCCCAACAGTCTTAAAAGGTGACTGTGTCACATGGTCCTAGAGCCATGTTTAACATTCCACCCTAGTCATCTTGCCATCTCTCCTGCTGATGTGCAGATCCTTCCCTTACCAACCTCTCCCCCACTCCCACAAGCTGGAAGCATAATCAAATAAATACTGACATTGAAAGTCCCCAGTGACTCTAGCCATCCTAATGGTTTTCTAAGCTAAAGTATCCTGTTATACTTGGTAACCTCAAGAGAACATCTACTTCTTGAGGACAGGGAAGCTAAGTTTTATATTCATAATCTTGAGGCTTAGCACACAACTTGGCAAACACTTATTAAAGGTTTTCTTAATTCATTCACTTATTAATAGTCATTTTATAATATATAATATGTTATATATTAGTTATATAATATATACTATATATAACTTATTACTAGTTATATGGCCACTATTAATATTACAACCCTTTTGAACCTTAGTTCATCCATCTTGAACCTTAGTTCAATCCATAAATGGGGAAGTTTTATACTTAAACCTACCTTACAGTTATCCTGAAAAACTATGCTCTTTATAAGCCAGAAAGCATTAAATAAATAAAAGCTATTATTATATCATCCTGAGGACAGAGGCAGGACAAGAATCCTGTTTTCACAGCTTCCTTACTTACAGCAGAGGGTGAGACAGCTCTGAATCGTGCTTTTACGAACTCCTGAACATTAACTAGAATTTCCCTGAATTGGTGTCAGATTCCCAGATATAGGTTCACTTCTGTCATCTGCCATTTCTGAGAATGAAATCTTCCATATAAATGAATTTTCCAGATAACTTAAACATACTCCTTTAGGTACAAAATTTTTAAAGAGTTTTGACAAATATTTCTAAATATACCCCATAGTATACATTGAACACAATTACTCTACCACTGGGTCTGGACTTGAAGGACTTCAGTCTCCTCTGAGCCCACCTACTTACCATCTGTATAACACTGGCAAGTCATTTCACTTCTCTGAGATCTGGTTTGTAACATTTATTTGTAAAATGAAGATAAATGGCAGTATTGAGAAGCGTCATTCCAACTCTAAATCCTAGGGTTTAAGTTTAACTTTTTCTTAATAAATCAAGTTTAACATTTAGCACTGTACAGAAGTACAAAGGTAAGTATCACTGCTTAATACCATATTAAATGATCCTGGGCTGCTGTCTTTTTAGAGATTCTTTCTATTCACTCATATAACTTTACTTTTTCAAACAGAACTTGAGATTCAAATTTCACATAAAATCATCAGCTAAAAATGGAAAGTTGAAAAAAAAACAAAACCATCTTCAGGCAGCAACCATTTCAGACCTTAGCAACAGCCTGACAATTTGATGAATCCTAGTTTGGGGGTAGAAAATCAATATGGATTAAGAAAGGAGAGTCTGTTCCTTTGTATGGCTCTAGGGGGCACAATATTGCATACTTAAAACCAGCAAAGGAAGATTTGGTTGAATTTAACATTCTTTCATAGGCATGAATGGAAAAAGATTTAGAAAAGAATGTATCTAGTTAACAATTAAGCCCAGAATCTAAAATTAACCTCTCTCAGCAAAAATGAAAATAACAAAGCAAAAAAAAAAAAATCTCCTTTCCAGAATAAAAAGGTACATCTAAAGAAGAGAAGCACAATTCTAGGGAAAGTATTTCCACCAAAGTTGACTGACAGAAATGATCTTATTGTTATCTTTTTGAGAAATGATTGAACAAGAAAAACTTGACAAAAATATACTTAAATGTCAGTGGAAATTGTATTCATTCAATTGTATTATATAGTATAACAAGTATACGTTTTTCTTTTTTCACAAAATTAACAATTTTCAAGTTTCTTAAAACTTTCACTTAAGTTTTAAGAAAATTAGAAACATACCTGTTTACAATACAAATTTGATAAGTAGTACCACGGTTTATTTTAGAGGAGGCTTCCCAGGAACAGTCCCACACCTTTAAGTTATGGGTTATACACTTTAAATCATGAGGAACCCCTGGTGAACAAAAGTAATAACAAATACTTATTATTTCAATGTGCAGTAATAAAAGGGTAGCATATAAGAGTATTTCAGCTATGAGATATACAAGGAACATGCATCGTACACATGCCTACAAAAGTATCACTTCCAGGGACACGAGGAAGAGTGCCTTCTGCTTGTTCTCTTATTCCATCTCTCCTACCTGTTTCCTGGGCAAGGAATGGAAAGTAGCTAGAAAGCTGAAAGTTTGTGAAAGGTCAAAAGTGAATCAGCAGTGTATCTTAAGGAGAAGGACTTCTATCAACACCTACTATAATGGCAAAGAACAAGAATAAGGGGCATTGGGCAGACTGAATGTGTGAATTTTTATACAACATGTTAAGTTAAAAAGGAGATGCATTTTATTTAAATTTACAAAATGCTTTGCAAGAGAAACAAATGGAAAATAACAAATATATTGTAATTTGCTACAGGCAAGTAACTCCTATTCATAGCAAAAATCATTTGAGCATTCAATATGTAAGGATAGTAATAAAATATACTATATCAGTAAATAGTCAGATATGTAATGAGGACATCAGTTACCCAAAGAAAATAACAATAGCAGTACAAGTAGCATTCCCTTTTCCTAGGCTCTTTGTATAAATGTAGATACTCCTGTGGCCAAAGATTTGATTTCTTTTCTACATAAAGGATAAATGGATTTTCAACTTTGTGAGATCAAGTTATAGAGAGATTAATACAAAAAAGAGAAATTAATGTAAGGCTATTTAATCACTTACCTTGAAGATGACAAAAGACTTGACAAACTATCAAAATATTACAAAATTAAGACAGGGAGCTATGTAATTAAAATGTTTTTTATAAATCTAGGGATCAAAGTATGCTATTGATATTCAAATTTGATGATCTTTTCAAGATTTCAAGGATCTGTGATTTTGCAGTGTGGGTTATTTCTTTCACTGATGAAGATGGCAATTCCTCTGACATAAGTCTTTCAGAGTGGCTGCAATTGAAAAATTCATCACCAGGTGGCTAGTCTGGTTATGTGTCACTAAAGAATTATCGATGTATGTTCTTCACCAGGACCATACTCAAAAGCCTTTTCAAGTTGGTAGTACTGGCCAGAGCTTGTGCTCCCTTCCACTGGTATAACCTTTGAGAATCCAGGGTCATCTCCTTAACATAACGAAGCACTAAAATACAACTTTAGTGAATGGTCTTAAATAATATATTATTTTTAAAAATGTTGGGCAGAAGAGGACAAGGGAGAGATGAAGAGACAGATAGAAAAAATTAACAAGATAGCTTTTAAAACTTTTGATTAATTGAAACATTAGATAACTGATAGTCAAAATGCTAAACAAACAGAACAGGTTATTTCTGAATAAACAGAATAGCATTAGATTTTAATCAGTTTCCTAATTCACACTTACCTCTTTTCTGGCCATGTGCTTGGTTCATTAAATATAAAAAAATAACTGATGATAGCCATTGAAACTTTGAACTATTCCTCATTCTTTTATTTTCCCTTGTTTTCGATAACAATCTCAAATAAAAATAAACTTCCATTTTCGACACACATCAGTCAAATCTAAAATTCAAAAGAAAACATTTATTTTAAAACTACATGCACTATAACAAAATCATTGTTAGGAAGATCTATAAAAGAATTGTTATTAAAAATAAGCACACAAAGCTCCACCAATAACATATTGTCAAGAAATCAGAAGCTATCAAAATAATTCCCTAATTCAGTATATTAATAATTTCATATGAAAACAATGTGAATCTAGCTTGATTCTAGTCTATTCTCAAATTATTATGAAACTGGAAGAGTTAAATGCAATTGAACAAACATATGTTGAGCACTTACTATGTCAAAAGTGCTATATTTGTTATTGAGTACTAGATACAAAAATAAATAAAATATAACTCTTACCCTCAAGAATTTTACAATGTAGAAGGTAAGCTAAAAATGCTATAATATAATGCAAAATATGACTTAAGAGCAAAGGAGAAGGTGCAAAGTACTCCAGAGAAGCACTGAAAAAATCTAAAAGCAGGGATAACAAATAGAATAAAATCATTAGAACATAGGGAACAGCAAAAATGGCTTTGACCCCTACAAGGAACCATAGTGTGGCAATTGATTTTATATAAATAAATGTTTCCAAGAGTAGTCAGGTATATAGGGGATAGAGGGTCAACCTTAGAGTCAAGATGATCTGGGTTTAATTCTTGAACCTAATACATATTTGATGTATGACCAAAGCCACATTTAGTCATCCGATGCCCCTAGGCAACTTTCTAAGGCTACTACATGGGGAATTTCTTATACCAATGAAACAGCAGGTTTGGATGATAAGGAAAAAAGACTTCCAAAATATTTCAGAAAGCAATTTTTCCTCTCAAAGAACAGACACAAGGGAGTGGGCGGCTAGGTGGTACAGTAAATAGAGCACAGGCCCTGGAGGCAGGAGGACCTGAGTTCAAATGAGGCCTCAGACACTTAACACTTACTAGTGTGTGACCTTGGGCAAGTCACTTAACCCCAACTGCCCTCCAAAAAGCAAAAAAAAAAAGACAATTTATGTATAAAAATTACCTTTTATGTGCCTGCCACCTATAACTTCTCTATTATTACTGTAGTTTATTGATTTTTCTATACCAAGGTTTATCTTTTCTTTGTAACTCTCAAATGAAATGTTATAGTTTGTTGGGGTTTTTTCTTAAATTGTGCTGCCTAGTCTCCGGAGTTCTATTTAAAACACATGAAAAGCCCATAGCAAGCTGGATGTGGTAGCAGATCCTTGCTACTTGGTGGGAAAGGTGGGTGTAGGGCGAGGGTCTGAGGTTGGTGAATTTCTTGTGTTCAAGAGTTCTTGGCTATAGTAGGGCTAATGCTAATCAGGTGTCTGTGCTAAGATCAGCACCAAGGTGATAATGGGGTGGTGAAGTGGGATAGAAAAGGGAGCTGAGTTGGACTGTTTGTAGCAAAACAATAACAACCACCCACCCACCACCACAACACACAGAAAACCCATTAACTTTGATATCTGGACTGTTTCAACACAGAGTGCACATTCCAGACTGCAGACAGGTCAAAATAAATCATATGATAAAAAATTTGACCCAATAATATATACCAAAACCAATAATCACTTGACTGTCAATGTGACTCAGAAGTAATACAAAAAAACTGTCCATTTATATTTCATGTTTCTAGAACAAATATTTTCTTCTACTATTGGCCATTAGCGATATATGGAAAAAAATTAGTAAGTTTAAAGAGAAATAAATGCAAAATGTAAATAACAAAAAAAATAAAATAAACACCCATAAATCTAATTTGAGTACCAAAGCCCAAATGTAGATGAAATATAAACGAGGTGCTTATCTACAATTTGAGCTTATTTTTAGAAATACTGTGTAGGGGCTACTATTAAAATTTTTAATAGTTTCTATGATAACTGGCAAAGAAATTTAAAGACAAAGCTCAAATTTTAATTTGAGTAACGAAATAGTTTCAAAATAGTTATTCATGCAAGTAAAAATCAGCAAAGAAAAAAGTTAAGAGGTACTTTAGTAATCTGTTATATCCAATTTGTTCCCACTTACAGATAACAAACAATACCATCATCATTGCTTATAATATTGTTAAATTCAAATAAAATCAAGTTGAAAATAAGACTTTGTGTTTAGTCTGACCTGTCATTTGATAACATGAGGTGCAGGCATTAAACTCATTTTAAAAGATTTTCCTGGGGTGGCTAGGTGGCTCAGTGAATAGAGAACCGGCCCTGGAGTCAGGAGGACCTGAGTTCAAATCTGACCTCAGACACTTAACACAAAGCTAGCCGTGTGAAATATTTTTCTTACAGTGAAAGATTATAATGTAAAATGACAATTCTCCCACATCAGTTTAACTCCTACAGAAGAAAACAACGAGGTCCTTATAAACTGGGATTGGAAGCAAGGTCTGCTGACCTCCAGTATAACACTACTCAAAGGAAGTGAGTAGTGGACTAATACATTCTGTAGGATATCCCAAGTCTCTTGCTCATCATTCTGAATAATCAAGATCTGGCTACTGAACTTCTACTGGGAAAGGAGGCAAAAGCTAATTATTATAATTCTTCACACAGGAAAAATTAAGTAGATGTGACATTCAGTTGAATGGACAGCCCATTGAGTTAGTCCATTAATACATATATTAGGAAAGTTATTTCATATGAAAATGATCTGGGCCCAGAACTAAGAAGAAGAGGAGACTCCACTTTATTTGGTAAACTGAATCATACTTGTAATGGCTTCACAAATTTCCCTGAAACAAATCTTAACTTTTAAACAGCAGTGTTGTTCTGATTAGGGCAGCTAGGTGGCGCAGCAGATAATGTTGGGCCAGGATTTAGGAAAACTTCTTGAGTTCAAATCTGGCCTCAGACTCTTACTACGTGACTCTGGGCAATTCACTTAACCCTGTTTGCCTCAGTTTCCTCATCTGTAAAATGAACTGGAGAAGGAAATGGCAAACCACTCCAGTATCTTTGCCCCTTCCCCCTCTCCCCCCCAAAAAAACCAAACAGGGTCAAAAAGAGCCAGACACAATTGAAACAAATGAACAACAATGTTATGGTAATGATATAGAGTTATGAATCATGGGCTATCAATCTCTCAGGAATCAAAAACCATGGTTGGCACAAAGAGTAATCGAGATATACATGGTGGTCACAAATGTGTTGCAGCAATCCACCTCCCACTTCCATACCTTTGCACAAGCTGTCTCTTATACCTGGAAAGTACTCCCTCGTCTCCTGCTCCTAAAATCCTTGGGGCATCTTTCAAAGTTCAACCCAAGGGCCACTTCTTACAGGGTGCCCCTTTAAGATGCTCTTAGTTGTTACTATTACATTCCCTCTTCAAATTACTTTTTATCCATCTTCATCTGTGTTGTATCCCTCCAGTAGAATGTTTTCTCTCTGAAAACAAAGAGTTTTACTTTTTGTCTTTGTATGGCCAGAACCTAGCTTGAGTGACATGCACATAGAAAAGTAATTAATAATGTTTGAATGAATGAAGGGCAAAAGCAGGAACATATAGCACCAAGTCCAAATGGGTAAGATTTTATCTTCTAGGATTCCATGCTACTATTCTCTAAATTATAGATATTCAAATTATAGGGCTGTTTGGATCTTGTTAAAAAAAGACATTCAGTTGTATTAACTTCAAGCAAATATAATATTTAAAAATCTTAATATTTTTTTACTAGCAAATTTCTTCTCAATGATAACTACAATATACTCTTTTAATGACTATAAATAAGAATGGTAATTAGCATGCTTACTGATTTTACAGAAGTGCATGCCATAAAAATATTTGAGGGTGAAAGTAATTCTATCTCTATAACAATAAACACAATTTACTTATAAAAGGTCCTTTTTTGAGGGGATGACCAATAGTTTTTCAATCCCTGCTGTTAGGGGATATAGATGGGTGGCAGCAGTTAATGAGCACCAAAAGGATCACAGGACGACAGATCTTGAACTAGAAGAGATCTTAGAAATCTCCCCCCACATCACCTTCATTGTACAGATGAGAAAATGGAAAGTCAAGGAAGTTAATGGACTTTTCTAAGGTCATATAAGCAATAATCATTAGAGGAACCCAGGTCCTCTAATGGTGGAACTAGTGTTCTTTCCTTGGACTTGGGAAAAGCAAGTAAACTGGAGGAGGTAGTAAGGATCAAGAGTGTACCATAAAAGCACAGATTTAAATCTGGAAGGTTCACAAAGATGATCTAATCCAACCCCATAATACGAATGAGAAAACTGAGATTATACAAGGTTAAATGATTTGTCCAAATTCATACAAGTAGAATGGTTAGGGCTGGGATTGAAACCCAGGTCCTATGACTCTAAATTTAGCAATCCTGCCCCATACTGCCTCCACACATGTGGCGCCATATGTGAAAAAACTAGAGGCAGAGTAATCTAACCAAGATCCACTCTGGAGTGACAGCCAAACTACTATAGTCTAATTATAATTAGTAGGCCTAGAGCAATGAGTGAAGAAAGTCCAGACTATAGCAAAGTAGCAGGATTCAAAATAAACGTCCCCAAATTTTCAGCATCCCTATTATCATTCCTATTAACAAAAATGAGGGAGAAATAAGGAAATTACATCCCACATATCTACAAATGTATATAATATCTAAGAGTTAATTTATTTAGTACTTAGCACAGTGACTGGCACATGGTAGGCACTTAATTAATGCTTACTGATTGAAGACATATGCAAAATTTGTTTAAATAAAATCACAAAATATTTTTAGAGAAATAAAAAGAAACAAGTAACTGGAGATCTATCTACTATATTGGGCTGGATCAAATGGCTTCTGAGATGGTTTCCAATTCTGTGATTGTCATATACACAATAAATTCTAGAAAAATAATATGAATCAAATAAAATAACAAATACAAGTAAAGCACTTTGTAAATTAAAAAAAAAACTATTTATAAATGTAAGATCTTTTTGACAAAAATACTCTCACCAATTCTGGAGCAGTCCAAACAATTTTCCCCCCTAAAATTTTGCTGCTGAGCAAAGTAAAAAATTCTTAAAATGAGGATGTCAACAACTTTCAGATACATTTTATAGGTAATTAATTATGAAATATCCTATAATATAATAAATCATGCAGTTTAAGCAAGCTAAACATAAATAATATTTTATTTATGGAACTAGTACTTTGGGACTATGGTAACTGCCTCCTAGTTGGCCTCCCTGCCTCCAGTCTTTCCCTCCCTCTTCTATACTGCTGCCAAAGTAATTTCCTAAGCTTAGGTCTGACCATGTAACTCCCCTGCTCAATAAATTCCAGGGAATTTCTATTACCTCTAGAAATGAATATAAACTCCTCTATTTGGCATTTAAAACCTTTCAAAACCTGGCTCCAACTTAACCTTTCCAGTCTTGTTGTATATTACATTTCACTTTGCATATACTTAAATCCAGTCAAACAGGCCTCCTTGCTGTTCCCTCACATACAATGTTCTGTCTTCTCTCATCATGTGTGAACAGCATGAGCTGTAGCCCAGGCCTGGATGTACTTCATCCTTCACTCAAAATCCCCTAATTTCCTTTACAGCTCAGCTCCAGAACCACATCCTACATGAGGCCTTTCCTGATATCTCCTGTCTCTGTATCCCCAGCAGTACCTAATACACAGGAGGTTTTAAATAAATACTTGTTAACTAATTGGTTTATTAGTAAAAGACAGAAAAGATTTAAGGAGAACATGTAACTTTTGCTGGTTCTTGAGAAACTAGCATGTTTTATACATAGACAGGAAAGGAAAACGGATCTGAGGCATTCCAGGTGAAAAGTACATCAGAACAAAGTATCAGTGAGCAACATATCTTCATAGCCTAAGCATGGCTAGAGAAAAAAAAAATCCACACTGGAAAACAGTAGATGATAAGTTCAGAGGAGTTCTAGTCAGCTATTCTGAGAGTAGGCAGTATAAACTCATATAACCTACTATTATTTTACTACCTTAAATCAGACTAGAGTCAGGCTGGATTAGATTAAACTAACTGATCTGCATAGGGATGATGTTTAAACTCGCAGGACCTTATGAATCTCCAAGAGAGGAAGTGGAAAGAAAAAAGAGAAGAGGCACTAATATAGCATTCTGGTTACGCTCACAGTTAGGAGGCAAGCTATGATGATAATGTTTCAGCAAAGGATTCTGCATATACTCATTTGGATATATGTTGCATCCTCCTAAAATATAAATTCCTTAAGGTCAGGAACTGATTTGTCTTATCTTTATATATCTAGCATGCACAACTGTTTTGTATATAACAATAGGACTGTTGAATTGAACAAGAGGACCATATTCACGAAACTCCTAGTTTCCAAACATAAACTCCTTAGCGATGGCTTAAAATATTTAACTGCTGCAATTGTATTTCTAAAAAGAGTAAAGGGATGTATTTGCTTGCTATGCATCAATTTTCAAGTAAAAGAAAGGCATAAAAATTCAAACCTTTCAGGATAACTTCTTAAAGAAATAAGCCACCCAAATCATAATGACAAAAGTAAATTTTAAGAAGATCAAAATAACTTAAACTTTTAAAATGTCCTATCACTCACATAGATAAAGTTTACAAATATGACTGCTGCATGTTCAGTTTGTATAATCAATATGAATTGTGGTACATTTCTACTTATTTTCTAGGACTTTTCTTTTTTAAAAGTTACTTGGACATAGTAGAAAAGATGGTCTGGAAGTCAAATGATCTAGATTCTGATCTCAGTCCTGTCACAAACTAGCACTACATAACTTTGGATACGTTATTAAAATCTCAGGGCTTCATACTCATCTTGATTTGTTAATAAGCAGATTAACTTGCAGTGATGTTGGGGTTTTTTTGGATTTTTTTAAACCAGTATACATATATGCAAGCAACTGATACACATTACCTTTTGATGATGATTGGTCAAGGTCAAAATAAGTGAGTTTAAATATGAGGTGAAGCACAATGTGTCTCCACCAAGTTCAGATATTCATTCTCCTTTCCTTATCCTTGTTACAAAATGTCTCACAGGCTCTACAACTACCCTCCAACAGCTTTAAATAATCAGGTCTACAAATCAGTAAGAATCTGTGCTGCAGAGAATTAGACAACATAGAATTCTAGAACTCTGATAGTTGGAAGCAACCTCAGAAACCATCTGATTCAATTCACAAACCAAAAAAGAATCCACAATAATGCTAATGATGATGATGATAGCTAGCACTTGACAAACATTATTTTATTTGATCCTGACAGTCACTCTGGATGGTCTATGCTATTATTATCCCCATTTCATAGATAAGGAAACTGAGGAAAACAGAGGCAAAATTTCCTGCCCAGGGCCACACAGCCAGTAAGTGTTGGACACAGGATCCAAACTCAAATCCAGGGACTCAACCTAGTTGTCTCATCCTGCCTTTACTCATGACCTCCAATGAAGGAGAACCCTTTACTTCTCCTTCCTTCTGAGGAAGTCTATTTACTTTAAAAGGGCTGAAACTGAGGACGCTTTCCCTAACATGACACCTATATCTTCCTCTTTGCCACTTCCACTCCTTGCTCCTGGGTCTGCCTCATAGGGTCAAACAGAACAAGTCTAAACTATCTACCACAAGACAGTCCTCCAAATCCTTGATGAAAGCTATGATATCCCCATCCAGAGACTCTGTGATTCAAGGATCAGATGTACTGAGGGCCTGTGCTTCTAGTACTCAGATTGAGATCTGCATGTTTATCTCATGTCCTAGGGTGGCTTCTTAGGTGAACTTACTTCTTCCTTCTCCCATATTTTGCAAGGTGGATTCAGAAGTCTGTTTAGTCGATCAGCAATTGTCATCTGCCTCTATCAGTCTCAGAATGAGAGATTTAGAGCCTCAAGAAGCCAGAGAGACTGTACTAAAGGAGTCTAATCCATTTAAAATTTCATAAGAAATCCTGAGCTTCAGAGCACCAAAAATATCAGAAGAGCTCTGCTCCTAGGGAATCAGGGACTGGGAGCTGAGTTGTTTGTTACACATGCAAGGTATCTTTAGGATGCGCCTGTCATCCATCATGTTGGGACGAGGCTTTGGGGATGGTACAGAGCTCTAGTTCAATTATCTGAATACCAAGTGCTTCACAGGACTCCCTGCTTTCTACTCTCTGAGTTCTCCTGGGTGTGGAACAGCCAACTACCAAGGATGATGCCACCATTTCACCATTGTCTGGTATCACAGAATCCTACAGGACCAGTGTCCTATGTTGATCAACTATTTGTTTTCATTCTATGAGAAAGACACATTCAGCCTAGATTTTTTTTTTTATAGTCATCTACAAGCCACTAGGATTTTCTTCTTTTCTCAAAGAGTTAGAAACTTTAATATGCTGTATGTGAAAACCTGGATTTCCAAGTTATATACTTCAATTCTCATAACTCTTTCATTGAAAATCTAGGCAGCTGGGTGATACAAAGCATAAAGCTTTGGATATGGAGACCTGAGTTCAAATCCTACTCAGACATTTACTTAGTTGTGGTCAACAAGTCACTTTTTAAACTGTCTCGGTCTCAATTTCCTAATCAGTAAAATGAGGATAATAACAGCACCTACCTCACAGAATCATTCTTAGGATCAAATAAGATAACAAATATAGAGCATTCTGCAAACCTTAAGCCATTATATAAATGCTAATATTGTTATAATTTTCATCATTATGATTACCATTATTAAATCAGAACACTCAGAAAGATGGTCACATCTAATAGTTCACCATCACTCATAACTGGGCAACCTCCATGATCTTAAACTCTAAAATTCTTCTCTTAGATCTTGCTGACGTCCCATCCTTTCATCTCTCCCTATGCATAACTTCTTTCTAAATCTATTTTGCATCCTCACCATGCCTTCAAAGTCTCCTAGTCTTTTCCTGTTTTACCAGTTAATTATTCCTGCTCTGGCCTTTCCCTTCACAGTCTTGACCTTATGATTGACTAATTAGTTCAGTTATATACTATCCTCTAACACTGAAACCACTGTCCCCTTACCATTCATGTTTTGCTAAGCCCCAATCCTGGTTATCCCCAACACCTACATTCTCCACTTCTGCTCCTGAACGCTTCTGAAGAAAAGTCATACTACTGTGCCTACTGGGTCAATTATAAATTTGATCTGATCTCAACTGTGCCCTACGCTTTTATTCTTGCCTGATAGATTATCTGACTCCCCAGAGGGTATTCTAAATGTCTTCAAGCTCCAATACCACCACCTCTTCCCTATCTCTCAGCAGAGGGATTCCCCTCATACTTTCCTGAGGAAATGGAGGTCATCCATGATGAGCTCTTTCTTCTCCCCGGTACACATCACAAAACCCCTTTTAGATCATCTCCCAGGGGAAATCTTTCCCCAAATTTTTTCCCCAACAAACTTGGAAAATTTTTTTAAATACTATTTTTGGCACCTTGGATTTAAAAGTACTTTACCAGCTTATATCAAGACAGCATAATGTGAACTACTTTTATCAATCCTACCTCACTTTCGCACCCACCCCTCCCCGATCTGTACATTTATGACTTCCTTAAAGAATTGTCTGAAGTTCAGAGAGTCTAAATTGCATGCCCATGGTCACAGAGCTAGTAAGTGTCAGAGGCAGGATGTGAACCTAGAATTTGCTGTTTCGACTATGTAACACTGCTTTTATTTTGCTACGTTTGGAATATGAAAACATATGTATGAACTGTCTGAATAAATCAGCTTGCTCAAAAGTCATACACAATATATAAAACTAAATATATAGCTAACTGGAACAACTGCAAATGTACTTACTGAATTAGAATTCGAATGTTAGTGGAGCTGTAAGCTGCTCCATAACTTCAAGGACCATACCCTTAAGCTTCTGCCAGCTTACAATGAGCACATGAAAGTCTAACATAATAAATTATCCACATTTTTGGTGCAGTAAAGACAACAGGATTTGTAATTTTAAAAAAATGTCATTTGGAGTCTTAGCTCTGTAATTTTCCCACCACATGGTCTTGAGCAAATCACAGTCTCTCTAAGTCTCAGTTTCTTTATTTGTAAAAGCGATAATAGCACTTATACTATTGGGGTTGTGAAAGTCAAATGAAGCAATTTATTAAAGGTCATTGGTCTACACAAAATACTATGTAAACTATTATAATTATCATAAAACAAAGAACAGATCCAATGTCACACAGGGAAATAAGGCCTTCCCCTGATGGCAGAAATACATTTTGCTCCTTTACTGTTTTTAGTCAAAGTATAAATGAATTGCAATGATTTGATACAGTTTGTTGTTTTAGAATGATTACAGAATTTTAGAACTTTAGAAATCACCTTTTAAATCACATTTTAAAGAAGAGGAAATTGAGGCCCAAAGATACATAAAAATGTTTCAACTATATAAGTTTTAGAAACCAGGTAAAGCAGAATAGAAGTTTCATTGCAATGTGTAAACTTAAAGATATTAGTCAATATAAACTTAAAATTAAAATATTTTCAAGGTCAGTGCAGTGTGGACTTTTGGGAACAGGAGTTCAGGAGTGCAGTCTGGCCTTTGCCCCCTGGAGGGAGAAGAGGCTGAGGCATGACAGCCATGCAGCCACCTTCATGTGGCTGCTTCAGAGCTCCTGGCCTGCAGATAGTAAGGGGACCAAGCAACCATTCTGAAGGATAATTGCTTTTACCTGCTTGGATCTGGAACACTGTTTAGGATGGTGGTTCTGGTGTGCATGACCAGTTTGCCAGAGCATGTGGAGGCTTCAGAGAGGGCAGCCAACTAATAGCTCCTGCAGCTGAGAAAACCCCAGTGACTTGGGACAAATTTGCCCTCTATGGTAGCAGATTTCTACTGTGGTAAAAAGCTCAAAAGTCAAGTAATTAAGTAGCAAAATGAGCAAGCAAAGGAAGCAAAGCAAGCACAGCAATCCGACTTTATGCTCCTATTTTGGGGACAAAAAGGATCAAAGCATGGAACAGGAGGAAGACAATGAAGTCAGAACTCCTGCACCAAAAGCTTCCAAGAAAAATATGATCTGCTTATAGGCCATAAGAGGAGCTTAAGAAGGATTTTGAAAACCAAATAAGAGAAGTGGAGGAAAAATTGGGAAGTAAAATGAGAATGATGCAAGAAAATTATGAAATGAGAGTCAACAACCTGACTGAAAAAAATAACACCATAAAAATAGACTAGGGGTGGCTAGGTGGTCCAGTGAGTAGAGCACTGGCCCTGGAGTCAGGAGGACCTGAGTTCAGATCCGGCCTCAGACACTTAACACAAAAACTAGTCGTGTAACCCTGGGCAAGTCACTTGGCCCCAACTGCCCTCCAGAAAAGCATAAGAAACAAAAAAAAAAACCCACAAAAAAAAATAGAGTAACTCGAATGGCAAAAGAGGCTCAAAAAGCCAATGAGGAGAAGAATGCCTTAAAAAGTCAAATTTGCCAGATTGAAAAAGAACCTCAAAAGCTCACTGAAGAGAATCATTCCTTCAGAATTAGGTTGGAGCAAATGGAATCTAATGACTTTATGAGAAATCAAGATACTATTACACAGATCAAAAAGAATGAAAAAAATAGAAGGCAATGTGAAGTATCTCACTGGAAAAACAACTGACCTGGAAAATAGATCCAGGAGAGATAATTTAAAAATTATTGGACTAACTGAAAGCCATGATCAAAAAAAGAACCTAGAAATCGTCCTTCAAGAAATTCTCAAGGAAAATTGCTCTGATGTTTTAGAACCAGAAGGGAAAAAAAGAGGTTGAAAGAATCCACCAATCACCTCCTGAAAAAGATCCCAAAAAGAAAACTCCTAGGAATATTATAGCCAGGTCCCAGAGTTCCCAGATCAAGGTGAAAATATTACAAGCAGCCAGGAACAAACAATTTGAATATTGTGGAAACACAATCAGGATAACACAGGATGTGGCAACTTCTACACTGAAGGATGGAAGGGCTTGGAATATGATATTCTGGAGGTCAAAGGAGCTGGGATTAAAACCAAGAATCACTTACCCAGCAAAACTGAGTATCATGTTTCAGGGGAAAATATGGTCATTCAATGGAATAGAGGACTTTCAAGCATTCATGATGAAAAAACCAGAGTTGAATGGAAAATTTGACATTCAGATACAAGAAGCAAGAGAACCATGAGAAGGTAAACAGGGAAAAGAAATCATAAGGAACTTATCAAAGTTTAACTATTTACATTCCTACATAGAAAAATGATCATTGTAACTTATGAAACTTTTCTCAGTATAAGAATAGTGGAAGGGAATAGAAATGTGTGTATATATATATATATATATATATATATATATATATATATATATATATAGGAGGGTATATGGGTATATGAATACATATGTGAGTATGAATATATATGTGTACAGATATACATAGACAGAGGGCACAGGACCAATTGAATAGGAAGGGATGATACATAAAAGGTGAAATCAAGAGGTGAGAGAGGAATATAATGAGAGGAGATGGGGAGAGACAGAATGGGGTAAACTATCTCTTATAGAAGAGGCAATGGAAAACTTTCATAATGGAGAACAGGAAGGCAAAAGGGAATGAGTCAACCTTATTCTCACTGAATTTGGCTTAGAGAGGGAATACACACTAAATAGAGTATCTCACCTTATAAGAGAATAAGGGGGAAAGGGTGGTGAAAGGGGGGATGATGGAGGGGAGGGCAGGCTAGGGTGGAGGGAAGTTAGAAGCACCCACTTTTGAAAAGGGACAGGATCAAAGTAGAGAATAGAACAAGTGGAAGGTGGGATAGGATGGAGGGAATATAGTCAGTCTTTTACAATATATCCACTATGGAAATGTTTTGCATATGTACAACCTATACTGAATTGCTTATCTTCCCAGTAAGGGTGGGTAACAAGGGAGGAAGGGAAAGAATCTGGAATCCAAAGTTTTAAAATCGAATGTTTAAATATATATATATATATATATATATATATATATATATTTATTTATTTATTTATTATTATTATTTTACATTTAACTGGGAAATAAGATATACAGGCACTGGGGCATAGAGATCCACCGTGCCCTACTGGAAAGTCGGAGGGGGTATGGGGGAAGATATGTGAGAGAGAGCAGATTGGGGGAGGGCATATTCAGTGGGATCGCTGTTTTTGGGTGGTGGGTAGGGGGAAAATGGGGAGAAAATTTGTAACTCAAAATCTTGTGGAAATGAATGATATAAACTAAAAATAAATATAAAATTTAATTAAAAAACAAAAAAAAATACCTTTGATATATAATGTCCTAACTCAAAAGTAATTCTTGAAAACAGAAAAAATATTTTTTCTCTTTTCACTTTTTCTATTATTCATATGTCTAAGTTGAAGCTATAAATTTTTAAGGCTAAAAAACATTAGGAATTACAGTGCTCATTGAAAATAAAAAATTATGACAAAATACATCTGAAATGACCATATAAATCTTCATATTTAAGTGACATGTCTGTCACTTAAAATTCGGAACTAAGAAGGTAAAATATGACTTTAAATTATCCTCCAGGGAAGCACCAATATCTATTTACATAAAGCTCAGAACATTTTTCATCTAATTCTCATTGTAAATAAATGAAAAAGCATGATTAAGAGCTTTCTATGTGCCAGCCACTGTATTTTATATTACTCTCTAGGGATAAAAAATAAAAAGATTAGATTGTCTCTGCCCTCAAGAAACTTACATTCCAATAGGGGAATTACAAAGTATGAAAAGACTGGTGAATACTGAAGGGTGCTCTGGTCTAAGAAGTCAAAGGGATTATAAGTAAAGACATAATGCAGTCACAATTGTCACATCCTTTTCAGTATGACAAGGCAGATAACAAGATGCCTGGACAGATCCTGGTTTCCTGGTAAATGATATATGAAAGAGTCTGAGACCAGCTAGTTATTGTAAGTTAGGTGAGTTTTTACTCACCCAATCAGGGTGCCCCGACCCTAGGACGGAGTTACAAATATGAGAAGTGTTAGGAGAAGGGTGAGGGGAAAGAGAAAATAGGTCTCTGGAAGTGTGGTCTACATCAGAGGTGTTAAACTCAAATAGAACCAGAGGTCACTGACCCATACATAAGGATGCCTGTGGGCTGCATATTGACTCATAAAACCACATATTAACATTATGTTCTACTGTATTTTTATTTATTTTGTTAAATATTTCCCAATTACATTTAGATCATCTATCTAGGCTTCAGGTCCTAATATCTTCGAGGGGTATGGACTGAGTTAAATAAGAAAAACAGAGGACTTGGGGATGGGGAGGGTTATTTCTAAAAAAGGTATTGAGAAAAAAGAAGCATAACAAATATACAACCATGCACAAAGGAGGAAGAAGGGGATAGAACTTGTTATTTCTCCTAATTGGGGTGTGTGAGGAGAATATACAAACATGGAAGAAGAGGTAAGAGAAGCAGTCATCAGATGAATCTCACTCTTACAAGAAATGGACAGTTAAGATGCCCCCACTAATTCTCAGTAACACCTATGGGGCCTAATTTTCCTCTTTCTATTAGAATCTTTATTGGTCTTGTTTGGTGCCAGTAATTCATTCATTCATATCTAAACATATAGCTACTTTCTTGAGTTTTGTATTCTGTGAAATACTATTGTATAAATTACTAGTTTGGGAGATACTCATAACCAGTTTTTCCTCTCTTCTTCGTTTTCAATTTAAAGCCCCCTTATAATCAGATTTGCAAAAATACAGGCAAAGATAGGCAGACAGACAGATATATTGATGGATAGATGGACAGACATACATAGTTCCCAGACTTTGTTAGATGCACTCTAACCCTAGCCAAGAAAACTGCCTGGCAATACTCACATATTTTAAAAACACAGTCCAAAAATCCAAATGCCAGTCTTCTATAAACTGCAAATAACAATTCTCTACTCATCAGAATTTACTAAACAATTAAATCTTCAGTAATAAAAAGCTGGTGTACCTATTAGGTCATAAAAGGATAATAATGACAATAATAGCTAGCATTTATATAGCGCTTTAAAGTTTGCAAAGTGCTTCACAAGCATTATCTCATATTTTGTATAAGACACAAAAGAATCCTTGCCATAAAGGATCTTACAATCCAGCATAATTAAGATAATCAATTGTTTAAAATGTCTTACATTTTTTATACTATTTATCGATTACACAAAACACTAGACTTTTTAATAAAGTAGCAGTCAGAAGATGGGATCTGAGTTCCAGCTTTGAAACTCACTAGCTATGAAACCATGGACAAGTTGCTTAGACCTTCCACTCTAAGCATCAGTTTCCTGAATTGTAAGATGGAAAAACAACTACTTGCACTAACTACTCAGAATATTGTTGGTAAAATATTAATATAAGTTACAAGGTTACATATAAATGTGAGGTATAAGAAAAAACCTTTGAATTTCTGCAATTTAAAATAGTAATATAAGAGAAACAGCCTTAACAGAAATGATACAGTTGGTCTCAAGATCAAAAACTGTGTACAAGTCTTATCTTTTGACACATACTGTCTTGTGCAATTGTGGCAAGTCACTTAACCTCTCAGTACCCCCCAGGAAACTCATGAAAACTTACTGTGAGTTCTCTACACAGATGAAAACCATAAGCCATCAAAAAAACCTAATGCAATATATTACTCATTGAGAAAAATCATGCTTTACTGAAAAATTATTAAAAGTATTAGTAGACAATCTTCTAAAACATCAAAAGCTAACAAATTTTCTTAAAGGAATATTAAATAAAATATTTAACAAATTAATACTCAAATCAATCAGTTCAACAAATAATTCAATATAAGAGACCCTTAATCAGAGTAAAAACTGAGTTTATCAAAGGATACTAATTGACCCAACCATGATACAAAGTTAGGAAGACAACATATAAAAGTCGACTATCAATAACTATATCTTGAACAAACCCTGAAAACAGACAATAAATTGGGTCCAGAATTGAACAAATAGAGAAGACTAAATTGGATTATCTCTGGGAAATTTCAAACTTCTCAGTGACCAAGTTTTTCCCTGAAAATAGGTCCACCTTTTAAATAATAGTATTTTTCAAGTGCTATATGACCGCAGAGAATTGTCTTCAAAGAAATAAATTCAAGTATCATCCAAAGGATAGAGAAGGGGCAAATGGTGAGTATGAATAGGTTGAGAACACATTACAAAGAATTACAACGGAATAATATAAAGGATATTTAAATTACACATTTCATCAAAAAAAATCATCAAAAAATGGGCCAGTCATGTGGTAAAGACAAGAGATGAACTAATGAACAGTTCATCCGCTCCACTGGTATCCTTTCAAGGTCAACAGAGAAATCAAGGAAGGCACCAAAACACTGGCTCAACCTCCTACAGTGAACTTACTGGAGGGAATAAACAAGTATCACACAAAACAAGGAGAGATGGACAGACGGTGTTATGTATCACTGGAAAGAATATACACTTTGATGAGATCATAGATATATCTGAGTATTGCAAAACTCCTATTTACAAAGCACTGTGCTAGATACTAGAAGAGATATATAGAGAAGGCATTTTTCTTCCCTTAATAGTAACTTAAAATGTGTAAGAGGCTACAGTACACATAAAATAGATCATAAGTGTATAAGAGAAGTGGCAAATAAAACTCTATGATAGATCTGAGTGTAATCCTGGAAAAGTTAATGGAAAGGATAACATGAGCTGAGTTTTAAAGAATAGGTAGGAATTCAATGGGCAGAATAGGAGAGACACATCCTAGGCATAGAAAAAGACATAAGCAGCAGCTTGGAGGTAGAAAAACACAAAATGTGTAGAAGACATAATGATAAATACAGTTGCCTGAAACAGCGTGTGGAGGTGCAAAATGTGAGATACTAAATACTAAACAGTGATGTCACACCAAAATAATGTAAACCTTAGTCAATAATAAATTTCAAGTATATTTTCTTTTAGAGCTTTTCAAGAAAACTACTCATGATGGTTCAATGAGATTCAGGAACTAGAAAGTTACTAAAAGCTAATTTGGGAAAAGTTCCTATCAAATATGGCCGTCTTTCTCTGCCCTGAAAAATCCAGCATCATACAAATATCAATTAGTACTTTGTGCCTTGGGTAAAATCAAAGAATCATCATAAAATGAAAACCAGTTTTCTAGATTTCTTTTTTTATGGAAATAATATTTTTGTGTACAATTCATTTCAAATATCACTCACTTGATATATATTAAGTAAAGCTAAGAACAAAAGTACTTTGTATTCCTTTCAAAATAACTAACTTTGATATCTGAATTTGCTGTTACATGGACCAGCACTGCCACTCTCTTTATTTTGCAAAGCATTGAACTTATTAAGGTTGTCTGATCAATCTGTCAGTAACATACTTAAAAGGGAGATATCAGAAACACATTACATTATATAGTGCTTTAGAAAAAGCATAAATCTGAACATCATCTTATGTGCAAGGAAAAACAACTTTTTTTAAAATTTGAAGTATTTGAATTTTTTTTTGGTCTTTATTAATTTGTTTACTTTTAGTTGACAAGATTCATTACCACAATTCCTTGGGTTTCAAATTTTCTCTTCCTCCCTTCCCCCCCATGGTGGCATACAATCAAGTATAGTATCTGCAAATACTTTCACATTAGGCATTAGTCAGGTTATAAAGAAGGATTGTAACACATGGAATGAAGAATGGGAAAGAGGATACAAAACCAAACAAGAAAACAAAAAATGGCAGGTAGTTTGCTTCAATCTCGGTTCTTTCTCTGGATGCAAACATCTCTCTCCATCATGAGTCTTTTGGGTTTGACTTATGTCTCTGGACTGCTGAGAGGAGTCCAGCTTATCAAAGTTGGTCGTCACACATGCATTGTGTCTGTAATTGTGTACAAATTCCTCCTGGATCTACTCTTCTCATCAGTTCGTGTAAGCCTCTCCAGGTAAATATGAAGTCCATCTGCTCCTCGTTTCTTATTGCACAATAGTATTCCATAACATGCATATACCACAATTTGTTCAGCCATTCCCCAATTGATGGGCACCCCCTTAATTTTCAATTCTTTGCCACCACAAAAAGAGCTGCTATAAATATTTTTGTACATATGGGTCTTTTTCCCACTTTTATGACTTCCTTGGGATACAACCCTAGAAGTGGTATTGCTGGGTCAAAGGGTATGAAATTATTTATAGCCCTTCGGGCATAATTCCAGATTGCTTTCCAGAATGGTTGGATCAGTTCACAACTCCACCAGCAATGCATTAGTGTTCCAATTTGTCCACATCCTCTCCAGCATTTGTCATTTTCCTGTTTTGTCATCTTAGCCAATCTGACTGGTGAGATGCAGTACCTTAGAGTTGTTTTGATTTGCATTTCTCTAATCAATAGTGATTTAGAGCATTTTTCATATGCTTATAAATATCTTTAATTTCTTCCTCTGTAAACTGCCTGTTCATATCCTTTGACCATCTATCAACTGGGGAATGACTTGTATTCTTATAGATTTGACTCAATTCTCTGTATATTTTTAGAAATGAGTCCTTTATCAGAGACATAGGTTGTAAAAATTCTTTCCCAATTTTCCACTTCCCTCTTAATCCTGGTTATATTGGCTTTGTTTGTACAGAAGCTTTTCAATTTAATGTAATCAAAATAATCCATATTGCATTTTATAATGCCCTTTAATTCTTGTTTGGTCATAAAGTCTTCCCCTCTCCACAAATCTGACAGGTAAACTATTCCTTGCTTTCCCAGACTGCTTAGAGTATCAGCCTTTATAACTAGATCATGCACCCATTTAGACTTGATTTTGGTATATGGTGTTACATAATGGTCTATGCCCAGTTTGTCATACTGTATTCCAGTTTTCCCAGCAGTTTTTGTCAAATAGTGAGTTCTTATCCCAAAAGCTGGGGTCTTTGGATTTATCAAACAGTAGATTACTATAGTCATTGACTGCTGAATCTCGTGTGCCTAATCTATTCCATTAATCCACTACTCTACTCCTCAGCCAGTACCAAGTAGTTTTGAGGACTGCTGCTTTATACTACAGATTAAAATCTGGTATAGCTAGTCCACCATCCCTAGCATTTCTTTTCATTAATTCCCTTGATATTCTGGACCTTTTGTTCTTCCAAATGAATTTTGTTACTATTTTTTCTAGCTCTATAAAGTAGTTTTTTTTGGTAAACTGATTGGTATGGCACTACATATATAATTTAATTTAGGTAAAATTGTCATTTTTATTATATTAGCTCGACCCAGCCACGAGCAATTGATGTCTTTCCAATTAGTTAGATCTGACTTTATTTGTGTGAAAAGTGTTTTGCAGTTGTGGTCATACAGGTACACGGGTTAAGAACAACTATTTTTAAAACCATGGGAAAAACATTGGCTCTTGCTTAGGAAACACAGAAACAAAACAGACCTATTAGTCCTAGTTCTATTGCCTGCCTGCCATATGATGCTGTATAAGACACAATTTCTCCTAACTTCAATTTGTTTTCTGTAAAATAGTATTAAGCTATATACGACTACCTCAAAGGGTTAATATGGAAAGATCAAATGAAAGAAAGCATATAAAAAGAGCTGCCATTTATATACAGGCTATCAAGATTTACAAAATGACAAATTTCACTGAATCTCCTAAACAACCCCAACAGGTACATGTATTATTATCCCCATTTTAAAGATAATTAAATTGAGACTCAAGAGGGTTAAATGACTCTCTACTAAGACAGATACTAAGTACTGATGGCAAAAGTTGAAATCGGGTCTCTTCGGACTCCAAATTCAGCACTGTCCACTAAACCAAAGTATTCTGTAAACTGTCTAGGATTATACAAATATACAGTATTATTGCACAAACACAAGTAAAGGTGATATATCATTTAACTCCCCTAATTTCTCCATTACTGATATTTTCTTTAGGACTATCCATGATAAGTCGGAATTGTCTTAAACTGTTAAGGTCACAAATAGCAGATAGTATTGGTTAAATCAGTCTATCTACTTCCCACAGTCACACATACGTGTTTTGTGATGACAACAGTAATGGACAGCGCTTTGCATGCTCCTTTTTTTGTCTAAGTGGCAGTTCAACCAAACTCATATCACAATCTTGCGGGAATGACCTCTTTTGTGCACAGAAGTAAGGTTTCTACAGGAGTGACATGTTCAAACCTGTGCTTTAGGAAGATCATTTTGGCAGCTGAATGGAGGATGGACTGAAGGAGGGAGAAGCTTGGGGCAGAAAGACCCACCAGAGGTTACTGTAATAGTCCAGATATAACGCAAGGAAGGTCTGCATCACATGAGGTAGGCTAGGAGCAGTACAAGGGATATATGAAAGATGCTCTGAAGGTCAAAGCTACTGGACATGACAAGTGATTGGATGGGGAGTGGGGAGGAGTCAAGGATGACATCTAGGTTGCCAGCCTAGATGACTGGGAAGCATGCAAAGGATGGAAGGATGATGGTGCCTTCAATAGTTACAGGGAAACTTGGAAGGGGGTAAGAAAAATGAGATCAGTTTTGCACATACTGAATTTAAGATGTCTATAGGACATCCAGTTCAACCATTTTTGTCTCTGTATTTCTAGTGCCTAACCCTAGCACAAAACAGGTGCTTAATAAATGCTTGTGTAATTGGAGTCCAAAACAAGGCAGGATAGGAATTCACAAATTAGAGTCTTCCCAATTCAGTTATGGAATGGTCTTGATAGGAACTGAAAGTTTCATTCAATTCTTATGAGATCCTGAAAATCTGAATTTCTTCATGAAGATTTCTATACAGTTCTCTTCATAGCCTTGTCTAGGGATACAGAATAGATAATTCTATGACCAGCATAACCACAGACAAAATTTCTTTAACCTATCCTGAAAATGTGTACATCTTTCCATGCTCATCTTCTCTTGGGGGATGCCAAATACTTATAGAACCATTTCAGACAAAGGCCAATGTACAAGGTAAAACAGAGAAGAAATACTAAAGCATCATTACTCTACCAGGAAGCCAAGATCAAGAATTTTCAGGATCCTCTATTGGGTACATTATTTTTTGAAAATTATTTAAATTCTTGTCATTGAAGCACAAACATGGAATCTTGGAGATTTTTTAAAATGTTGACAGAAAAGAAAAAAAGTTATTCCATTCACTTATTTTATTGAGAACAAAACCATGTAACACAAATTCCTTCAATTCACTCTCCTTCAAATCTCAATATTTACAATCAGGAAGTCAACTTTTTTGTGTGTTGTAAATACCTCTGTCAGTCTGATGAAACCTGTTGATCCATTCTCTAAATACATAGGATTATAAAGGAAACCAACTATATTGAAGTCGTAGTTTTTCCCATCCAACTTTACAAACCCCCTGAAATCTGTCCACAAATCTTTGGGGTTTAAGAACCCTCATCTACATTTTCGTTTATCCTCTTTCCTCTTCTTCCCTTCTGTCTTAAGAGAAGATATGACCCTTGCCCAGCCTAACCTGGTCCACTCTTCTCATTTCCCCCAGCATTTTGTTTCAAGCATTCCTTTCTCCAGTTATCTTCAAACTTTTCTACTTCACCGAATCCTTCTCCTCTTCCTAAAAAATTCTCAGGTCTTCCTTATTCTAAGAAAAACCTTCCCTAAACCTTACTGCTCTATTAAAGCTAGTGAATCAACTCCCTCACCTCCTTCACTGCCAGATTTCTTTAAAAAATGTATACAATATATGCTGATTTGCCACCACTTCTTCACCTATTCTTTTTTTTTTTTTTAAAGCAATTGGGGTTAAGTAACTTGCCCAAGATTACACGGCCAGTTTTTTTGTGTGGGTGTTAAGTATCTGAGGCCAGAACCTATCCCAGGTCCTCCAGACTCCCAGGCCGGGTGCTCTTCTCACTGTGCCACCTAACCGCCCCATTGATCTATTCTTTTAACCCTTGAAATCTGACTCCCCCCTCCCACCTATCTGAAATTTTTCATGTCACTGATTACCTCAACTGCTGAATATTGACTGGACTTTCTAAGTTCTCATTCTCCATCTCTTGGGTTAAACACTGTCAACACCTCCACTCCTTTATGATACTCTATCATCCCCTGCCTGATCTTCTATGGCACTGTACATAGCAATATATCTTTCTAAGCTCTCAGATCACTCCAGTTGCATCTTTCACTGGCCTTCTTTCTCAATCCCATCCCTAAATGCAGGAGTAATATAATGCTTTATATTGTTCCTTTGTTCTCTCCACTGCCAATAAAGATGTTCAACTATTCTTTGATGAAGGTATAAAATGATACGCTTATCAAATTTACAGATGACAAGATGAGACAGGTAATTTATTCAATGGATATGAGAATCTAAATATAAAAAGATCACAACAGACTATATACAATAATTGACTAAGACTCCCCTATCTTTATCTCTAGCCCTAACTCCTCCCAGGAACCCAGATCTAATAATGCCTCAAAATTTCCATATGGACTTCTCCCTGCTTCAATTTGAGCATGTCTAAAATTTTAGTTATTTCCTTCTTTGCATATGCCCCACCTCCTAATTTTCCTATTCCTGGCAACACCATTCTCCTGATCACCTATGTTAAAAATCTCAGAATTAGCTCTGACTTTTCAACAGCTACAAAGCTTGGAAGTAGCAGAAACTAGGCTACTGACTGTTATTCAAGTGTTAATATACCAAGTAACCTTATACATACATACATATACACACATACATTTTTACACATATATACATATAAACACATGCAATAAAAATTCAGTGGCTAACAAATATCTCCAAATATTAACAGGCTTATCTAAATAGAACAGCAAATGATGACTTTGAGAAACTCCATTCAAGGTTCTTTTCATTAAGAGGTGCCATAGATCTAAAAGGTGACAAATGCCTAAGTAATTATTGTTAGTTTTTTTATGCTTATTTTGAGGACGCATTTTTGAGAATTTTTTCTTTTAAAATTGAACATAAGACATGTCTTTCCTATCAATATTAGGGTTAAATAAATTTCACTTTAGCCACACCACTGTTAATCACATTTATTACATGTTTCTCTTTTCGAATTCTATAATATAAAAATGTTACATTTTATGCTTTCATATATATTCTAATTTCAATTTTAGGCTATCATGCAAATAAAATCTTGAACTTTTCATTATCTGTTTATGCTCTAGACCTATGATCTTATGAACATAGAAACTTGTTAGCTATTTCATGGAACTAAAACAAGAATCTACTACAATAACAATCTTCATTTCCATGGTAAAACTTCAGTTGTCTAGACAAAGAAAGCAATGATAGGAATTATTATTTTTTTCTACGTAGACAAATGCTAGAAACTGTTTTTAATGGAAAACTTTAAAAAATGTATTACATATTCCCTAGCCTTTTAAAACTGTACTGTGCTACAGACATACCTGTATTAATAAACTTATCCCTATATACCACTGCACACAATAAATACATACTCAGATTTCTCTTTTTTATTGGACTGGTTGGTGCACTTTCTTCATGGTATACACATATGCCCTTATGGGCTACAATCCTGAAGTGTGGGTGAATGTTTGTCACTACCCACCACCACCACCACACACACACATACCTTAGAAAGGCAAAGCTGTTCTATCTCTGCTTCTCCATCAGTGATTCTGTTTTCAGAGCCATCTGACAAGCTGCCACTCTCACTGCTGCTCTTAACTGCTGGTTGCCATTACTTCCATTTTATGACACTACTGTCACTACCCCGTCACTGGGTATAATCTCCTCCAGCTGCTGAGGCCACCACTGAATCTAACCTCAGCAACTTTCTCCATCTGATGGGTTCCTTCTGTCTCCACTTTTCTCTCTATCATCTCTTCTACTTCCTGTTGTCCCTAACATATTTTCTAGCTTTTATATTAAAAAGCTGACCTTATGCAGTTATAAATTTCTGTATTTTTTTTAATGTAGCTAAGCTAACAGTTTCAGACCAAAATCAAAATTTCAATTCTATAATATTACTGGTCACTGTAAAGAGACAGTGACCAACAAGTGACCTAACAAGTATTGTTTTTAGTTGTACCTGTTTATTTTCTTTACTTCTTTCTTTTTTTTTTTTTTTGCAGGGCAATTGGGGTTAAGTGACTTACCCAAGGTCACATGGCTAGTTTTTGTGTTAAGTGTCTGAGGCTGGATTTGAACTCAGGTCTTCCTGACTCCGGGGCCGGTGCTCTACTCACTGAGCCACCCAGCTGCTCCCCACCTGTTTATTTTCTAACAGTGTTAAGAACTATTAGTTTGAGGGCAGCTAGGTGGCACAGTGAATAGAGTACCAGCCCTGGAGTCAGGAGGACCTGAGTTCAAATCCGACCTCAGACATGTAACACTTACTAGCCATGTGATTTTGGGCAAGTCACTTAACTCAATTGCTCTGTCTTCACCCCACCTCCAAAAAAGCAAAAACAAAAGAAGTAGTAGTAGTTTAAAAACAAGGAGAAAATGACAAAAATGCATAAACAATCACACCCTGAAACTACATAAAAGAGAGCACTGTTCTAAGGCTATTTGCTACCTTGGGTCAACAGACTTGGATAATACTAATTAAAACATCTGTATATACCCTTGTTTCACACAACAGATATAAGCTCGAAAAGCTGTATATTTATTATAATTCAAATTATTTTCTACATATTAACAAGAACACCATTTGTAAAACGATCACAATCTAATCTACCTTCACTGTAAATTAGATTTTCATTTATTAGATTTGTTTAAGGGTAAATAGTACCTATAATCTGGCTTAAAAATTGACAGGTAAACTACTATGACAATGACCTATCCACTACAATGTACAAGTCTAAGCCACCACCCAAGGAGATTCATTGCTGAAATTAACAGAAATCTTGCTATAAACACTGGTTTTCTTATTAATAGCAGTCCAACAAAATAAACTCAAAGAAAAAGATTATATTGTGGTTCCAGTCACTATTCATTAACTGCAAGCTTATCAGCTTGCCCCCTGGTTCTAGTTTAAAAGTGGTCACAATGGAAAGTATATTAGATTTGGAGTTAAAAGGATCTAGATTCAAATTTTACCTCTGGTGTTAACTGCATATGTAACCTTGGGCAAGTCAATTAACTCCCTTCAGCAGCAGTTTAATATCTGTTAAATAAAGGAACTGAACCAGACCAAACTACAGACTATATACCCTAGGATACTAAACAATGATCCAATAACCACAAAAATCTAAAATGCCAGACATTTTTCATATAAGCTATTCTTTATCTCCTCATATCTAAATTCATTTTATTTCCCTTGAAGGTCCTAGCAAATAGCTTATTTTTCCTCTCAACATTTAAGATGCCATAAAGAAACATTACTTGTTCCAGCTGACTATCTTACTTTCCCCCCATACAGAGAGCTACATCCATGCTTTCACAAAAGCATTTCCCTTGATTGAAAGGTCTTTCCTACTAAAAATGGAGATAAAAATCACACATAAGTTTTATATATGTGTCTGTATGTATTGAATATCACTAGAAAGAACTATTAGGAAACATAACTATACACATAGGTTCTCTCTTCAAGAACTTTACAATCTTGTTGAGAGACAAAAATTATGATGTTCAAAAAGGTGAGCTCACCAATACAAAGTAAGAAAAGCCAAAAGGCAATATAGAGTTGATGACTAAGTAAGTGCTATAAACAATAAGTTGCCATGAGTTCTAGGGAGGGACAGATGGTGGTGGGCTGAAATCATCCAAGATACTTTATGGAAGGAGAAGAGCACTTGATTTGGCATTTTGGGAAGGAAGTGTAGGTTAAACCTGGATAGGCAAAGAATACACAGAATAATGCTCTAGCAAGGGTAACATGTAAGAAAAAGCTGGGGCAGGAAAGGGAGAAGAAATTAAACTAGGTTTGGGAAAGCCCAGTTTGGCTTTAAAAAAAAATTTTAGAGGGGAAAAACGAGAGACAAGACTATCAAAACAGACTGAGAAGCTCTTGAATTCCTGACCAAAGAGTTTAGACTTCATTTCCCAGGGATTGGACCTGAGGATTTCTGAGCGGAGAATGACATACTTAGAATGATAGTGACAAATTTAAAAGGTCTGGCTAGGTGGTACATACCTGAAAACCCTGCTACTGGGGAGGGGGAAACTGGTGGATCTCTTAAGTTCTGGAGATCTATGGTGCAGTAGGGCTAAGAAGATACTGGGTGTCTACACAAAAGCCAGCAACAATAAGGAGAGCCCCTCAGGAGTCGGGGGACAATAAAATACCTAAGGAAAGGTGAACCAACCCAGAACAGAAACAGAGCAGGTCAAAGCTTCTTTGTCAATAAGCACTAGAATCAGTTGCCAATTAGTACTAGAATCAGTGGCCTCTGCATTTCCAACCTGGATGAGATAGGTAGACCCATTTATAAAGGAGGAATGGGAAGTTTTTGGAGGGGAAAAGAGAAGGAAGAAAGGGAGGAAGGGAAAGGATAAGGAAAGAAACTGGAGGGAGGGACATACCAGCTAAGAGTCTGTGAGAAATAACTATCTAGGATAGTAGCAACAGAAATGGTGAAAATGGAATAAATTGGACAAACTGAAATGGAAGGATTTATAGGATTTGGAGGAATATGAAAATAGTGACCATTCCCCCCTTTCTGAATATTCTCTTTTCTCAGGGTTTTCATATAACTACCCTCTTCTGGTGCTCCTACTATCTGTGACCTCTGCATATCATTCAGTCTCCTTTGCTGGTTCTTTCATTCATTTCATACCCTTTAACTGGGTCCCACAATCTCACCTGGTAATCTCATCAATTCCACTTTATGCAAATGACTGCCAGATCTCTAAGCAACCTTAAGACTCTCCTCTGAGCTCTTTTCCCATATCAAAAACTGACTATTGAACATCTGAAAATAGATATCCCATAAATATCTCAAACTCAATATGCTCAAAATGTAACTCCATTACCATTCCCACAAAACCCACTTCTTTTCCAAACTTCCCTATTTCTGCTGAGGTTACAAGCTTCCTTCTGACCACCTAGGTTTGATATCTTGAAATTATCTTCAAATCCTCATCACTCTCCTTCATCCCACATATGTAATCACCATGTCCATTTCCACATCTCTAACATGTCTTCTTTTACTCACATGGCCATCACCATAACTCCTCACCTGGACTACTGCAATAGTCTCATTGCGCAGGTCTCCCTGCAATAGGTCTCCTGTCTCAAGTTGTTTCTCTCTCCAATTCATCATCCACACAGCAAATTTTCACACAAGTAATTTTCCTAAATACAGGTCTGAGAATATCACTCAAACCCTGTAGTTTGCTGTTGCCTCAAGGATCAAATACAAACTTCTCAGTTTGTCATGTATATCCCTTAAAAATTTGTCCTCAATTTACTTTTCCAGTCCCCTTTACCCCTCTTGTACTTAACAAGCATTTAGTAAATGTCTACTATGTATCAGGCACTGTGCTAAGCACAGAGGATACAAAAAAGGCAAAAAAAAAGTCTCCACACTCACAGACCTTACAGTATAACGGAGGGGAAGGACATACAAATAACTATGTACCATTAAGTCATATACAGAATAAGCTGAAGATAATTAACAAAGGGAATGTACTAGCATAAAGGGAAGATCAGAGAAGTCTTTTTTTAGAAGTTAAGATTTTAGCTGGGACTTGAAAGAAACCAAGGAAACCAGGAGATTAAGATAAGGTAGGTAAACCATGCCAGGTATGGGGGACAGTAAAAATGCACAGTCAGAAGAGGAAACCGGTGTCACTTGATCACAAAAGTACTTGTGAGGGAAGTAAAGTGTAAGAAGACTGTTAAGATAGGAGGGGAGCAGTTTATAAAGAGCTGTGAACGCCAGAGATTTTATATTTGGTTCTGATGGTTAGAGGAAGCCTTGGCATTTACTGAATCCAGGGAAGGTGTGGGATTAATCTGAGCTTGAGGAAGATCAGTTTGACAGCTGAGTAAAGGATGGAGTGGAGCAGGGAGATTTGGGGTAAGGAAACCAACCAGAAAGCTATTACAGTAGGGAGTGATGAGGGTCTTCACCAGGATGGTAGCAGGAAGAGAAGAGAAGGAGAAAGAGAAGAGATGAGGATATGTCAAAGACATGCTTTGAAGGTAGACTTGACAACTGATTGGATTGGAGGGTAGGGAAGGGAAAGAGTGAGGGGCAGAAAATGACACCTAGTTTATTAGCCTGGTCACTAGAAGGGTGGTAATGTCTTTCAGAATAACAGAGAAGTGAGAAAGAGGGGAAGTCTCAGGGGGAAAGATGAGTTCATTTGAGTCTGGAAGTCAGGAGAGAGGTTAGGCCTGTATAAGTAGATCTGAGAATCATTAGCACATAGGAGCTGATGAGATCATCAAGTGAAATAGTATAGAGGCAGAAGAAAAGGCCTCAAGCTTGGGAGATACCCACAGTTAGTGGGTGTGACCTTGATGACAATCCATCAAAGAAGATTTGAGAAGGAATAGTCAGAAAGGCAGGAGGAAAACTAGAAAATAGCACTGTCACAAAAAACCTAGAAAGGAGAGACAGTATCAAGGGCTAACACTACATTGATGGGGAGTTCACTAGTTCAAGGTAGCACATTCCATTTTTCGACAGCTTTAATTGTTATAAATAAATAATACATCCCCCCCTATATTAACTAAGGCTTTGAGCTTTCATGTAACAAATGTGATTAATCATAAAATATATTTATCATAAAATATATTCCTAGTTGCCATCAAAAGCAGCATTCAATTTTTTAAAAGTGAACGTATAGAAGTATTATTAAAAAGTGTCTCCCATGGTATGTACCTCTACCACACTCCATTCCCCATGACTAGGAGCGCTCCATCTTTCCAACTTCTCATTCTCATACAAGATTTGCAAATTTTGAACCTCTGAGGAAAATGCGTTTTGGAATAAACTAAAAAGTAGTTGTGGATTACAATATCTGACAGAAACATACCAGGTGAAGATTAAATCCAGACATTCAAAGCCTACCTATATTAGACTCTTGTATGCCATTTATAATAGGATATAGGACGGTGGTTCTCCACCTTGGGTCTGTGAATTTTTAAGAAAAATTTTGGTAATTATATAATTAGTTTCATTTATAATCCTATGTGTTCTATTTTATAAATTTTAAAACATTATTGTTAAAAGGGGTTCAGGACACAAAAAAGGCTTAAGAACATCCTTACATAGGGGAAAGAATACTAGTTTGAGACAGAAGACCAGGATATTAGAAGTCTGACCTTAGTTTCCTTATGTCTAAAGAATTAAGAGATTGAACTGGATGATCATTAATGTCTTTTGCAGTTCTAACATCCTAAGGTTAGGATGTTTTAATCAGGTAACTTAGGGTTAAATTACATCATCAAAATTACAGGTAACTTAGGGTTCTAATATTAGAACATTTAATAAGCAGAGTACCTGCCATCAAGAAGCTTACATGAGCACATTTAGAAACTGTATGTAAATGCTAAGGACATGGCCTTTTACATTTATCATAGTAAAAATCATACTTATCATAGATGCTTATTTCATTCCTAAAGAACTTATTTTACACATATCTGCAAGCATAAGGCTAATTTTAGTCTTCTGAGATAAGTAAATCTTAAACCAGCTAATATTTAAACAACTAAATGCCTTCTTTTATGCTGTCTGCCCTTACCTTACTACTGATCTCCAAAATCGGTGCTGTCAATACTTGGTTTTCCAAAACTATTTTTAAACTAGTACTTTCACATTTCCCCTGGACCTTCTAATTAAAAATAATGGTAGTAAATATTCAGATTAAAGTTGAACATACATATAATTCAGGGTTCAATTCAACAAACATTTATTGAGTACCTACTATCTATAAAGCACTGTGAATGCAAACAAGCATAAAAAAAGCCTGAACATAAAGAAAAATCTAATTAAATTAAAAAATAAACTCTTAGTTTAAGGTACCAACCTATAGGGAAAAAAAATTTTCTGCAAGATGATGACAGAATTATAAAATCTTAGTGGTCAGACAGGATAAAGAGATGGATACTTATTACAATTTCTATCATAATGCCTGTCACCAAAACTAACTTTAATTTCCAAGCTTGCAAATGACAAGAAGGCAAGTACTCATTTGCATGAACTTGCCAGCTCTCTGTCTTTCTCTCTCTCAACATGTATAAAAGCACATACCCACAGATGACTTAGAATGACAAGAAGCTTATAAATTAGAATGGGGAAAAGCCACCGATCTCCAAATGTTAATATAAAATAGATAAAGAACACAATCCTTTTATGATGACAATGACAATAAAATACATATATATATAAAATATAAAATATTTTATACACATATTTAATCTTTTAGTGAATAGTTAATACAAACTGCAATATCTAAAAGATAGTGCTTTTGAAAACTTCACAAGTAAACAAATGAATGCTTCAATAAAATTGAGATTGTATATAGGCTATATAATATTAAAATAGTCCATTATTGCATCAATAAATCACTGTTTTAATATTTTAACTATATGTCAAAATAATACTCATGAATAAAACACTGTATTTTCAGAAAACATACTAAAGTATAAAATGTGGGAGAAAAGGTTGCCTAAAATGAGGAAGGTGGGGGGGGGAGCATTTAACTTTTAATTATAAAATAGATCAAGATTCAAATTACAGGATTTAAATAATGCAAAATTTAGTACAAAATTCCCCCAAATCTGGGTATAGTTACCAAGACAGGGCAACTTTCATTAACCCTCCAATATCCAGGGCTGATTCTATTGAAAATTTCACGAAACATCTCCTTACTATAAGTTAATGGTTATTTTCAATATGGAAGATATGGGAATTTATGTACCACAATGATAGAAGTTAAATAAAGTTTTGGCAATTTGTAAACACACACACACACACACACACACACACACATATATATATGTATATATACTTATAACTTGGGTTGTTTTAATATAAAACCTTAATGCTAGATAGTTCTCAAACTTAATGATAAATAAAACTATAAAATCATTCTTTATATAGCCTATCTCCATTAATACTGTAATTTACAAGTGTAAAAAACACTAAGAATTCAAACTTAAATGGAATAGAAATTCAATAATTACATCATTAGTGTACATAAATACAGATATAGTCTCCCACCTCACTAATGTTATTAAAGGAACACAACCCAGGAGCAATAATTCTTGTAATTTACCTATATAGGTTTGACAGAGGACTGTAATAAAATTAAAAATTTGTAATAAACCTGAATAATCTATGAAATTTACTAATCCTGGAGCCTAAGAACATAAACTATTGTTTCTTTGTTTTAATCACAAAAATTCTTTTCATGTCCAAACTTATTAAAAATTTAAGCACAAACACTATTTCTTGAGATGCAAATTTCTCACTTAACTAAGAAGTTGTCTCACTTGTCTTACCTCCCTTTCAAAAGAACAGCTAATTTCTTTGTCAAGAAATTAGAGTCTGGGTGAGACTCTGGCCCTATACCTTACAATTAAGTAGCTTATTTAAATATTGGTTGATTAAATAAATACAAGAATTAACACTAAACTCCTAAGCATCATAAAAACCCTTAAGGATCTCTAAAGCACTGGTATATGGTGGGAGATGCAAAGCACCAAGTACAGCAGAATCTGAATGACTGGAGATGGAATATTCATATTTTGGTATCTGACTGTAAACATATGAAGTATGTCTTCAGCAATATGTTGTTACTCTAAGAGACATTCAAATCAACTTAAAAATTCTAAAATGGCCTGGAAAAATACTTTTCTGACAATTTTAGAAATTATACCTTTATGTTTTATGTTATTTGAGTTAAGACTTTTAAGAATTATGTTTGTAAGAAATCAAGCACAGTTCCTGATCTATTCAATTCCTAAGAAGCCAAAAATCAGGTCTGCACTGCTTTAGGTGTGTGATAAAACTCAAACCCAGTTTTTTTTTTTTTTTGGAAGAGAAACAGCTCACCTTCAAAACATACCACAAGAGTTTAATTTGCAATAAGCTAATACTGTCTTCAAATCAACAGCTTTCAACCTGACCACTTGAAGAACAAGGTAAGAAATGCACATAGGAAAAAGAATATAGATATGACTTTATGAACTACATACAAAATTTCTGTCCTTTCTCTCAGTTTGAAAGAAATGGTGATTTAAGGATTTGGGGCAGCTCCTAACTAAAATTCTCAATGCTAAAAAAAAAAAAAAAAAAGAAAACCAAAAACCTGACACCAAAAGAAAGTTTCCGTAACAACAATGCAAGGAGATGCCTTATGCAAGCTTCCTTTCAAAAACAGCAAATCACTTTTATATAGTAGCACATAGTTCGCAAAACACTAAAAATTATTTCAACCAGAGATTCTTTTTTAAGTATGGTATATGGCTGGATAGAGGAAACAACTCCCATCATTCAAATTCACTTAAGAGGAGAGCACCTTGCATCGGACCAAGATAGGATTTTCTTGCACTAATTCATTCTCGCTCCAGCTTCTACAACTACTGTACTTCACCTGCACCAACACGTTCCAAACTTCACCTTATATAGTAGCACACTTTTCACCAAACTCTTAACTATGTCCAGTTAACCATCATCCAAGAAGAAAACTTGGGTTAAGAGCATTTTTTTTTAAGTTGTTAAAGAAGTAATTAAGTACAAAGTCTGGGCGTGGGGGGAGGGGGAAAGGAGCAAGGATGGTTGGTGATGTTCTTGAAGATGGACGGAGCCATATGGACACAGAAACCAGGGAGCTTGTCCAGTTTCCAAAGAGATAAAAATCAGCGCGTTCTTTCCCTCATCCCGGCCAGTTGACCTTTGGCCTCGAAACTTAAAATTATCCCATCCCACTGTCTTCGGAACCCCAAAGGGGGAAGAGGGGAACTTAACCATGGCAGAAACCTAGGGGGATGACAAAGTGAGGGGCTTCGCCCTCTCCCACCCCCATATACCTGGGGTTGTCACCTTGCTGAGGAGGGGGCGGTGAGGACCGCCGAGCCTGGGGAGTCCTTGCGGGTTTGGGGGGCTGCCCTGGCCGCGCGTTCCCCCCCCCCCCCCCCCCGCAGGGATCCCAGCCGCCCGGTCTCGCCCTCCCGTTACTCACCCGCGGGCGGACGGCGGAGCCGGCGCCGCTACTTCTGCATCCTCCCGTGGGCGGCGCGGCCGCTCCGCAGCCTTCCGAGCTCTGGCTCCCGGGCTCCGGGCGCCGGCCCGAGCGAGCGAGGGGGGAAGGGAGGCAGACCGGGGCTGGGACTCGCCGCCTCCTCCTCGGCTTTCGCTCCGCGCTCCCCGGGCTCCCGAGGCCACGACAGGCCCGCCCCCCCGGCCTTCTTCCCCGGTACCCCCGCCGCCCCGCCGCGAGCCCGGCTTCCGCGCGACCGCCGCCTCCCCGGGAGCCTCGGCTCCAGTCCCCGGGCCCTCAGGCAACGGTAACGGCCCCGCCGGCAGCAGCGTCGGCCGAGCCCCAGACCCGACAGCTGTGACTGCGGCGCGCGGGGGCGGCGCCTGCACGCAGCACAGCTGGGGGCGCTACTCCCCGGGGCCCCGCCCCCGCCACCCCCTCCCCCTCCCACCCACCCACACACCCTCGCGGCTCCACCCGGCTCGCTCCCTCCTACTCCAGCCGGCTCCCTCTACAACCACAACAGGAAGCCTGGAGCGCGCCCCCGCCTCACTCCCTCCCTACTTCCCTCCCTACTTCCCTCCCTCTCCTAGTCTAGTCCCGTCCGGCGCGCGCGCGCCCCGAGCTGGGAGACGCGAAGGGAGGCTCGTGCGCGCCCCAGGGGCCGTTCCAGGCGCGCTCCGCGGCGCAGCGGGGGTCGGGCTTAGTGGGTGGTGCTTCCAGAGGGACTCCCCCGACTTCTTTCACCTCCCCCATCCCTGTCCCAGGGCAAATCTGGAAAGGTCATTTAAGTCTCCAAGAGAAGGAAGGATGGGACAGAGAGCTGGTGGAGCTGGTCCCTGGAGTTCGGTCCGAGAGGGATTGCCTACCTACTGGGAGCCGAGCGTAAAGGGGACCGAGCTGAGGGTTCGGAAGGCTCTGAGAGGGGCTACAAGCCAGTCCAGACGAAGGCTATGCAGAAGTTCCAAAGACTCGAGAGCAAAAAAAAAAAAAAATCTGGCAATAAGCCCAACAAGCATGTTGCTGATTAATAATAGTAATATAACGTGGGGAGGGGAGAAAAGCAAGAAACACACCCTTTTTACTCACCGCTGTGCCGCGTGCACGCATATCACCAGGGCTAAGCGTTTTATGGGGGGTTCCAGAGGCATGGTTATTCTTTTGCTTGCGGGGGGAGAGAGGGATGCCTGAAGTTGTCCTGTTCCTCTCCACTGCCTCCCTTCCAGTCCCATGTTTTAAAAGCCCTCATTCCCCATGAGCTTCGAGGGTCCTGATATTGGTTTATTACTCTCTTTATCTTGAAATAATAAGGCTCCGCTACCTCTTAACGGGTGTGCAAGTCAGGGGCTCCCGATTCCAGGCGCTAAACCTGGCAGCCGTGACCTGAGCCCATGCTGGCCTAATGAGTGCATTCCAATTTCTCTGGGCTATTAATGTTCCACTCTAAGGTAGCCCGTGGTCTTGGCCTAACTGAAGGTGAGGGCAAACTTTCCTGTGGGAGGCATACTTCGGTTTGAGAGGACAGACAGGACATTCTCTTTACTGAGAATTTCCTGGAGCCATCTAGTCTTGCCTGTAAAGCAAGGCGTGGCTGGGCTATTATTTGTGTGAAGAAGAAACGGATCCCTTAATGGTGTAAGATTTTTCCTCTGTGCATTGTTCCCATTTCCGCAGTTTCACTTGGCCACGGTGTGCTCCCGAAGTAATGCACAAGATGAAATTTGCTGAAGAGTGTTTGATGGCGCAGAATCACAGTGGGAAGATGTTTATTCTTGATGCCGGACACTTTTGATAATGTTTGGCTTGGCACAGTTAATTTTTGCAGTGTTCAGAAATGTGCCAGATGGAAATATTGGCACGCAAATTACAGAGGTACTGGACACACACCTTTTGAAGACCTGAGGTTTGGGGTTTTTTTTTTTTAATTGCCAGAATGAGACATTGCAATTTCAAAGGATAGCAGTTCCAGGAGGTCAGTTTCTAGAGACATTAGTCCATGAAGTGGACTTAGTGAATGTTGTCGTGTGGCAGCTTCTACACTGGCAAAGCTTGGTATGTTTTTCCAACCTTTTCCTGTTGATGTAACAGTGAAATAAAATGCCATAGATTGTTTTGTTAGATTAAAAAAAATAGTTCCTACAGGAGAAGTTAAAAAAGCAAAGAACTATTCTCTACCCACTAGCGATATGCTTGAGCTAAGTGGATTTTCTTCCCTGGGCCTATCTCTTCCAAGGAGTATACTTTGAAAAATGTTCTGCACTATATAGATGAAACTCTATGATATGTTCCTTTTCCATTCTTGTCTCACTCTACTTGCATCCTTGCCAGTTGGAAAAATACTATGCATACATACATAGTGGGGAAAGTTAGGAACTGGCTTGAAGTAATTGAAACACCCTTTCCCTGAGAATTTTCCAGTTTTAAGTACTTTATGTAGAAATACGTGCTTTAGTGGCTTTTTAAAAAATATTGTTGAAAAACATTCATTGGTATCATGGGAGTTTGGATGAATGAGTTAACTTCACATATATTTTTTTAAATTTTTATTGCTGCTGCAATGTGATTACTTTTTTTTTTTTAACTATCTCAATTATGCCTCTGTTCACAACGGTAGTGTTAACAGACTTTTAATTTAGACTTCCAGGTGAAGGATAGTGCATTTTATATTTACACACTAAAGAGCTTACAAAATCATCAGTGACTTGGTATCTGTCTATTACTAGCTCTGTACAAGACCAATCACTTACTACTGGGCACCTAAAAAGTCAATGTATATGTAATGGCTTGGCTAGCTATGCAGTCCAAGTGAATTATCTCAACTGATTGTGGAAAAATGTGAATTAACTAATGTGGATTATTTAGATAATTTTCATTTGAATTGAATTAGTTTTCCCTTCCACCTAGAATAATCTATGAATATCAGTAACCCTCATTCCCCATGAGCTTCGAGAGTTCTGGTATGGTTTATTATTCTCTTTATCTTCAAATAATTAGGCTCCTCTATGTAATTCTTAATGGGTGTACAAGTATTCAGGTTTTTCCCTCTTTTTCAAAATGAGGCATTGCACAGTGAAGCCAGTAGTATGAGAATTCAAGCTGTGTGAAATTTAGGTACTAATAATGCTGATGGACAAAAATATTGTTTCTGTATATGATAAAGATGACCAAATTGTAAATAAAAGGTCATATTATGTCACAACAAATTAAGCTTGTGTTGGGTGTAAATGTGAATAAAATATAGCATATCCTACAACAAACTGCAACATATGGTTGTAGACATATGGTTAGGTAAGCAGGATGATCTTTTTTCCTGACTGAATTTCAATAGATCTGTGCTCTTCGTTCTAGTTTTTCAGCTGTTAGTATCATAGATTTAGGTTTGGAGGGACTTTGCAAGCTACTTTGTCTACTCTAGCCCCTTGTTTTGTAGAGTAGAAAATTGGGGATCAAAGAAGTTAAATGATTTGCCTAAGGTCACATAGTAAGTGGCAGGAAGATTTTCAAATTGGGCACTCTTCATTACAATCTGTTTCATTCTCCTTTTTAAAAATGGCTTTTGTATTTTATCCTAGTTTCTTAAGATATTTGTTATAACTTTAGGAGATATCAATAGAAATATTTGGATGAGAAATCTCAGTCAAGCAGAAAATGATACCTGTGATGAAAATTCTAGAAGTGAGGGGCTTTGTCCTTTGAAAAGATTAGCCAGTCATGAAAACCATGAACTTGAGCTGATGGTTCTTTTCTTTGTTATTAAATTACATGTATCTTGGCCCATTAAACATGCTTCTCATGTTGTGTAAGCTAATATGTACAGTGTTTATAAATCAGTCGAACAAGATACGGCAGAGTTCCTGGAAGAAATTTTGGAACTGAATAAAAATCAGCAAATTAAGTGTAGTCACCAACAAATGTCAAAGCTTTTTACTAACCAGTGATGGGTTGAGTGGAGTGAAACTATTCCTAGTCTTAAGCCTGACTGATAAATGTAGAATTAAATTGGTTTACTTTGGAGCAATGTTTTGGACAAGATTCAAACTTATAATTAGATCACTTGAAAAAAAAAAGACATAAGAACTAATTTTCCCTTGAATTTAGAAGCCTTTACCCAGAGTAGTTGGGAATTCTGCTTAAGAGATATGGAAAATGTAACAGACACTCTTCTAGATAACATATCCCTAGAAATCTGTTCAGAAACTTTCCTTAGGGATAAAATGTGTGATTTTTTAAAAGAAAAGTTTGTACTGAGTAGTAGAAATCTACAAAATACTTTATATACAAACTTTTTAAAAATTTCTCTATTTGCTTTTTTCATTTCATCCCTTTGACATTAACCAAAGGGAACTTGATATATTTGAAAGAGTGCTAGGCTTAAACAAAGGGGCAACTTCCTTCAGGAGGCAGGAGGCAATGAAATTCATTCTACAGTCATTTATTAAGTGCATATTATGTGCCAATCACCACCCAGCACTTAGCACATAGTAAGCACTTATAAATATTCCTGGATTGATTGATTGTTATCTGCTAAGAATGCAAGGACAACAAGGAAGCTATCCATTCACTCAAGGAGTTTATGCATTATTGGGGGAAAAAGCAATATGTACATAGCAAATGAAATACAAAACATATGCAGATTAATTTCCCAAGGAGAGAGGATGTGATGCTTAACATGAGTTTCAAAGGAGGATGGAAGTTATATAAGATTCTATCAGTTGAAGATTGAATACATTTCAGTTGTAAGTAATGACGCCTTTTGTAATGACATGACATGAATGCTGAAGATGTAATGTTGTGTACCAGAATAAGCAAGTAATTCACTTTAGCTGGAACATAATATTTTCAAAGAACAGTAATGTGCATAAGACTGGGAAGATATATGTAACCAGATTATGAAGGGCTTTAAAAGCAAAACAGAAGAGTTTACATTTAATCCTGCAGGTAAAAAGTTGCCACTGAAGTTTCTTGAGTAGAAGAATGATATGGCCAGACCCAAGTTTTAGGAATAAAATATTAACAACTGTGTGGGAGATGGTTTGGAGAGAGGAGACATTAGGAACTGGGAGCCCAATTAGGAAGCTTTTCCAATAGCCCAGATGACAGGTGATAAAGGCCTGAACCAGAAATGTGCTGAAGCCAACTCAAACCTCTTTGAGCCAATTGTTAAATTTTTAGTGTAAGCATTTACAGATTGGAAATCATGAGGGCTAGATTTATTGTTTTGATGATTGACTAGATTTAAGAAAGTGATAGAGCAAGTGTTAATACTACAGATTAAACTTAAAGGCATATCATGACCTACAGTTTTTTTTTTTTTGAGAGGTAGTTGTTAAATATTTTCCATCATATTAATGGCCTGAACTAAAGTGTGAATTGAGAAGGAAGAGGTTGAAAATATGTAAATTCCTTGAGGACATGGAGTGTCTTACATCTGTATTTCTGTCCCAAAGGACTGACAAAATGCCAGGTACATAGCAGGCACTTACTAAATGCTTATTGATTAATATATCATGAGGGTAGAATTGACAAGACAACAAATGGCTGAATGTAACAAAAGAGAGTCAAGGATAACTCTGAAATTGTGAAACTGAGTGCCCTGAAAGACAGCGATGGCCTGCAATAGAATAGGAGAATTAAGAAGAGTGCCGGATCTCTGGGGGAAACTACACTGTTCTCTTTTGGACATACTGAATTTGGGGTGGGGAAGTAGAGGCAATCAGGATTAAGTGACTTGTCCAGGATCACACAGCTAATAGGTTTCTGAGATTAGATTTGAACTCAGGTCCTCCTGTCTTCAGCGCCAATGCTTTATCCATTTTGCCACCTAGTTGCTCCAGATGTACTGAATTTAAGATCCCTTCCAGACATCCAGTAGGAATTGTTCAATAGGCCATTAGTGTTGTTGGGGCAGGAGAAAAATTGAGGAAATAGTCTAGGACTAGATATATAGCTTTGAGAGTCATCTGAATAGAGGTTATAGTTGAACTCATAAGAACTAAGGCAATTACCAAGAAAGGATAGAGAAAAAAGGAGGTTTTAGGACAGAGCTCTGTGGTGGAATAAGGATAATGAACTAGGGATTTTCCCAAGATGGAGGCATAGAAGCAGGAAAACTCCCTGCGCTCCTCCCATAACCACCTCAAATACCTATAAAAAATGATTCTAAACAAACTTTGGGGCTATATAACCCACAAAGCGACAGAGATAAACAAATCTCTGGCCTTCAGGAAGGGTCCATCACAGTGAGCTGAGAGCAGAATCCATCCTACCCGCCTGAGTCCACAGTTTTAGCCTCAGGGAGGCCTGACTAGCCACAGCTAGAGGGACATAGGGAGAGTAGATCACCAGCAGCTATGGTGGTTTCCAGAATTATCAACCCATAAATGCCAAAGACAAAGTGGGTGGTCAGTGTGGACTTTGTGGGAACAGGGGGTCCAGGAGTGCTGTCCAGCCTCTGTGCCCAGAGGGAGAAGCAACTGAGGCGTGGCAGCCATGCATCCACCGCCACATGGCTGCTTCAGAGCTCCTGGCCTACAGATTATAAGGGGACCAAGCAACCATTCTGAGGGGTAATCATTCTTGGTTTAACCTGCTTGGATCTGGATTGCTGTCTAGGATGGAAGTCCTGGGGTGTTTGACCAGTGAGCCAGAGCATGTGGAGGCTTCAGAGAGGGCAGCCAACTAATAGCTCTGGCAGCTGTGAAAACCCAAGCAATTTGGGACAAAGCTCTCCTCTCTGGAAGAAGAGTTCTACTGTGGCAAAAAGCTCATAAGTCAAGTAATTGAGTGGCAACATGAGCAAACAAAGGAAGCAAAGCAATCCAACTTTACACTCCTATTTTGGGGACAAAAAGGATCAAAGAATGGAACAGGAGGAAGACAGTGAAGTCAGAACTCTTGTACCAAAAGCTTCCAAGAAAAATATGAATTGGTTACAGGACATAGAGGAGCTTAAGAAGGATTTTGAAAATGAAATAAGAAAAGTGGAGGAAAAATTAGGAAGAGAAACGAGAATGATGCAAGAAAATCATGAAAAGAGAGTCAACAACCTGACTAATGAAAATAATACCTTAAAAAATAGACTAACTCAAATGGCAAAAGAGGCTCAAAAAACCAATGAGGAGAAGAATGCCTTAAAAAGTCAAATTTTCCTGATGGAAAAAGAATCTCAAAAGCTCACTGAAGAGAATCATTCCTTCAGAATTAGATTGGAGCAAATGGAAGCTAATGACTTTATGAGAAATCAAGATACTATTAAACAGATCTAAAAGAATGAAAAAATAGAAGGCAATGTGAAGTATCTCATTGGAAAAACCACTGACCTGGAAAATAGATCCAGGAGAGATAATTTAAAAATTATTGGACTACTTGAAAGCCATGATCAAAAAAAGAACCTAGAAATCATCCTTCAAGAAATTCTCAAGGAAAATTGCTCTGATGTTTTAGAACCAGAGGGCAAAATAGAAGTTGAAAGAATCTACCAATCACTTCTTGAAAAAGATCCCAAAAAGAAAACTCCTAGGAATATTATAGCCAGGTCCTGGAGTTCCCAGATCAAGAAGAAAATATTACAAGCAGCCAAGAAGAAACAATTTGAATATTGTGGAAACACAATCAGGATAACAGAGGATCTGTCAGCTTCTACACTGAGGGATTGAAGGGCTTGGAGTATGATATTCTGGAAGTCAAAGGAGCTGGGATTAAAACCAAGAATCACCTACCCTGCAAAACTGAGTATTATGTTTCAGAGGAAAATATGGTCTTTCAATGGAATAGAGGACTTTCAAGCATTCTTGATGAAAAAATCAGAGTTGAATAGAAAATGACATTCAGAGACAAGAAGCAAGAGAAGCATGAGAAGGTAAACAGGGAAAAGAAATCATAAGGAATTTATCAAACTTGAACTATTTACATTCCTACATGGAAAAATGATAATTGTAACTTTATGAAACTTTTCTCAGTATGAGAATAGTTGAAGGGAATATACATGTATATACACATATATGAATACATACATATATGTGTCTATATAGGAGGTTATAGGGGCGTATGAATACATATGTGAGTGTGTATATATGTTTACAGGTATACATAGACAGAGGGCATAGGACCAATTGAATAGGAAGGGATGATACTTAAAAGGTGAAATTAAGAGGTGAGAGAGGAATAAAATGAGAGGAGATGGGGACAGACAGAATGAAGTAAACTATCTCATATAGATGAGGCAAGGGAAAACTGTTACAATGGAGGGGAAGAACAGGAAGGCAAAAGGGAATGCATCAACCTTACTCTCACTGAATTTGGCTTAGGGAGGGAATGAAATACACACTAAATAGGGTATCTCAACCTACAGGAGAGTAAGGGGTAAAGGGATGAGAGGGGGAATGATGGAGGGAAGGACAGGTTGGGGAGGAGGAAAGTTAGAAGCACACACTTTTGAAAAGGGACAGGATCAAAGTAGAGAATAGAACAAGTGGGGGGTGGGATAGGATGGAGGGAAATATGGTCAGTCTTTCACAATATATCCACTATGGAAATGTTTTGCGTAGCTACACATGTACAACCTATATTGAATTGCCTATCTTCCAAGTAAGGGTGGGTGATGAGGGAGGAAGGGAAAGAATCTGGAATCCAAAGTTTTAAAATCAAATGTTTAAAAAATGTATTATTATTATTTTACATGTAACTGGGAAACAAGATATACAGGCATTGGGATATGGAGATCCACCATGCCCTACTGGAAAGTCAGAGGGGCTAGGGGGGAATATATAGAAAAGAGCAGGTTGTGGGCGGAGGTTTTACTGTTTTGGGGTGGGGGGTAGGGGAAAGATGGGGAGAAAATGTGTAACTCAAAATCTTGTGGAAATGAATGATGTAAACTAAAAATAAACATAAAATTTAATTTAAAAAAAGGATAATGATCTAACAATGGAAGCTGAGGAAGATGCATCAAAAAGGAGAACCAGAAAAATGCATGGTAAGCAAAACTCTGGGCATAAGAGGGTGTTTATGAAGAAGAGATAGTCAGCAGCATTGGATGCAATAAAAAAATCAAGAAAGATATGAGAAAAAGAGGGGCAGCTAGGTGGCTCAGTGAGTAAGAGTACTGGCTCCAGTGTTGGGATGACCTGGAGATCGAATCCTGGGCTCAGACACTCAGCACCACACCCAGAAATAACTGGCCGTGTAACCTTGAGCAAGTTACTTAACCCCGATTGCTTAAAAAAAAAAAAAAGATATGAGAAAAAGGCAATCAATAGATCATTAATAACTTTGCAGAAAGAAGCCTAGCTGAGTGATGAGATTGGAAGTACAATTCCAAGAGAATGAGAAGTGAATGTGAGGTGAGAAAAATGATAAAATAAGGCTAGACAACTTTTTTGGGGTGTGGGGAGTGTTGTAAAAAAGAGAAGAAATTATAATAGTAGCCTCAAGGAAATGGTAAGATCAAATAAAGATTTTTTTTCAAAGACAGGGCAAATTTAGGCTTGTGTGTGGCTTGTCCTGCATTCTCAAAGAAGATCATGACATCAGGAAGATGATGTCACGACTTCCAAGTGAATGGTTTTAAGTGAGGGAGGGCTGTGTGAGGTCACCAGCTTTATTTTCTCCTTTGGAACCATTTGTGTCTAGTCTATAAATAGTAATAGATCTGAAGAAATTGAAAAGTAGAGGGAAAAGGGGGATAATCAAAGAAGCAATCGCTTTTAGGAACCAGGAGGAGATGAGATCAAGGGCACAAATAGAGGGATTGGCATTTGTAAAAAAGAATGGTCCCCCTTTCCTCCAAAGCTGGAACAATGGAGAAGTGAATGAAGGAAGACAGTGAAATGATCTAGTGTGTAGAGTTGAAGGAAAGATGAAGCTCATGATGGTTGGCCTCATTTTTTTCAGTGAATTATTTGCAAGGTCATCTGCTGAGAGAGACAGAAAGGTCAGTATAGGAGATTTGAAATTAGACAAAAAGTTTGGGGACAGATGCAGAAGGGAAGTAGAAAGTCAATCAGGGAAAAATCAAAGGACTGGCATGCAATAAGGTCCTAGTTGAGATTACATAATATAAATTTATAGTGGATCCAATCGACCCAGTTGTGTGACTGCCTCCATCAGTGTTCAGCATGGCTCCCTGAAGAGAACAGGTGGGTGGTGAGAGTAATCCAGAGTTAGAGTTTGATATAGGTGGTGGGGTAAGGTACTCAAGAAAAGAATAAAATGTATAGTTGAACTTGTTAACTAAATGGTTAAAGTTTGGCCTAGCACAGACATTCTTGAGATGTCACCATTAACCATTTCTTCAAGTCCTGAAGGCTTTTCCATCTTCAAGAATCTTACCTTAAAATTCAGGTGTAACAGTTTAAGCTTCTATGAACTAATAACTTTATACAGTATTTGACAGCTAGCCAAGAGCATCAAAGCCCTAATCAAGATAAAGGTCTAAGGGAAAATGTCCCAGAAAAGGATAGAGAGACACTAATAGGAGAGATGAGAAATCATTGAAGATAAACCTCATGTATTTAAAAAATTTTGCCTAGAAGGAGGTCAGTGGCAAAAAAGAAAGGCCACGTACGTTATCTGTCTGTCTGTCTATCTATACATAGCAACACTCTTTGTAATAGCAAAGAATTACAAATTAGATGCTCAATGCCTGGGCTAAACAAAATTTGGTACATGAATGCAACAGAACATTACTGGGCTGTAATAAATGATGAATATGATGAATACAGAGAATCGTGGAAAGACTTACGTGAAGTGATACAAAGGGAAGTAATCAGAACCAAGAAAATAATATACACAATAACTATAAAAATGCAACTGTTTTTCTCTTTTTCATTCTTTATGACAAAGGATGCCTCTCTTGGACAAGGAGGAATAAAGGATTGCGTAGGAAATTAGGGGGATGTAAAAATATAAGTTATTAATAAGTTACAATTTTTTTCAAATTGCAAAGGAGGAGTGGACTTTGCCTGCTACTTCACTGCTCTATTGTTAATGCCCTGGTCTTTTGCACTCTGGTTTTAAGGTCCCTTCACCCAAAGTCCTTCATTTCTCTTCACCTTAACCAAGTTCCATCCTCTTCCCCTCTCTCACTGTATTTTTTTCTTCACCTCAGTTACATTTCTACCACTTTGAATTCCCTTTTGTCTCTATCATTCTCTGTATCTTGTACCTTTTGGTTCTTTGTTTGAGCTTACATCCCCTTCATCTCCCATTGTCTCTTATTATTGCTTTTCATTTTATATTCTTTAACTGTTGCTTGGAGTTGGGGAGGTGGGAGGGAGAGAGGAAGAACTCTTTAAAAATCACTGCTACCTTTAACCCCAGGACAGATTTCTTTTAGACTTAGGACACAGAATCCAGTGCTAGAATTCTCATTTGAGCTAATGGATCTCACAAAAGAACAATTTGCTTTCCTTCTCCTGGGCTGTATCAAATCCATTATTCATTAATTCCCACAGCCATCCAATTGAATAGGATGCCAGGGGTACCATTTTGCAGGTGAAAGGAAAAAAGTGGAAGATTAAGGGATTTAGCTGAAGTCAAGGCAGAGAAAGATAGTAGAGCCACAAGAAATAGAAAACCAATTCCAAAGATCCTTGAATCCAATTCAGCAAATTACTGTATTCAATACATTCAATCCACATCTTTCAAGATACTATACAAGGTCAGAAATCTCAAAACTATAAGAAATAAAATCTTTTTTCTCTAGTTTTTGTGACTATGAAGACTTTCTATTGTAAAAATTTGCTTCCAGGATGAATTTAAAGCCTCTAAAAGTCTGGTTAGGTGAAAAGTTCCTTGTTCCTTTAGGAAAAAAATAATTTGAATAATGATGAGGTCTCTAAGGCTTATTTCAGGTGCTAAATCTGGCTCACTGCCTAGGCTGTACCTTGGAAAAGAATGGTCTCTCAGGTAGTCATCACCATGGTAGCTTTAGCCAATAGGGATGTGTTAGCTGATGGTTTCCAAGCCTGAATTTCAGGTGATTGAAGACAATGCTGTCTCAGCAGGTTTGTATCTATCAAGGTTCTTTGAAAAAATGCAGCAAAATGTAGATTGTTCAGTAAATAACACCATCGATTCAAAAGACTGGAGAAAACTTTAACAGATTGTCTAATCTAACATTACATCTTGCCCCCAGGCTTTGAAAAGCCATCTTGTCTAGTTCTGACTCCTTTCAGTAGGAATGACCAAAATTACACTACGCCTAATTACTGACCTTTACTTAAAGACCTCCAGGAAGGAAAAATATAGTCATTTACACTAACATTGTTCTAATAAAAGTGAGGGTATAACGCACATACATGCCATCCAACCACCCACCCATGGCATCTCACCCTTTGTCTGTCTCAGCTGACCCACTCTTGCCCCTACCTTGAACCAATGCTCTCTGCACTGGACCTGAGACCTGGACCTTCCTGAATTCATGCCCCTTGTCCCTGAGGAAGTTAATCTGGTTGTCATTTTTGGAGCTCCAGACCTATGGCCCAAACCAGTTGATTATTAACTGTGTAAAAACTAACCCACTTAGCTATCTAATTAGCATATCCATTGCTGGCTTCAGATACTAACCATCCTTCAACTTCACATCCTTTCTAACTATCCACCCAAACCATCTCACAACCACCTTCTTCCTCTCACCTGTTCCTTCCCACATGAATCAGAACTCTACATACCAGATACTCTAGAATCTCATCGTTCTATATCCCCTGCTCACACACATTGGAGCTACTAGGTGATGAAATGGATAGAACACCAGACCTAGAGTCAGGAAGACTCATCTTTCTGAGTTCAAATCTGACCTCAGACACTCACTAGCTGTATGACCCTGGGAAAGTCACTTAACCCTATTTGCCTTACTTTTCTCATCTGTAAAATGATCTGGAGAAGGAAATGGCAAACCGTTCTTTGTCAAGAAAACCCCAAATGGGGTCATGAAGAGTCAAACACAACTGAAAAACTACTCAGCAACAACTTACACACGCTACTTTCTATCTCCTTAGGGAAAAAAATGTTCCCTTCCCTGATCCCCCCTCTCTGATGTGTCATGTCTTCCTTTTTTAGAATGTAAATTCTTGGGGTGGCTAGATAGCGCAGTGAATAGAGCATGGGCTCTGGAGTCAGGAGGAACTGAGTTCAAATGTGACCTCAGACACTTAACATAAAAACTAGCCATGTGATTTTGGGCAAGTCACTTAACCCCAATTTCCCTGAAAAAAAAATAATAATTTAAATTCTCTCTGAGGATAGAGATTGTTTCCTTAAAAATATTTGTATCCCAGGGGTTTATTATAGTGCTTGGCACATATTAAGTGCTTAATACATGCTTTTGTCATTCCCCATTTATGAGAGATATGACTTTAGACTAATAATTAAATATGTTGGCATCTTAATTCTTGGAAATGATTCAGAAAATATTGGTTAAAATCAAGGTGCAGAAATTTATAGTTATAAAATCCCTGCTGGCTGGCAAATAGTCTGCTTCTGACTATTAGAGCTAAGATAGATGAAATAGACAGACAGATGGATGATAAACCATAGAACCAGATTCAACCTTGTTTGCTAATAATCCTGGTCATAGTTCCAACTCTGGTACAATAGACGATCCAAAGTCTTATGGTTAAGCTATGAAATTTATTTAATAAAAACATTCAGTAACCCCCGGGTAAAAGTATTTTTTTTTAAAGCAATTGGGATTAAGTAACTTGCTCAAGGTTACATGGCCAGGTGTTTCTGGGTGGGTGCTAAGTGTCTGAGCCTGGATTCGATCCCCAGGTCATCCTGACACTGGGGCCGGTGCTCTTCCTCGCTGTGCTACCTGGCCGCCCCAGTAAAAGCATTTCTTAAGATGTTAAAAGCAAACTCCAAAATATAACAGCAGACAAATAGTCACAAGGATATAAAAATATTCCACAAGGAAGTTCCTTAGGGATTAAGCATCTCTGCTTCAAAGTCCTAGGGATTGTCTATATTCTCTTGGCTCCAAAGGGCCCAGAACTGGGTCCACAATCAATCTACTCAAGGGCAAAGTTAACTCAAATTGCCCCCCAGTTCTGTTCCATATCATCTGGGCTTATGTTGTGGGAATATTAGGGTTACCTAAAGCTTCCCAATTCTATTGGTATCCTATCCTAGAATAGGAAGCAATTTTTGCCATCAGGTAATACATTTTCTTTTCAACCACAGCAACTCATAAAATACTCTACCAGGATATAAAAGGGTAAAGTTTGCCCTTTTCATCACTGCACTGAGTAATCCTACTACTGAAATAACAGTCTTAAAGTATTATAATTTAATATTATTAAAGATATGTTTAGGGGATGGTAGAATTTAGAGTACCTTACTAGTTGTTGTTTTTTTTTTTTAAATTTAGGGAAAAGGATTTTTCAGTTCTTTGTTCTTAATGTTTAAGAATTTAAAATTTGATATCATCAAAGATCTGGGGTTAATTACAGCTCATAAAAATGTTGGCAATTAACATATAATTTTAGCCTACAGGATTTGGGAAATTTACAATTCCTTTAATTTTAAATCCTTGGCAAGCATATTTTATCATTAGAGAGAAATTAAACAGTAGGTACAAATTAATGATAGCTCACATTTCTGTAGTGCTTTAGAGCTACAAAATTTTTATGTTACAACAACCCTAAGAAGCAGTGGGAGTATTGTTAGCCCTGCTTGATATAAGAAGAAATTAGGGCTCAGAAGGATGAAATGGCTACATAGAAGTCAGAGACAGGGCTCTGACCCAGGGCTCCCTCCAAGCCCAGTACTCTTTTTGACACACAGTTTGTGGAGAAGGTCTGAGAGGAAGGTTAAAAACTTAACAAGACACACCAGTACCTGAGTGGTAAAGGGTCCAGTGAGCCTGGACTGAATCAGTCAGTATGGGCTCAGCATTTCTTTGCTTTGAATTCTTCTTTGGTTGCTTGTTCTGTCTCTAATTTACATATTTTTGTTTGTTTAGGGTAAAAGAGTAGAGAGAGGAAAATCTTAATTTTTCATTTTAGTAGGAATCATATGAATTGTAAGGATTACTTTGGGTTTCAGTCAATATAATAATAATATTAGCTAGGTAGGAAAAGAACCAGGAGAGAGTAGTGTCCCCAAAACCTAAAGAGTTTCAAGGAGGAGAAGATGATCATCAATGTCAAAAGCTTCAGAAAGGTAGAGGAGAAGTGAGGCTTAAGAACATAAATATGTAATGGATTCTGTAAGAATGATTGCATGATTTTCTCCATCTTCATTAAACGGTACTTATATAGGAGAAAAGATGGTAATGGTGAGAGTGATCCAAGGCTGAGGCTTGTCAGAGTGAAATTGGAGAAATGATAAAAGGATTCAAGAGAGGAAAGCAAGGTAAAGTTGAACTGGTTCACCAGTGGATCAAGATAAGGAAAGTGGCTACTACAGACTTTAGGTTTTTTAAAGCACTTTACATATATTAACTAATTTGCTCCTCCCAAATGACTAGGAACTGAGATACAGAGAGGTTAAATAATTTGCCCAGGGTCACATAGCTAGTAAATATCAGGAGTAGGATCTAAACTCAGGTCTTCCAGACTCAAGTCTTGCTCTCCACCCACTGCATCACTGCTTGTTGTTGTTAAGTTATTTCAGTCGTGTCTAACTCTTCATGATCCCATTTGGGATTTTCTTGGCAAAGATATTAGAGTGATTGCCTTTTCTTCTCCAGCTTATTTTATAGCTGAGGAAACTAAGGCAAACAGTGTTAAGTGACTTGCCCCGGGTCTGTTAGTAAGTGTCTGAGGCCAGATTTGAACTCAGGAAGATGATTCTTCCTGACTCCAGGCCCAGTACTCTAGCCACTGAGCCATCCAGCTTCCCTAAGCATCACAGCTAACTACCTTGTAACATCATCTAGAGGTATATGGCCAGCTCTAGGATAAACATGTATTCATTCATCATTGCTTTTGAAAATAGAACACCCACCATTGCAATTGAGAATTATATGCTCAATGAAGGAATACTTGCTCCCTGTAGGAGAGCAAATGTGCTAATTCAAGTTTTGTCTGTCTCTTCTTCAGAATGTCCTTATTTAGTAAGAAAATGATTGCAAAAATTTCAGAAATCCTGGATTCTGACTTTTTATGAAAAATGTAGAATGAATACTAGCCTTTAGACTTTGGTCTACATATTTTGAGAAAATGAGAACAAAGCACTATATTTATAGATTAATTCATAGAATTCTTGAATTGTACTCCTACTTCTTCATGCTCAAAAACTGCTTGCTTTTTTGTACTACACTCCACTTTTCTGACTCTTGATGAGTATTTTACCTAGCTTTACCCATACTTGAACCTAACTAAATTTTGCTCCACTCTACATATGTAGAGTCCATTTTCCTTTTTCAGATATACTATCCTATTGAACTCCATCTCTCTTTGTTTCTGACAACAATTTTCGAAGGTCACTTCAGGTTCTGACTCGATGTTTGTTGAAAAAATTAAACTCGATATATACTGTGGTATAAGAAGTGAGCTCAATGTTCTTAGGAAAACACGAAATGATTTGCATGAAATAAGGAAGAATGAAATGAGTAGAAACAAGAGAACATTATGTACAGTAACAGCAATATTGTTTTAAGAACAACTTTGAGTGACTAAGTCATTTTGACTATTATAAATAACCATATTGACTATAAAGGACATATGAAGAAAGATGCTATCTGCATCCAGATAAAGAACTGATGAAGTATTGAAAGCATAATGATACACACACACACACACACACACACACACATATATATATATAT